>NC_136593.1:15827592-16392592 GCF_910589615.1 Taurulus bubalis | reverse complement strand
ATCAATTACCTTCACAAGTTAGCCGCAGAGGTGCTGCAAAGTCCGGTCCGACCCCACACTCCTCCCAGCCCGCAAACGGAAGAAATCCCTGCCTACCACCAGCACCAACCTCGCAAAGAGACGCCCACCAGCTTACCCCCTAAACCCAGCGAGGGCTATGGGAGAAACTGTGTGCCCGTCATCCAGCGGGCGCATGCTCCAACGAGCAGTGAGCAGAGTGGCAGCGATACGGATACAGACAGCGGCTATGGCGGAGAGCTGGAGAAGACTGAATCTGTGGCGCAACAGGGCTGTCCAGATTACTACGGCCACGAGAGCCATCTGAAGCGAGCACTCGGCGAGAGGCAGAGCTCCAGTATCAAACAGGAGGATGACGAGCCGCGCCACAAACGCCCCCGGGTGGAGTCGTCAGAGGACGAGCTGCTCTCAGGAGGAGAATCATCAACGTCATCGTCCTCTTGCGGTTATAGCGGTTACATGAGCGTGTCCCCCAACCGTCCAACTCCTCCACATCCCCTCTGCTTGCCTTTCTACCTCATCCCACCTTCTGCTGCTGCCTACCTGCCAATGCTGGAGAAATGCTGGTACCCCGGGGCCATGCCCATGCTCTACCCTGGCATGGGAGGCTCTGTACCCACCATGCCCAGTGAAAGACCGCATCCACCTCGGCTAGTGTCTCCCAGGGGAGGCTCTCCGGCCCCAGTCATATCTCAGATCCCCATGGACTCCCCTGCCCTCCTTCAGGCATTAAAGCAGGTACCACCCCTCAACCAGGAAACCAAAGACTGAGCGAAAAGGGGTAAAGAGGTGATCCTGTTCTGGTACCCAGGAGTAGAGACAGTAGTAGGAATGAAAACATGACTCAGCCTTTCCATAACCCATCCTCATGCCCGTTCTCTGTTCCTCAGCCTGGAGGTCAAACCGCAAACTAGAGGACTTGATAGAGGAGATTAGAGGAGAGAGCAACATCCTTCCACACCCGGAGGATGCAAAGCTCTGGTTGAATGTTAAATGCTCAGTGGTATTACACAGTGCAAATGTATCATATAAACTGGACCTGCCCTGCATACACACCCACTTGGTTGAATGTAAAGAAAGATACGTTTTAGATGCTGCTGTTAAAGTTTAAACGCCAATGACTGATGCATCTTGTAGCTGCAATAGAGACACGGCGTCTTCGTACTTTAGAAAGTATTGCACCAAATGTTAGAGGTCATTTTTCACCCAAGGTTTGTTGCCGATGTCCTTTAGGTCACCATTACGCTCATCACTGAGAATGCCCTTGGAACCAGACACTATGATGACTGGCTCCATAAGATACAAGGGTTTCCTCAAGTATGTACAGACAAGAGTAAAGGTACACCCGATGCATGGATGACGGAATGGGCCACCACACGACCACACTGAATGAGAAGTCTTGTTTTTCTTTGACAAATAGACAGTTCAGATGGATTTCCTGTAATTATTGTTCATAGCCTTCTTGTACATTTCTATTTTTGATACCTGTTCTCGCACTCTGTCCGTCCCGAGAGATAGAAGGTGGGCAGAGTGCAGATAATTGTACGTTGTGTACTCAGAAAACTGTGTACATACTGTAGCACTGTGCTGGACCTTGTCTGCATACTCAACATCTGTTTCTGCTCAAGTCAAACCTGGTGTTTGTTCTTGCTGTTGCCTTTTACTTGTGAACAGCTGATAAATCTCAGATGTTTATTCTCTGTACTACTTATGAATACTGGAGTCAAAGGAGTGAGATGGAAAGAAGTTGAATGTAAAAGTTTTACCAGAAGACTAGTTTTCTATAGAAAGAGGTACTTGAGATTTTATATTTTGGGACCTATGTGAAAGATGTTTGATGTACATATTTTGTCTATAACTGTTGGTATACATTATATAAGTGTATTAATAAAGTATTTTTTTCCCGTGGAAAATCGCCTTGCCTGTATGTATTTGAAAGATAAGATGAGTGTGTGTGAAAACATCTAGCAATGAAATACAATCACATCTTTTACAGGGCCACAACATTCATGTCCCCGGGAACACTTATGTAATGGCAGATCTGTTGCCTGTGCCTCCTGCGGGTTAACCGTATGTCTACTAATACAAAAAACAAGTAAATACACGTAAACAGTTTCAGTTTAGCTCCTGAGGCAATAACCAGGATCCATCTGCTTCTTGTCAACAGCCCTGACAGGAAGACATTTTCTCTGTTTTAGTTTTTTATTGGCTCTATGATTTTATATGAAATGCTATCATCCCACAATTGCGAGATCTCACTCCCTGTTTACACTCCCCGCACTATAAACACAAAGATTTCTACAAATACTACGTATCACCACAACATGAGTAGTATTGTGCGATCACATTTGTTTTTAGCTACGTTTGTACTGACAATCAACAAAGTGTATCTCATGCTGCAGATTTCCACATTTCTACACATATCCAATGTTGATGGACAGCACAAACTCTTCAACCTCATGTTATTATTGTAGAAGTGTTTGTTCGATCCTACAAACTGAAGTAAAAGCACACATGTCATTAGATCCGTCTATAGCTGTAGTAAACACATTATTACAGCCAGTTTAACTATTTACTATAGTTAAATAATGCTTTTAATATTCATTTCAGTAGGTGGGACCTGGATACCGAGTGGTTAAGATGTATAACCACAACATCTCCGATTTTACCTTTGTTGCATGTCTTACTAATGAATACACTCTGCGGCTGTAAATATAAATATATTCTCCAGTTAGTTGCATTCTATTCTATTTTATTGTGTATATTTAAATATATATATATATGACTTTATTTTAATTTGTATATATCTTTCATCCCTGTTGCTTCTTTATATATTTGATCTTTTATCTTGTGTGTTTGTATTTTCAATTGTAAGGCGCTACTGATGACGAAAAAAAAATTTCCCCTTGGGGATTAATAAAGTATATATTCATTCATTCATACCTGTCTCTCTTTTCCTGATTGTTTCCTGTTTGTTTACATTTATATTTCTGTCAATATTAAAATATAATAATAAACTTACAATTTTCCAATTTCAGTAATTTATTTTAAGTCATGGCGCTCAGAAAAAACACCCATGCTTATTAGGTTATTTTTTTTAAATGACAATACATTACTTTTCTTTTTGTTAGATGGGTAGGAGCTGAATGTGTATTGATGTATAAGTTATTCAGGAAATATATGTTGACTTAATGTTTGAAAAGGGGCTAAAATACCAAATACATGAAGATGTGGCAACATCTGGATAAGAACCGACAGCGCTTTCCTAAGTCCCTCTCCTAGATGGGCTATGGCATAAACATGAAGTTAGATCATTGAGCTTTTGTTGCCTCCTGCTGGCCATTTAAAATACCTCTCTTCTATTCACATACATCTGATTATATATATGCAAAGGATGGAACCAGTGGTCACTTTTTGTTATAGTATTTTCTGCCCAGTCACCTTGGAATATCTGACATAATGGAGACACTTGGATAACTGTTTTGTTTTGTTTTAATATAGATAAACTTCAACACAGTATTGATTGCTGTTACATTCATAACATATTCATAAAACATTTAGATATATTTAGATTCCAGTCAGCCAAACTAAAACAAAAAAATTCAAATTTACTTCTGAAATATATGGTATGTGTGATAATTAAATCCTAATATGAGAATGTAAAATGACTCATATTTAGCTTGATGTTGTCAATTTAAAGCCTCTATCTATGTGGATGATTTGAAAATGTCTCCCTACTGAGACACTCACCATGATTATCTCAAGTTTCTACAAATACAATCTGATGCCATAATAATAATTTGAATGATACAAAAATCTCAATATGTTGTGACTGTAATAAGTATTGTGTTGTTCATCAGGCTCCAGCCTTGACACTCAATACCATTGGTTGTTATGGTCCCCTGTGCACTCTTTTTTAAATTTGGCCATGCTTTGCCTTCGAGAGCAGAGGAATAACTGATGCCTGTGGACACTGGGGTGAGAGGACAGATTTGGATTACGACAGGCAGCGGTTCCAGCCACAATGTTTGGTTGCAAGCTAAAGACCTGCAGTGTAGGAAGGGGACCTCGGAGTGAAGGAAAGCCCAGGTTAGGAGTTCTGTGCTGGAGCTCAAAAGCTGTTCGGGGAAGGAAGGATCTGGAGATGTTGGATCCGTGGCCTGGGTTGGCCTGAGGTTTGCAATCTGACACGCTGTGAGGAGGGTTGAGGGAAAAGGAAAGGCTCTGTGGGATCAGAGTTGTCCTGTTGGCACTAAGACTCAAACCCAAACGTTGCGCTTTCCTCTGAGGTTCGGTGTGTACCAACCATCGCTGTTCACATGTCAGACTGCGACAAGGCCTGCGAACATGGGAGGCATTGTGGATGTATGTTCTTCCCTCGGGTTCCCTCTTAGGAGATGTTGAGGTCAGCTGCCTCTTTTTCTCTCCAGCAGCTCGGTTCTCCTTGCCTGAGTGGTGAAAAGCGGAGACTGCGTAGAACCTCTGACCTGATGGTTTATGTGTCGTTTCAACCTTTTCTGACAGCAACTGGTCCAGAGGGAACTGGACAGCGAGAGATGAGTTAGAAATAACAGTTTGTCTATGAAGTAGAGGTCTGGATCGCCTTATGGGGGCTCCTTCCACCAGCAGATTCACTCCCACATACGGAGGAACCTCCACTGCAGCCTGGGAGGGTGATAAAGTAAAACACAAATAAATGATTTTAGTGTAACCTCAAATAATTCCCCTGGAAATTAACACCTATTGCCTCTAGGCATGACGTGTAAATGTATTCCAACCTGTTTGAAGATTAGCTGGAAGCCTCCTGTGTGAGCACTCGGATCAGCCCGTCTGTCCAGAACAACCCTGAGTGTGTCCAGCTGCACAGCAGGGCAGAGGCGAGCGGTCACAGCGGTGGAGCAGGCCATAGTCGGACTAGCGTTGATCTCCAGAAGCCAAGGTCTCAGATCTTTGCCCAACATGAAGTCGGCTCCGTAGAGCTCAAAGCTCGCCTTGCGGGGCTCGACCAGGTCTTGGGATGTCTGCAGCGCACGGACCACTGCTTGCTGCATGCCTGTGACCACCACGGACTCCCACTCTTCCCCACGGCCCTGCCGCTGCAGATAAGCCCTAAACTGAGAGCAGGACCACATATTGTCCTCAGGCACTCCTGGATGGCGCTCACAGGATGGCTGAAAGTGCTTCTGGATGGAGTTGTTGCACAGGTGGACTGAACTGAGGAAAATAACGAAGAAGCTTAGGCCATGAAGGTAAATGTCAAACGTGCTTTGAATGAAATTAGTACATTTAGTCTATTTGACATGTTTAATCAATCCCTCCACCAATCACTTTATGTGCAAGATACAGGAAGGTCAAGCGCAAATAAATTAATTCTCTTTTGGTCTGTACCACTGTCTGACCTGTCCAGAGTTTTTGTTGAGTATGGCTGAGTGGAGAATCGCAGGTAGCACTCTCTGTAGAACCAGACAGTCAAAGGGTTCCAGTCGGTGACGAGGAACCACTGACGGAGGTCAAACTTGGTGCCATGGACCAACAGAGGACGTTCTAGGTATTTCTGAACCACCCACTTACTCTCTTTAGTCAGGGCTCTGTCACTGTCCACAAGTGCCAAAATCTCCTCCAGGCGATTTTTACACATAATACCTGGGTGGTTGAGGTGACATGGAAAAAGATAAAGGACCCACAACTGGCTCAAACTAATCAAAACTGCATTAAACTAAGAAGACATGGTGTTTTTGATGACCTTATAATGAATAGGCTAACTTAACTTGGTTATAATGAAGCAAGAGACATTGTAGTCGTTTTCATTTTAATTAGTCTCAATTAAATGTAGAAAAAGCAATAGTAAAGTCTGCATGTTACAGTTCATTCTGCAATCATAATATTTACAACACAAACTGTTCTTTTCAACATTGTTTCAGTATTGTGTGCAGAGAAAGTTAAATATTGATACAGAAGATGATCATGTAACTATCATTATTATTATTTTTAAAACCTCACCTCGTCCTCTTGACTTAGCACCTGGTTTGATGATCCAGATGTTATTTAGTCCATCGGTATCCAGCTGAGGGCAAGCCTCCTGCAGTCTGGTTAAAGTGGCCTGGCAGCGCTCCACAAACACACAGCTACCCCTGATCCAGGCACCTTCACTACACACAAACATTAGACTCACAGATCCAGTTGATTAATGATTAAATAACTATCATGCTTTACTATATAATTATATAATATACAGTACATATACATAGTTTATATCCCTAGTAGAAAAAATGGCCAAATTTCACAATAAAAATACCAACCAATGAATATTAAAACCACTTAATTTCTGAGTGTGGTGTTCATGGACGTTATTGTCCAGTGCAACACACAAGGGAGCTCGAGGAGCTACTCACTCATGTTGTAAAAAAAATGGCGGACTGTGAAGCAACAAATCCACCCAGCAGCTCAGAAGAAAAGGCAGCTTTGTTATTACTTATTTTTTTAATTTAAAATAGGCAGTAACGCTCTGACGATGTAGCTCAATGTCGTCAGTTTGCAAACGTGTGTATACCAATCGTCAAAATAGTGCACTATAAATATTAGCATGTTAATTCTATAATATTTGTATGTACGTATATACACCTAACTGACTCCCAATCAGGCTCCTAACATGAACTGTAGATGTGTTATTATATAAAATCCATATACATATGTATGATGATATATAATCAGTTCTGAACCTCACCTAATAACGTCTTCAGATTCATTTAGAGTCAGTTTTAATGACCTTTATTCATTAGATAAGCTGAGTTGAGCTGTCAGTACTGCAGATACATTTTATGTAATTTAAGAAGGATAATTCTAGCAAACTCAGGAAGCGCCCAGAAAACATACTCACTGCACAACCATGTAGTAGTCTTGCAGAAACTCTGCCCACTGTTGTTCCTCCACTGAGGGAGATGTTTCTACTGTGACATCAATGTCGCTGTGCTCTAAAACATTAAGAAACTCTCGACACACATGCAAAGCCGTGTCGATCATTCCTGGACCAACAAATCGATGCTCCACATTATCCAACTCTGTAGAGAAAAACAAGATTGGTATTATAGAATCATGGACAGGTCACATCTGTTATGGTCTTTTTTTGTTCCTCACCCTCTGCTCCATCTCTTCTCCATCTGCTTGTCTCGACCACATGCTGCAGCAGGCTGGTGCAAGCTGTCTTCCTGAAATCCTCTGCATTGTCATAGAAAACAGAACAAGAGCTCAAGAAAGAGGGAAAGGGCGTGCAGTGTTGTTGATTATGTATCACGAATAAGACAAAGACAGCTGTTGTGACTAGTCTCCTTGTTACTTTGTGCATTATCTTTGCATCTTTAATATGTCAACACTTTGGATATGTGTTATAGAGCCATACAGCAGACCTATGAATGCATGCTTTTCATCCTCTGCTCCAAGCCTGTAGCATCTTGGAAAGAAAGTGTCAGGATCTGCGGTATCAAACCACTGAAGGTTACGCAAGTTGACACAAAGCCCCACCTGAAAAAAAACAATATATATACATTCTGTAGGAGATAGAGTGTACTAGCTGACCTATGGCCAACGTTTAAGCTTGTATTTTTGCCAGTCAATCATTTGAAACTCTTAAGGGTTTAGACCTTGGTAGTAAACGTCCCAGAATTTGCGTAGTGGTTGGTTATTTGATCATTCCGTAAGGAGGGACAGTCTATGTAATCCCTACGTGTTGTCCAGTGGAAATATGTTGTTTCATTTCGAACCAGGCGAGACTAGAAAAGGTTGGATAAATTAGGTTGGCTGAGCTAGAATACACAGTGGGATGAAAACAGACAAATGGAAATGAAGTATTGCCAGAAAAACAGTAATAGCACATTTGATTGCTTCCAGACTGTGCAAGGTGTCAATGTTAAGTTGGCTCACAAGATCGTTATCTTACCATGAGGTCATACATGTCATCAAGGTTCTCCTCTTTCACGCCTTCATCCACTCTCTCTGGAAGGAGATAAGAAAAGAGTGTGTGTGTGTGTGTGCATGTAAGCATATATGTGTAGAGGGTTGGGTTGAGAGGGTAGGGGTCTTTGTTATAGGTTGTTGTCTGTAATGTGGCACACAATGTATCCTTTATCAGGTGTAGGGGTATCCATGTTTCCATAACTAGTGCTCCAATTACACATATATGCACTAGCCCCTCCTGCACTTTTAGCTCTGATTAAACGGAGTGTATTCTTGATCTTTTGCAAAATAAATGAATGAATGAACAGACAAAATATGACTAATTGACACTTTGTTAGTAATTCTGTGTGCAGCGTCTCATAATGCACATCCAGTCTTGTCCCAGTATACTTATATATATATATATATACATTTTTTGTTTGAGCCTCATGAGATTTCAGTGGATTATTTGCATGAACACTGCATTTTCTTTATTCATAAATGTATAATAAGGTAGCTGTTAGGAATGTGTCCTCCATTGTCTCACCGGTAACATCAGCACTGACATCATAACCATCATCCTCTTCATTGCCATGGCAATGAGCTGCTCTCTGGGCAGGATGGGGCAAACGGCGTTCCACCCATCCTCTGGCCCACAAGGCAGCGCGGATCACAGGGTAGGGTCCTTGCACTGAAAACACTTTCCTCAGCTGTGAATGAGTGGAAGAGAGACAGAAACTGTCACATGAAAATGCAGAGTTCTTACAGTGACATCTAACCTATAGATATAATCACCTTCACTGCTTTTGCCACAAGTGTTTTAGCCGTTTTCAGCATGTCTAGCTTGACCGCTGGCAGGTTTGGCACACTACGACGTAACCTCCCCTCCACTGGAGCCACTGTGGATTGTAACACTGAGACAAACTGCTTGGTCAAATTTCAGTATAAAGTAACTGTGTGCACAACACGTGCATGTATCTCAATAAGCAGATCTCTTACCTGGCATTTGTTGCATATTACTGTTATATAGTTCTCTCTTCAACTGAGATAGATAGATAGATAGATAGATAGATAGATAGATAGATAGATAGATAGATAGATAGATCTACAAATGTATTTTTCCTATTTACATAACCTCTTCACTGCATACATGGTGTCCTCTGCTGTTGAGGAATAAACAGAGAAAACATGACAAAAACTGTATGGTTTGTTGCCTCTGTAGCTACTAAGAAGGATGTAAAGTGGGTCAAGTAGGCATCTAAATCTGCACAGAGCTGACTGAGGCTGTCATAGCTTTTCATTGACATACCCATTCGCAAAAAGGCGCACGCGCACACACGGACAGACACGCATGCACACCATTTTAAAAACGCATGTATATAGGAAATACATAAACAGTAGGCTTATGTTGAACGACCGTTTAACAGCTCTCTGTATGACTTCCACGACAGCTGTCAGACATACAAATTGTTCCTTAAATACCTCTCAAACAAAAGCAGCCGAGAACACTGTGAGCATTAATATACAAACCTGATGTTGTCACCTGTGACCCGACCACAATGTCCATACACTCTCTCAGTCCTGCTTCCTTCACGCACAGACCGTTCCCATAACCGTGCATGCTCCCACTACTGTTTATAGTTGCCACCAACAACCGTACCCAGGAGAAACAGGACGCCGTGCTGATGCGATGCAAAAGTGTAGCTTACACGTGCAGCGACGTGCACGGGGAGCATTAGGCCAGCCGCTACGCGCGCGACACACATGTGTGGACACATCTTATGGAAACCTGATGAGCTAAATCCAACCAAGTGTTTGCCAATGTGGAGGTCGCTCAGTTGTGCTTCATTATAAATACAACCGACAATCAGCAGAGGTTTAAAAAATATATAAAAAATACCTGCCCTGCATCTTAAATAATACGCATGTATTGCAGACAATATGTCAAACACGTGCACGTGAGCTTTAGCATGAAGCCAATGGATTATTACAAACACATTATTTTGCTTAATGCTTTACCTTTACCACAAGATGGCATCCAAGGGTTTCTAATACGTTATGTACAAGATCAATAATGTCGCTGTTCTCTCTTTTATTTGATGTGCTCAGCTCACTTTGCATTCATTACTTTACTGAAGACTATATCGTCATTCTATTGATATCATATAATAAATAATACAAATATAATAATTATATAATAATAATACTTATGTGATATTATAGACTCTAAATTGCCCGTGTAGGTGTGAATGTGAGTATGTGTGACCTGTGAACCCTGCCTTCGCCCATCAGCTCGGCTCCTGCGCCCCGCGACCCATAAGCGGGTCGGATAAAGGAATAGAATGGAATTTAATATTATCATAAACCTCTGATTGTTTTATATCATTATGTAATATAAATTTGACGTATATTTTGCCACTAATGTTCCTCTACTCTCTTGCTAGTAAATGTTTGATGTTTGACTGTGTCACTGTTACTTAATGGAGTATTTTGTAATTGTGGTATTCTTACTTTCTCATGTAAAGGATCCAAGCTAAGTAAAGAAAAATAGAAATAGGCCAAGATAAAGTTTTGTCAGCATTCTAATGATTCCGATAGCGGTGTGGATGCAGAGATGTGTTATATATTTAGGAAGCGACAACAATACTGTGCAGAGTGGTCATATCCAGTATATGTTGGCAGCTGAAATGTGAGAAGCTCTATAAGCTTATAATAGTCTTGGTTGTATTGTGTTGGGTAGCAGCAGTGCGCTGCAGCACGTTGTGGCGCCGCTGCGCTCTGATTGGCTGACGCTGCTGCGATGCTCTCTGCATCTTGCTCCCACAGCCAGGACAGGAGGGAGGGGAGGTGGAAGCGCTGACGGGAAATCATCACAACACGGGGAGGGCAACATTACGCTTTTCACCAATTTCCTCATCAAGAAGAGATGGTTGAACTCACCATGTCTGCGGAATCAGAAGCAGCTGCTGTTACCAACT
Source organism: Taurulus bubalis (assembly GCF_910589615.1). Classification (NCBI taxonomy): domain Eukaryota; kingdom Metazoa; phylum Chordata; class Actinopteri; order Perciformes; family Cottidae; genus Taurulus; species Taurulus bubalis. The sequence goes on along the minus strand of NC_136593.1, from coordinate 16,381,667 downwards.
CGTGACCGAGTCCTAAGACCGCGCTGAGTGGCTGATCGGCCCCTTAGCAAGTCTCACCTGTATACTTCGTGAACACTGTGCAGGTTAACCCAAAAGCCATGAGCACACCCGTCAACGACCCTGAGAGCATCCTGAGCTACCAGGTAAAGTGCCTTTAAATATCTACTACATGGAGCGGTGCTTTGGCACAGACCAGCCTGTACCCAAGCTCCAACAACTGTAGCCCTCAGTTTGAAATTCTCCAATAGAAATTCATAATTTCTCATATATCAGGAACTACTGAATGACGGAAATGATCCCATCCGTTTTCTTTGTATTTCCCCATGCATTTCCTCGAATGCGGCATGTATTTTAAATTGATCCGCTTTTTACACATTATTCGTACAAGCGGACTCACGTCCTCCCTAGATACTAAGTTGTATTGGGTTTCTTACCCTGCAGAATGACGCTGTGTGCGGAGGATGTTGTTGATACTGATATTTTGGGACGCTAGCACGTGCAGTAATTCCGGTGAGCGTATGACATTGCGATGAACTGAGTTATTTTTGACTGTTCTTGAAGCACACATAAATGCGTTCCAGCCACGACGATTACAGCAGATTATTGATTAGATACCGATGCATTGTAAACGCCTTAAAATGTCCACTGCCCGTCCTGAAGTCGCTTGTTTGAGGGGAATAACAGGAACGGGACAGCTCGCTGGGTTTTCAGATGGCTATTTGTTTAAACGACGTGCTATTTTCTCAGTTACCCTCAAATGACCTTGACGCCATCCTCACACCGTGTGTCACACGGTGCTGATCAGCTTGTACTTTCATATAAACGCGACGTGCGTTATTAGCCAATCCTGGCTGCAGGGGGAGGGAAGCATGCAGTCAGGTGCAGGTTAGAAGGTAAACATGGCATCATCCTCAATGCCTTTGTTGAGGTGATCCATTATCACATCCCGGGTCAGGTGATGAGTTGGAGGGAAAGGAGAAAGCAGCAGATACATGGAATAGTGAGCACACCTCGCAGTTCAAGCTGACATGCAGTAATGTTTGATTTTAACATGCAGTATCCCAGTGTCATGCCATCATAGTGATTTATAATAACATCTGGTCTGAGAGCAGGAGACAGATGGAAGAGTGCCAGAGGTGAGCTGAGAAGTCTCTTATATGATTAGACATCTGTCAGACAGGGAGGGGGACTTGCCTGGGAAGCTCACTCTTCAAACATTAGGGTTATGGCAGGTAACTGTCACAACAGGACACTTGTACGTTTGTCTCTCCACTATTTCTGTGACAGTCTGGTCAGTCAGCATGGACTGGGATCTTTGCAGTCTCCCCACCTGAAGCCAGTTGAAATGTTTGCCAAAAGGCTGCTGAGGTGTCCCACGTAGTGGGAAAGGTAATCAATAATTCGCTTGAGTGAAAACAGCAATATGAAGTTATGCTTATGAGTAAATGTTATGTGTTCAAAAAGCCACGGTGCCAATGCAGAAGGGCACATATCCAGTGTTAAATTTGTTGTGTTGATTTGTAAGCAGCACTTTGTAGTCTCAATGTTGCTGAGAGTACAGGTGGCCTTTAGCTTCCGTAAGTACAGGACACCATTAAAGGTTCTTCTGAAGATTCTATTTTTAGATTAATAATTTGCTCTTTAAAATGTCAGTAATTACTGACACATCATCACAAATTCCTAAAGCTGAAGGGGATCTCTTCCAATCAGTGTTGCTTATGGTTCCGTTTGGAACGAATCACAAGCATTAATGTCCTCTTTCAGGAAAGTTTAATTAGAAGCAAAATTATGATATTATATTTTGTAGAAAAATTTATTTTGAGCTCAATATGTTTGCTGTGTTCCTTTTATCCACATAAGTGTTTATCATTGTGCACGTATGTGGTTATTACCAAAACTTTGTATGACAAATAATTTCTCTTATGTTGCTTGACCTTTTTTTTCTTATCATGTGACTCCATAAAGTAGCAGTAGATTTCATTTGAATCAGCTTAGAGTCCATTTTGGACGGTGATCCATAGTCACCAATCTGATGACTAATTATGTATTTTAATGAGCAACACTGTAGTTTTGTACAAAGAGTCCATCTAATGAAACAGGCTGACAAAGTTGCAAGTTAATCTTTTGAAGTACTCTCTACTCCACATGGTGCTTGAAACTGTTATAGCAATGCAACATCTGCCCAAAGCCACCAATTAATGGGATTTGTTTAGTTTGCTTCGAGTGAAAGATCCACAGAGGGTTAAACTCCACTCCAGAACTAAGAAAAGTATTCCACATGACTGTGTTAGGCCTCATGTGACCAGGGAATCATACACACATGCAGTTAATTAAGGATGTTTTTGATTGAGAATATGCTTTCAGAATGTATGGTCTCAATTTGATAACACATTTTGCAGAGTGTAACTCCAAAATTGGTTTTAATTATACTGTTCTGTCATTCACTCATTAAACCAACTAAGGCTGCAGTAATCTGTCTGTAGAGAAAACAATTAGAGAGCGAGCGGCTGTGGAGAGGCAGAATTGTATGTGTGGCATTAAAAAAGGTGTGTATGACTCATGCTACCCGTGGGCTGAAGCAGTCAAAACAACCGCCTCTTTCATCCTAACCCTTGCAGCTCTCTCCTCTCCTGTCTCATTTTTTCACCAGTGCCACTTCCTTTCATCCATTCATGTTGACCCCTCCTCTGAGTGAAGCACCGTCATTTGTGTCTCTACAGCAGATTAGTGATGCTGCAATGAAGGGGCAGCGGTAGCCGGCTGCTTTGGCGGCTAGCGCCAACAATGCCTCTCAAAAACGAAGCCTCGTCTGGTCTGGAAGTGACAGGCCCAGTTGTCTGAGTCAGGATCTGTGTCCCTGCTGTCAGTTCAGGGTGCTTCTGGGAAGGGAGGAGCAAAGGATCAGCATCCAAAGAGTGTGTGTGTAGGGTTCAGTAGACTGGAAAAGAAACAAGTGTTCAACAAGTGCTAGAACGAAAGAGATCATCCTAGTCAGCTGAGTCAGCATTGACAGACATTGCAAATGACTGCATGATGCACTTTTATTTATTCACTGTCATGCAGCACTCACTGCTTATGTAGTTATTACATTGATACAGAGTGAAAAATCTCCATTGATAAACTGGCTCTGATAACAATGCTATGAGCTCACACAAAAATAATTCCTGCTTCTTTCTTAGCCAAACTAGACAGTGTCTGTCATGTGTGTTGTCCGTCTGCATTTCAAACGTCTTCATCGCGGCCTTCTGAAGCTCCCACAGCTCTCTCACAGTCCTGATAGAGGGAAAGGACATTTTGGCGCTGGACATTGATCTCCTCTCAGTCCGAAGACTGGGATGCAAATCATTGCTGCTCTATTTGTTCTGGGCGATGACCAGTTCAATTGGTTTCACTGTAATGCACTTTGACATTACCTTCTGATTTTGCCAGAAGTTGTTGCCAAACACAAGCCAACTAGATTCAATGTTTAACTGCAATAACTGAAGACGAGCTTCACTGACAACACACAGCCTGGATGGGTTTCCTGGGCAGCAAAGTCTCTCAGGAAAACTATGTTTAATACAAAACAAAAATGTGTTTTGTTCATCCAGCAGTATTCTGAGAATGTATGAGGATTTATCTTCTTTATATGCTGCCGGTGATTCTTAACTTACAGTTTACATATCAAACCAATGCATGAACCTGTGTGTGTCCACAGTCAATTCAATCAATTGGAGGTTTATCAGCGTCATAAGTAGGACACTGTGTGCGACTGAAGTATCTTCTGGGAATGTAACGTCTTTCCAGGACAATCTGCCCTGCCAGAAAAATCTTGTTTTTGTTTAGTTATCAAACGTAGGCGAGTGATAACATCTCTCTATTTTTGGCCTTTCCATGCTGAGACACTAGATTGGGGTGCCTAACGTGTTCATGCATTCATAGAAGGATTAGTTTGTGTTAGATTATCATCAATAACTATGTGAACATGTGTCATTATAGACAAAGCATTCCAAGGATATAGGGTCAATGGTAGCTAAATTGAAGAAACAGGTGCCCATATAAACATTTCAATGTGTTTTGCTTGCTGTAGCCTAATCATTCCTCCTGTTCATATTAGCAATTAAAGGATTAATTCCTAAATTGCTTCCAAAGGAAGTGATGTGGAAAATCCTTGTTTTGTGCTTTAAACATTCCAAATTTATATAAAGCTTATGTGAGGCTTCAGCAGTCTGATTTAGACAAATCAAGTGTCAACGTTTCTTCTTCACATGAAATGCCCTTGTTTTCGCAGCTCAATAAGCAAACGCTGTCTGTGGAAACACAAAAAAGGAATTTGCAGTCGTTTTAGGATGAAAGGAATTTCATCCTAAAACAACGGTAAATTTGGAAGATCCTTTGGACTTGAATTGAAGCCACTTTTCTTTTCTTTTTTTACACACGAAATGAGTACTGTAAATTGTGTCCCCCATCACATACGTTGAAAGAGCATTAGACATATATATTTTAATGCCCATTAAGAACAGGAGGAATTGGTTCAGTAAGGACAAACTATTTCTATGCTCACAAGGGCAAGGGACCATTATTTTTAAGACAGACTTCAACATTTGAACCCTATCTTTAATGACATTACTGTGAAACAATCTGAAGGGGAAAACTGAATATTTTGAGCCACAAATACTTGTGCCATCTAATGTGCCATCAAACCAAAACCTAACTTGTTTTTTTCTCTTTGTAAATGCTTATGGCAGCATCCTCAAGACATTTGATTTAGCATTATAATGTGCTTCTTCATCAAGGCACTGTAATGTCCGCGTTTCCCATGGGTGGTTACCACTGCTATGGTTATAAAGGATGCAAACTCAAGGACATGCAGCCATTTTGGTACTAGTGGATGGTGCAGTGGCAGTAATCTGTGTGGAAAATTATAGTCATAAACCCTTCCGAGCACTGTGACTGATCTAAAGCTTGAGGACAAGAGTGGAGAAAAAAGGGACGGTTGCCAGGTGATAGAAACAGGCGGCAAATCCGAACTGATGTGCCCTGTCAGTGGATAATCATGCACACGTGCATGCTTTGGGGGTCACAGATGTGCTCACCCACAGAGAGAGAACAAACTAAAGTTTGAGTGCCATGTGAGGTTTTAATTAGAGCACATATTGTGACGCAAGGGAGGTATGAACGACAGGGAACCATTAACCTGTAGAAAAGCACATACTTGCATGAATGTGCCTTTAAGAAGAAGGTGAACTGTGACTACAAGCTGTGAGTCTAGTGTGTTCTCTAGAGCTTGGACTCAGGTGATGGAGCATCGTATCCACGTCATTGATATACTTTAGTGTAATCCAATGTCGGCCACAAAAGATTACTGAAAAGAAGATGTTTTTTTTCTATTATGTCGTTCTCTGAAAAATAAATCCACCCACTCCGTAGTTTATGTGTAATTGAATGAGGAGTTGATTTGTGTTTGTCTGTCTGTGTGTGCATGTGTGCACCAAATGGATCCAAACTAATTGATAATCTAATGATCTACATTGCTTTCTGGGACAAAGAGCTTTTAGAGTCTCTCTCTCTCTCATCCGTTCTCTCGTGTTGTGTGTCTGTGTCAGTTCTAATGGACCCGACTGCCTTCAGCATTACCCCAAACCCACACACTGCATATAGCCCCGATTCACCAGCCACAGCTGCACTGACTGATAACACTATCTGTGTGTGTGTGTGTGTGTGTGTGTGTGTGTGTGTGTGTGTGTGTGTGTGTGTGTGTGTGTGTGTGTGTGTGTGCGTGCGTGCGTGCGTGCGTGCGTGCGTGCGTGCGTGCGTGCGTGTGTGTGCGTGCGTGTCTTTGGCTGAATCAGGATTGAGAGAGCAGGGAACGATTTACCCAGTGGAGGTTTGCATGCACCGAATTGTTTTTGTCAAAGACCTATAATCATCAACAACAATCACCTAAATCTGCAATTCTCCTTGACTCTACGGAGCTTTATAACATGTTTTAGCTTATTGTTTAGCAACTGTTATGTTATGTTAACTGGTATGGTTCATATACTTACCGCTCTTGTTGCTTGCGGGTGTAGCAGGCAGCTGTTTTCAGCAAGAACGTTTAAAAAAAACACTGTACATTACCTGCTCTGCACCAAATGACAGGCAAGGCACGGGACGCGACTAGATGGTGAATAGTGGAGCATTTAGCAGCTAAAGAGACAGATATTTTTCTCCGGAGTTTGTGGAGAAAGTTAAGTCATATTTGTCAATGTGTTCAAACTCTGCTGCCCCCAAGTCAGTTATTGCAGGTTTAACGTGGATACAAAATCAATTTACCTACTTCTGTACAATTCTTCTTCTACCTCTGACACATTTATTTCACTGGTTTTACTCTACCTATACGAGGAAAGTCTTTAATAATGACTTGGACATTGTGGTGTTACACTTCACCCCACACCATTTTTCTATCATCATCATTGTCTTTTTTAAGCGTGAAAGAAAGGAGAAATGTTTGGTGTCAACTAACACGACACAGAAGTACTTAAACCAAGCAGAGTGAATGGGTGATCGTTATTATTGACAGACTAGTGCAGGGCTTGACCTGTGGTGTTGTTGCTCACAGCTTTCTCAAGAACCGCCCATACAAACAACTTCACACTCGACAATGTGCTTTCTGCCATGACATCGTTGCGCCACACACTCAAGTCGCAGCTATTCACAGTCAGAAACAACAGTGAAATATACTCTGGTTCACTGGTAAAAACACAAGGGGCAGACTTTACAATTAGGCAATGTAAGCAACCTGGGCCTGGGGGCCCCAACTAATATAGTCTGTAATAGCTGTAGACATATTATGATGTTTAGATATGAAACATACTGAATAATGTTACTATTCTAACTCAAAGTACAATGTACTATGTATAACTTATAAATGGCCCACAAGGCACTTCTGAAACAACTACTGCTACTTACTTTATACTTTGGAGGAGGAGGGATTAGGTAGAGCATGCGCCCCATTGCCTGGGTCCATGGCAGCGGCCTGGGTTCAATTCCGTTTGGCGATCCCATGTGTGTCATCCCCCTCTTGCTGCTGCACAAAGCACGATTCGCTTGTTCATTCAAAGTTTATTCATATTAAACGTGTCACATTTCCAAATTGGACCAAATTGCACTCCCATGGCTCCGCCGAGTGTAAAGTAGGATGAGATTGTTGAGATATGCAAAGAACCCGCTGACAAACAGCGCGACAGAGATTCCTTGCTTTACAGTGCGATGAAGAAGACTTTTCACAGAGCATGGCTTATATTTTCACTTCTAGGAGCAGCCCAGTACTCAGTACAAGTACCATTATATCTACTGTAGGTGAAAAAGCATCTCTACTAAATCAAGTGCTGGTTTAGTGCCAGAAACAGGAGATATATATATATATACAAATTGAATCTTTTTCTGTCATCACACTGCCATCCTTTGCATGATCATAATTATAAAACCACTAGTCACTTTCAGTGTTTGGCCCAAGCATGAATTCTTAATTAAGTGGCCTTATTTTTTACAAGGAGAGAATTGTCTATGGATTAAGAAGTGCTCAGTCATGGAAAGGAAAATAAATCCCATAGGACTGATGGTGGAGAAAGGAGGCAGGAAGGCAGCGCCAGGCCACTCACACCTGTGAATTAAGTGTATGTCTTGGGACCCCAAAGCTGTTTTACACTGTTGTGTGAATCAAAGTGACTATGTGCTGATATTAGAGAACTTGGTATGAATGTGTTTTGCTCTAATTTCTTGCTTTTAATCAGGTAAGACATTTATGTCTGCATGTTAAATAGTTTTCTTATCAATCTTGCATTAATATGCTTAGCTGTTCTGTAGTAGCATGGAGAGGCTAAAAAAACAGCTTACAGACTTTAGTGGGCATGTAAGTAGACTAATTTTAAAGATGCAACACACACACTCACACACACACACACACACACACACACACACACACACACACACACACACACACACACACACACACACACACACACACACACACACACACACACACACACACAGCACCATCCCCTTTTATCACATTTCCTAACTGCAGGCGGAAACCAGCATAATTCAAAAGTTGGATTTCTTTGTCAATAAACTGTGTGGTGTTTTATCAGCCAAACCCCAGCAGAACTAAGAAAAATCACTGCTCAGTCTCGCTCCATACACACACTCACAGTAATACACACATTCATACATACACAGGGTATTTTAGTGTAAATGTAGTTTCATGTACTGGAAAAACTTTAATAAAAGGACCAATCAATCTCATTAAAAGGATATATAGTTTAACATTTCTCATACGCCAAACCATAATTTGTTTTCACCTGAATAAATGAGGCTGCTCCAACAGACTAAGACATTTTCATTTCCACTCTGGTAATTTATTTTTGCCTCTGTGGCCCGAGATGGTGCGTTCACTGCTCTCTGGATAGTGGACTGACCAATTATAGTAAAAGACTGCATGACTGAGGCTGTGGGCTCAGTTTTCACTAAGACTAATTGGGCTGTCATTATTTACACATCCGTCTTTTGATATATTATGTATATAATATATTATGTATATATATGTATATATATATATATGTATATATATATACATATATACATATATATATATATATATACATAATATATATACTATGAGTTTCAGTAATATTCTTATGTAGCTACCCCTCTTCTGTGACATTTCTCGCTCCATTTTCTGTCATTATAAATATTTAATTTCCAAATTGATTCTTTTTTTTATCATGTTTTGAAGAGTAGGTGTCAGTTTTTCCACATGGCAGATATTTCAATCTTCTGTAACAAATTCTGCCTTTGCCGCCCTCACACACTGTTGGAAACACATCCAGTTCGTACAGATCATGTGTTCAGAGTGGGCGGAAGCATCTATTATGCAGAAAAAGGCATTTATATACCAGTGTGCCTGTGTGTGTCTCCATCAACCATTTGCATTTATTTATAGATTTTTGCCATTGATTTTAACAATTGAAGCCAGCTTTTACATACTATGCTCACATACTTTATGTCCACATGTATGTTGCATCCGGTATCCAGATATATGTAGATCATCCCGCCATCCTGTGTCAAAGGTTAGGCCAGAAAACAAAGGGTTGAAAACGTTGGTGCAGTGGTACACACTCACCATCTTTAACCGCATGTGGGAGGTTACACAGATTATAAATGAAAGATTTACTGTTTACTCTTGCTTGCACTAGAGGGATTAAGAGAGAACCTGAAAACACAGACGCTGCAGCAGCACAGACCTCCAGAGCCACAGCAGAGGCTCCCCCAGCACTCTGCCCTTATTATGATAGGACCAATGCATGACCATGGATAACACTTGCCACTGCACTGCAAACTCCATTGTTTCTAAGAAACGCCTCATGGCTGGGGAATTAAAACCCAACAAGGTCCTGCAGCAGTCGCCCCACAGCAGCAACCCCGATGTGGATGTGGCTCTCTGCTAATTTGATTTGATTAAATTCCTCCTCAATATTAGACCTTGCATTTTCCAACTGACTCATGCTGTGTTTAACTCTGGTGTGTGCATGTGTGTGTGTGTGTGTGTGTGTGTGTGTGTGTGTGTGTGTGTGTGTGTGTGTGTGTGTGTGTGTGTGTGTGTCGTCCGCCTGTCCTTCTCTGGGTGTCTGTGCCAGACGATCTGAGAATAGACTGTCTGGAATTTGATGCGCATTGTTGAAAAGCTGTTCGCCAGTGTGTCCAATTAGTGGCTCTGTTACTGTGTGAGTTTGTCTTGAACAGGACACTTTTGTGTATAATGACCTTTTCACAGACTGATCTTGAAGGGCTGAAGATTTTCTACAAAGTTGAACTTTTACATAAGAACACTATGTCTGCTAGAGACAAAGGCTATTGTAGAGAAACGTGTAATCGGCACTGCATATCACGAAAAAGAACAGTGACATTAAACCTACATGTGTCTTTGTGTGTATCCATCAGAGGCCAGATGAGGAGGTGGTGGTAGACCAGGGAGGGCCCAGCTCACTGAACATCCACTATGAGAAGGAGGAACTGGAAGGTGAGTAACATGTGCAGTGGAAAACACTGTCAAACACTTTACCGTCCTATAGTGTGGAACATTTATGTGATATTTCAAATGGTTTTGATGGGAGAAGCTTTTGCATTTGCTAATCTGATGCCTGCCTCTGAAGAACGCTTACGGTCTTGACGGGGGGCGGGCACTGGCGGTTTGTATTAAATTAATCAAACATTAAAACAGTGGTCGTTGCAGACAGACCTGGGGGAGATCTGCTCTCTACTGAGTGCACTTTTCCAGTTTGTAATATCACTGCATCCATCGGATTAGTAAAGAGTAAAGAGTGTAGTACCAGAGTGCAGTACATGTATTCCATGTAGTGGAGCAGAAGTATGGCATCTTAAACAACATATACATATTTAAGAAAAGTACCTATATTTAACGGTACCGGCTTAAGGACAGTTTGCTCCGTAGTTAACTACCTCACACCACATCACTGGTGACCTGGCCTCACTCAGCCAACAGCAGTTCTCCTAAGACCACTTACTGTTGGTCATGCATATTTCATCAGAATGTATGACGAGCAAGATGTTCAACATGATTAAGTAATTTCTGTTGTTCTTCTTGTTGGGCTGGGTATGTGTAGATAGTTTACAGTGTGAGGCGTCTTGAGAACATGGGGGTGTTACTTTGTCTCTTTGTCTGGTGGAGATGAATAGAGTTGAACATTAATAATCATCCATCTATCCAGAAGAAGCTTGGGGGATTAAATGGCATCAGTAAGTGGAGACAGGTGTGTGGGTTTTAATTGTTTGTTTATTTCAATTGATTATTCTTTACTTTTAGAAGTCTTTGGTATTTAAATAAAATGGCATTATTGTCAGCGTCATGTGCATCCTGCATGTTGTACTCAGCACTGAAAGCCATGATGATAATCACAGATGGCAGCGGTTGAGACGAGTGTGGGACATGAAGCAGAGTGTTGTTCCCTGATTTTCCCTGTGGAGCTTTGGGCAAACACCTCACACTCAGTTTAATGACTTTCACTTCCAGTCACTTTAACCATCTGAGAGACCAATGCGACTTAGTCAACTCTGTTTTCCATCATTAGCAGTTGTTCCGTCTGGAATACAGGAAGATGCCAGTTGTATCCTCAGCCAATTAGGATTTTATTTTATATTGCCTTTATCAGAAAGCCTGAAATGAACTGACTTATGTTTGCATGTATGGAAATTACACAAACACCACAACCCAACGACAGGAGAGTCATGTAGGTTAGGTTTAAACAACGAGTTCTACGGTATGTATCCGTTTTAAACAAACGTTTTTGAAGGTTAATGGGACAAATAGCAGTGAACTGCCAAATTAACAGAAGGTAAGTATAGCGATAAAAGAGAACAGGCAAACAGCAGACAACAGACAATATTTAAAGGTAACAAAATGTGATGATAACAACAGTTTTACTAGGTTCGGTTCCTTGGAAATTGCCAAGAAGTAGAATCAGAAGAATGCGTTCAAAAACAACATTTGGTAAAAGTGCAGCCCAAAATAGAAGAGCTGATCTGATTAAATAATTAAATATGAAAAAAAACACCCATAATATTCTCAAAGTCAAAGTGAAAACATTTTTAAAAAAATGACATGCTTTACTGCATCATCAGATAACTTGCCAAGACATTCATTGTGAGATTTCTTTAAGCAGATTTACATATACACAGTTATTATATTATATTATATATTTATGAAACTAAGTATCTGTATAAAACTATGGCTCAGTGAGAGAAGTGAAACCTCTTCTCACCTCTCTTTCAGGCCACAGGGCTCTGTTTGTGGGGGTTCGGATGCCCAGGCAGAGCCATCGGCACCACAAGCCTCACGGCTCTCGGCACCGCAAGAGAGACAGAAGGGCGGGAAGCATCGCAACGCAGCAAAGCGAGGAAAGTGAGACGGCCACTGCCAGTCATGGTAACTCACAAACAACCTCTTCTTAGGCAACTCTGTTGTTCACAGTGTCTTTTGCTTTTCAAATCCAATATGTCTTTTGGTGCATGTAGTGATTTCTCAGTCAAAGAGAGAGAGAAGGACAATTACAAACATATTGTCATGGCTCAGTGTAGAACATGTACGCATACTTGCACATCCACCAGAGAGGAGGTGGTTGTGAAATAAAGCGTATCAATACTGCGGGCACTTCACACACTTGCACACACACACACACACACACACACACACACACACACACACACACACACACACACACACACATACAGCACCTCAGGCTAAAATTGACAAGCCCACTAATTAGCTACCAAAGAGCAGGGACTAGTCAGCATGTTGCATTTGTGTGTGTGTGTGTGTGTGTGTGTGTGTGTGTGTGTGTGTGTGTGTGTATGTGTGTGTGTGTGTGTGTGTGTGTGTGTGTGTGTGTGTGTGTGCATGTGCTGAGGTGTGTGTGTGTGTGTGTGTGTGTGTGTGTGTGTGTGTGTGTGTGTGTGTGTGTGTGTGTGTGTGGACCCAGCAGTCTTTAAAAAAACGTTTTATGACAAAGTAAGCAGTGTTGTGTGTGTTTGTGAAAGTCTTTAAAGAACCGCTGTTCACCTCTTGTTCCTCCTCACATCATCTTGCTTCATCAGACACGCCGTCCCAGCGGGTCCAGTTCATTCTGGGCACAGAGGAGGATGCTGAACATGTGACCCACGAACTGTTCACTGAGCTGGATGAGATCTGTGTGAAGGATGGCAAGGATGCTGAGTGGAAGGAAACAGCCAGGTCAGTATTTCCCCCGGGGGTTTTTGGCAACAATATTTGGCAATAACGCTCCTGACAGCTAGCAGCTCCACAGCTGTGTTGATGAAGAGACATGTGTAAAAGCAGTAGTTAAATTCAAACTTAGTGGATAATTTGTTGGTATTTTTGCTCAAAGTGAAAATAATTAAAGAGAGAAGCAAAACACTTGCCAAAGTCAGTTTCACATGCTAATATCAAACCTTTCCCTCATATTGTGTGAAAAAGAGTCTTTCCTGAGAGGGAATAGAGAAACCACTATGTAACAGGATGTGTGTTTGTGATTGGAAAACATATTGTTTCCAATGCTCCTCCTTTCTGTCTGCATTTATCTGGGACTGTATTGATAAAACCTCTGAGAATTGCACTTAAAATGCCAGTAAGACAGAGGAAACAGTTCTGAAGACACATTCATCAAGGAACTCCCTCCTACAGTGAAGTGTAGGAGTACACGTTATTGATCATGCTTGAGAAGCCAATCAGTGACAAGAATCTGTGCTACTATTTTTTTCAAAGTAAATGTTATTTTTGTGAAATCTCTAATATCATCGCTAGCAATTAACATGTGAGAAAACAAATCTAAAATATTTATAATAAAAAAATAGTAATTCATAAACAAGGAATAATATAATAATATTGAATAATATATGTATATGTATATCTGCTTGGGCAGATACACGAAAGCAGCCAGGCAGGTGGCCCGTCCAATCATTATATTCAGTCCATTCTCGCGACAGCTACAGATACCAGATTATTTTTTCTCAGAGCATTTTATTCAATGATTGCTGTCTGGATATAATGAGAGTTTTAGCAAAAATATTTCCAATTTTTTTTTTAAGAAGATTGCCAACCCTACCTTTAAGAAACCTCTTGAACTCTCTTATATTTAACACATTTTTAAGTTGTAAGAAATTTGATGAATCAAGTTTGAACACATTTACTCCTACTTGCACATTTCTCGCCTGTCTTTACCTCGCAGGTGGCTGAAGTTCGAGGAAGACGTGGAGGATGGAGGGGAGAGGTGGAGCAAGCCCTATGTCGCAACTCTGTCCCTCCACAGCTTATTTGAGCTGCGCAGTTGCATCATCAATGGCAGCGTGTTGCTCGACATGCACGCTGACAGCATCGAAGAGATTGCAGGTGACAAGTTTTACTAACTGACATAATATCTCAGTACCGAGGCGCTATCTATTCTGAGAGAAAAAGGCAAGCTCTGTCTGAACAAGAAGGACATTCAGTTCAGTTCAGACATCAGTTTGTATCGTTGGTGGAAGTGACTGGCTACGATTCTTCAAATGGATATATTATTTCAAAATGTTTTTTTCCTGTCTTTCTTTTTCCTGCTCTAAAGTCACTTCTTCCTCCAGTCCTTAACCAAATGCTCCATTCATTGATATAAAACAGGCTCCATATCTTAGCTGAGATGCCCGCTGGTCTTCTACAAATCGATTGTGTAGGCCTGGAGGGAGCTTCATTATCGTGCTGAATGCAGAAACTAAATGTGCAAACAGACACACACAGACTCAACTATCAATCATAAAACAGCCTAAATTGCTGTCTTGCGATGTAGACATAAACAAGCACAACGTTGTGTCATTCCATACTTACAGTTCACTGTAAAAGCTCAGTTCGTGCCATTAGGCTGAATGGTTTCTCTTTTGTTGTGCTTTCCTGAAATATTGCAGCTGAACTCTTGTTGAACCTGATTTGCATTGAAATCTACAATTACATAACGCTGCTGCCTACACAGTTCAAGCTCATTTGCATGCAAGTAGGCAATTTACGACACACCTGTAATTTGCATGTAGAAACACAATTGGATAAGGATTGTGTATGCGAATAACCCCCTCCCACACACAAAACTAAACAAATGCAAAAATAACAAGTGCAAATGGTTTAGCACTCGAAACTAAAAGCTTCTGCAATTAAAGACGCGCTTGTACAGTATGTGTACACACACATACAAAGATCACATGGTTCAAGGCTCCTCATCAGTCAGTCTTCCTCATGGTCATGTTATGATTGACACTGGTTTACCTTGTTGCCTGCAGTCATTCCTCTTCTCCAGCTCTCCAGCTCTCCAGCGCTCTTCTCACTTCCCTCTCTTGTCCATGCAACTCCTGCCAGCAGCACCTGGCATCAACAAGAGTAGCCAAGATGGGAGACGAGATTACGACAAAAAAAGTTATTTATTTCTTTACTTGTTTGATTTTGGAAGTGTGGCAAAAACTGAGACCAAGAGAATGTAATAGTACATGATTGAAGTAGCATACAATATGTATACCAGGTATTTATGAATTAAAGTCATTATCGTTTGAGTAACTGATGGTCACCAGTCCAGTGATACAGGCAGAGCTGTTGATGTCTTAAATTAGAGTGAAAGTGATCCATCCAGCGTGTGTGGAAGCTATGTTAGATGTACCATTTGTGGGTTTGGATTTCATTTCAGGCGGTTCTCATGTCACTGTCCTTGCTGATTATACTGGCGCTGAGCGTCACACATTATCGGTGGTCTTAAAGCGTGCTCAGAATTAATGCTGGCACTGCAGTGTGTGTGTCAACACTCTGATTGACTGGAGGACGGAAGGAAAGAAGGAAGGAAAGCTCCAGTGCTGACTCAGCAAGGGAAATAGAGAAGACTGGGAAGGGCAGAGAGTAGAAGGGGTGAGAGAGATAAAGAGATGGTGATTATTCTCTGCAGTCCTACATGACCTGATATGTTGGCCACATATTGATTGACCCCCTCCAACATGCATTTATCAACACTGGATCTTTACATATTGATAATTACATTTTAACGACAGAAATTAAAGGGAAAAACAAAAAGAAAAAAAAGCTTAAGTAGGTTATTAAATGGTTTTATTTTATTGATCATAATAATAATAAATAGCAAAAATTGAACCCAGGGATTTGTTTAATGGGCAACTTGACTAAATCCAACGTAGCCATACAAATAGCCATACAATTAGCCAGACAACAAGCCTCACAGAAATATTGCTGGCCATTGCAAAAGCATTATATTGCTTTACAATGGAATCTCATAATTGGAATGTGGCTCTCTGTAATTACTATTTGTATACCTTTAGAGAAAATATCTTATTGGTTGAAAAATAAGATATGAAAATCATTTTTGG
The DNA here is from genome assembly GCF_910589615.1 of Taurulus bubalis. Taxonomy (NCBI): domain Eukaryota; kingdom Metazoa; phylum Chordata; class Actinopteri; order Perciformes; family Cottidae; genus Taurulus; species Taurulus bubalis. The sequence continues at coordinate 16,365,752 of NC_136593.1, read as the reverse complement.
CATTTTATTGGAAATCCCCCATCGCACCAAATTGATCGTGTCTCTTTTTAATCTTGTTTTGGGGATGTGCGGAGATACTTTATACTTGGTACGAGATGCTGCTCTGTGTCTCTAAATGCCTAGTGTAGTTATATAATTGTATTGTCATTGTGGTTTATTTGATTTATTGTTGCATTTTGTCTTGTTGATTTTGTACTGTTATTCATCATTCATAGGCAAAGTCTGTTACCATTTTAATTGAAAAAGTCTTGAGTTTTCTTTCACTAAAGTGAGCATGTGTGTGTGTGTGTGTGTGTGTGTGTGTGTGTGTGTGTGTGTGTGTGTGTGTGTGTGTGTGTGTGTGTGTGTGTGTGTGTGTGCGTGTGTTTCTTTGTGTGTGTTGCAGACATGGTGCTGGACCACCAGGAGGCATCCCATGAGCTGGACGACAGTGTGAGATCGAAGGTGCGTGAGGCTCTGCTGAAGAGACACCACCACCAGAACGAGAAGAAGAAGAACCTGATGCCCATCGTGCGCTCCATCGCTGAGGGAACCCGCAAACAGTCAGAGACACATCTGATGGGTGGGTGACATACATTTAGTGATCACAGACCATTTCTTGGTATGACTCGTATGTAGAAATCCACTGTCATGGATTTAAACTATAATTACTTTTGTACCTCTGGCTTCAGAAACATAAAATCTTAGAAATATGAGTTGACTAATTACTTTATTCAGAGGCAGGTCTGCTTATATAATAATGACATGCAATTTTTTTATCAGAATGATGGATGGAGAAAAACTAATAGGGATTAAAAGTAGACATGGGGAGACTAAAATAAACAAGACTAAGTAACAGACAGACACATACAAAAGCATGATTTCAGTGACATGTAATGCTTTCAGGGACTGACTGACAAAGCCGGTTAATGAATTAATGGGCGATATATTGGCGGCTAAGCATTACCCTTTTTTCACTTTGCACTTGGCAGACCAATCGATATTTGTACTAACTCAGATTTTCTCTCTCTCTCTTTCAAACACACATACACACTCGTATGCACATACACACACCCTTACTGTCTAGCAGGGTCAGTCACATCTCATCAGCCTCCGGCAGCTTCAGAACCCGCCAAGAATGGTGGACAGGACGGCCCTCAAGTGGAACTCAGCAAAGTAAATAAGCAGGCGGTCATCAATGTGCTGCAGTTCGTTCAGTGCACACAGTTTACGTTTTTTGGTAGATGTTGTGAAGACCACAATATAACATGAATATGGTAAAGGGTAGATTAACACTTAAGCAGTGTAAGATCCTTTTTGCTTGTTTATTAGCTCTATACATGTATTATAGCACCCTGCTATCTATAGTCAATCTTTGGTGCACTGTGCTGCCAATAACTAGGTCACATAGTGCCCTCTAGGAAACAATAGGAGAACTACATTTGTTCAAAGTGCATCCCACAGCAGCAGCCCATCACTGCAAGACTGTTGACCACAAAGAGCAAAGATAAAAGTTTCCATTTAAAATCCTGAGCACTGAAATGCTAGCTACGTTCAATGGCATTAGGCTGCACCTATGGTGGGACAGCTGTATGTACGTACATATTTGCATTGTTAGTTCTGATGTTACAGGATGCAAGAATCTTAAAGCACCATTGGTATTAAGTCTTTTTTGTATTCTTAACTGATGTTAACTTCTGACTCGGTTTACCAGGTGGACATGCACTTTATGAAGAAGATCCCAGAGGGGGCAGAGGCCTCCAATGTATTGGTGGGAGAACTGGACTTCCTGGAGAGGCCCATTGTGGCCTTTGTCCGCCTCTCCCCTGCTGTGCTGCTCACCGGACTCACTGAGGTCCCCATACCTACCAGGTAGACGACCACAATGGTTAAGTCTTAAAATCAAATGTCGATTCAGTAATCCGGTAATGCTTGATATACTCTATATCAGGCCTGGCCAACCCGCGGCTCCCGAGCCGCATGCGGCTCTTTGCCTGGTTTCATGTGGCTCTTGCGTTCATATTTTAATCTTTTTATTGATTTTGCAAATACTTTAGACCACTGGTGTCGAACTCAAGGCGTGACGGCTTGAAAGCCATGAAATCGCGGACCCGTTTTCAGTCATTCGCGGACCCGTTTTCAGTCTTTCGCGGACACGTTTTCAATCCTGTGCTTTTATTTTGAAGGGATTTTTTCATGCGGCAGAGTGCAATTTATTCAATTTCAGTCATATTGATGTCATGTGTTGTAACTCTGTTGTTGTTCATTCTGGTCACATGACATATATTGCTTCTGTCCATCCGGGGAGAGGGATCCTCCTCTGTTGCTCTCCTGAAGGGTTCTTCCTGTTTTCCCTGTGAAATGGTTTTTACTATCTTTATTTGGGGAGTTTTTCCTGATCTGATGTGAGGTCCCGGGACAGGATGTTATTTGTACAGATAACATTTTAATTTGTGATTTTGGGCTATATAAAATAAACTGAATTGAATATTCACACACTCCTCAATGCTGCGTTCACAACACACTTTACTTGCGTGAGTTTACACATCGGACTATTTGTGATAGTTTGCTTCATTCCCAACCTTTTTTTTTGTTATGTTCAAAAAGGCTGAAGTTATAACATTATTATGTGTGTTGTATTACCTTGTATCCTTAAGAAGCACTTTTGGGTTTTTAATTGAGTGTGAAAGGGAATATTTCTGTGTTTGGCATACTGTGATACTATCTCAGGTTCAAACGGTGCCATATTTTTATTAAATCAAATTGAGAAGTTGAAAATGTTCCTCGCTTTGGTCGCGGCTTGTCATTCAGGGTGATGGTGGGTCCTGCAGCCAGATCAGTTAAACCACTGCCCCAGACCACATGCATGTTCTTAGAGTTATGTCCTTCTCAAGTGTGACAAAAAAGCTTTGAACAAAGTTAATATAGTAACGTGTGTTTAATCTTTGTCTTTGTTATTTTCATCTGTTTTAAGTTTGATCTTTGATAGTGTAATATGTTGGTTTCTTAACCCTAAATTAAATGGATTTATGTCGTAGTAACAGAGACATTTTAATTTTTGGCTCACGGGGGGGGATGATGTGGCTCTTTGCAGTAACACAGTAAAAAATGTGGCTCTTAGTCTCTGACTGGTTGGCCACCCCTGCTCTATATCATCTGCTGACAAATATCAGGTTCCTCTTCATTCTCCTGGGCCAAGATGGAAAGGCTCAGCAATACCACGAAATTGGACGCTCTATGGCGACCATCATGACAGATGAGGTAAGCTCTGCCAAGTAAAATCTAACTTCAGAAACTTTCACAGAACAAATCCAATCCCAACATCTGTATTACAATAGCAGGCAGTTAAGTTTCCCCTGCCCTCACTTTTGTCTGGACCAGATCTTCCATGATGTAGCCTACAAGGCAAAGGACAGAAGTGACCTGCTGGCTGGGATAGATGAGTTTCTAGACCAGGTGACGGTCCTACCACCAGGAGAGTGGGACCCCTCCATCCGCATTGAGCCCCCAAAGAGTGTCCCCTCTCAGGTACACAGCTATGATGACATAGATATTTACTCTTTAGGTCAACTTAAATACAACTATAAGTAGGTATACATGTTGAGCTATTTTATAAATTGTCTGTTCCTGCACTGGTATTTGGTTCCTGCAGGAGAAGAGAAAGACGGCAGGAGTCCCTAATGGCACAGCCTGCCAGATAGAGGAAGAACTACATGCTGAGCACCACGGACTAGAGCTCCAGAGAACCGGAAGGTGAGCTGTCATCTGCAGGTTGAAAACACAGGCGTGTTGCTTCAGTAATGGTTTGTATAATTCAAGGTTAATATATTAGCCAAATTCAGGTTTAAAAAAGAAATATGCTATATCCCCTCAACTGGTAAATTTTAGGATAAACAGCTGGTGGAGAACATGGATTTAGCGCCCGTTTTGTTTTCTGGAGGGATATTTGGAAGCCTGGGGTGAATTAGCACTGTCCATCATGTTTGTCCGTTGCTGGGGCCAACAAATCTAAACTTTGATTTGAGAAGAACTGACGTGGTATAAGAAAGTGACAACCCAAGTGTGATCTTTCTCAAAGATCCCTGAAAATCTTGTTTTTGAACCTGGGTGCTGTGATGTAGAAGTGTACTCTAGGATACTTGGGTGTGTGAGCTTGATATTATATCGCCACCTACCTATTTCTTCACCAGCTTGTGCTCTAAAGTTCTGCACCTCTCTTCTTTTGTTGTGTGCTGTGAGCAGGTTGTTTGGTGGTCTGATTCTGGACATCAAGAGGAAAGCTCCGTTCTATCTGAGTGACTTCAAGGACGGTCTTAGCCTCCAGTGTGTGGCCTCCTTCCTCTTCCTCTACTGTGCCTGCATGTCTCCTGTCATCACCTTTGGAGGACTGCTGGGGGAGGCCACAGAGGGACAGATCGTAAGGGCACAAACACACTCAGACACAGTAGTGATGGGAAGATTATGAATATGTTTTCTGTTACTTAATAAGAGACATATTTCCACCATGTGTTATAGAGTGCCATAGAGTCCTTACTTGGTGCGTCGATGACTGGAGTAGCCTACTCTGTGTTTGCTGGTCAGCCTCTCACCATTCTGGGCAGCACAGGTCCAGTACTGGTTTTTGAGAAAATCCTCTTCAAGTTTTGCAAGTATGTATTCCAAAAACCTGTCTGTGACATTTTTGTTATCACCACTGCAGTCGTAGGTGAACTGATTATGTATCTTGTCACCCTCTCTTCTCTTCTCTTTTCACATCAGGGACTACGGCCTGTCCTATCTGTCTCTGAGGACTTGCATCGGCCTGTGGACAGCCACGCTGTGTTTAATACTGGTTGCCACTGACGCAAGCTCTCTAGTGTGCTACATCACTCGGTTCACAGAGGAGGCTTTCGCCGCCCTGATCTGCCTCATCTTCATTTACGAGGCCTTGGAGAAGCTAATCCACCTGGGAGAAGCCTACCCCTTCAATGTACACAGCGATCTAGACAAACTCACACTTGCATAGTGAGTAACAACAGTTTCACACTGCTGACTCATCGGCCAGATTTTTCATTTTTCATTGATTGTTGTTTTTCTCTGAGAATATACAGCTATCGTTCTCTCTCAAGCATTTGTTCACGTTGTGGCTTCCCCTATGTTCCCTCCACGTTTCTCCTCTCCTCTCTAAACCTTCAGATCAAATCCTTCATGTCTGGCATAATGTTAGTGATAAAAGTCTGCAAACCCAGTTTTCTTTTCTGTGTTGGGCTCTAGCTGTAGGTGTGCCGAACCTGATAATCCCAGTAATAAAACCTTACAACTGTGGAGTGGGAGTAACATCACAGCAGCTGAAGTATCCTGGAGCAACCTTACTGTCAAGGTAACGTAACTATGTGGACACACACACACACACACACACACACACACACACACTTTGACACCTAATCTCGGTGTAACTTCCACATGATAGCACATACTGCTTTAGTGCCAACGTGTTTACTTTTGTTAGCATTCAACTAACCCACTCACCTTCCCGTGGGCAGCTTTAAGGACCTTTACAAACACTGACAACTAATTGATTAACCTTTCGCTGCTGTGTGTATAACTGATCACACCAAAGGTGTGTCTTGTTTCTTTTGTATTGTTTTGTTTCCGCTTTGTAGACTTCTTACTGTCCGTCAGATAATTTAGATAAAACATCCTTTTGATCTATTTTTACTAGAATCAACTCAGGCAATCTAGTTCTAATATAACCGATCTGTGAATTTCTACAGGAGTGTATCAGTCTGCAGGGCCACTTTGTTGGGACAGCATGTGGCCCCCATGGCCCCTACACCCCAGATGTTCTCTTCTGGTCCACCATCTTGTTTTTCTCCACTTTCTTCATGTCTGCGTTCCTCAAAGAATTGAAGACAAGTCGTTATTTCCCCACCAAGGTAATGGACGTATAAGACTGCTCGCTAAGCAAAGGTGTCACCGGACATTCACAAACCTGACACGCCACATTAGTAACCACCAATCTCTTGGTGTTGTCATCTCTCGTGCCCAGGTGCGATCCATGATCAGTGACTTTGCAGTGTTCCTCACCATTGCCGTCATGGTTCTGCTTGATTATATGATTGGAGTGCCCTCCCAGAAGTTGAAGGTGCCCAGTAAATTCCAGGTAGAGAGGAAGAAATGATTATAGTGTGGACTTTACAATGAACGCCACATGGTTATGTTTGAATCACGGCCTCACTCCTCTCTATTGTGATCTTCCAGCCAACCAGAGACGACCGAGGTTGGTTGATCAATCCAATAGGAACCAACCCATGGTGGACAGTCCTGGCTGCAACTATTCCTGCTCTTCTGTGCACCATCCTCATCTTCATGGACCAACAGATAACTGCCGTCATCATCAACCGCAAAGAGCATAAACTGCTGGTAAGACAAAATACATCTGCCCTGCACTGTTGCTTCCAACTGAAGTTGATGAGCGGCAGACTGTAGCTCAGTTATACGTGCACCTAGCTAACCCTCTCTCTGGCTTGCAGAAGGGCTGTGGGTACCACCTGGACCTGCTCATCGTCGGGGTGATGCTGGCAGTGTGCTCTATCATGGGCTTGCCGTGGTTTGTAGCTGCCACGGTACTGTCCATCTCTCACGTCAACAGCCTGAAGCTGGAGTCAGAGAGCTCGGCTCCAGGAGAGCAGCCTCGCTTCCTGGGCATCAGGGAACAGAGGTTCACTGGCTTGGTCATCTTCCTGCTCATGGGCTGCTCTGTATTCATGACTGGAGCTCTGCAGGTAGTCAGACAAGCTATGTAATGATGCTGCCCCCCTCTGGCTGAGATTTATTTTATAATGTTCGTCTTTCAAGCTCATTGATGTTTTTTGTTTTTTTTCCAGTTCATTCCTATGCCAGTGCTGTATGGTGTTTTCCTTTACATGGGAGTCTCCTCATTAAAAGGCATACAGGTAATGTGAAATGTGACACAGGAACAATATCCTTTATGGTAAAGTAAATAAATGTACAATAAGGCCATTGGAATACAATTAGAACATTTCTCTCCTTAGTTGTAGAGTCAATGAGAGTGTCTATTTTTTACAGTCCGGAATTTGTGAATAATTTGCCAGATGCAATGAACAGATATGTGTTCAACTTTTACTATCTTCATACTTATTGCTTCAGCTTGAAGTCCAATTATGTAAGGACTGATAGTTAATTGTCAGACTAATCCAACTAAATTTGTCATTCATAAACTTTTCCCTCTCTGTCACTAACTGCGGTCACTTCTCAGTTCTTTGACCGTCTAAAGTTGTTTGGCATGCCGGCAAAGCACCAGCCAGATTTCATCTACCTGCGTCACGTCCCCTTGAGGAAAGTGCACCTGTTCACTCTGACCCAGCTCACCTGTCTGATGCTGCTCTGGGTCATTAAGCACTCACCTGCCGCTATCATCTTCCCAATGATGGTGAGCCTCTCTCTCTCTCTCTCTCTCTCTCTCTCTCTCTCTCTCTCTCTCTCTCTCTCTCTCTCTCTCTCTCTCTCTCTCTCTCTCTCTCTCTCTCTCTCTCTCTCTCTCTCTCTCTCTCTCTCTCTCTCTCTCTCTCTCTCTCCAAATGTCTTCCATTTAAAACACTTTTTTCCCTGTGTGACTGAAGGTGCTGGCGCTGGTTTTTGTTCGCAAACTGATGGACTTGTGTTTCTCCATGCGAGAGCTAAGTTACCTGGATGACGTAATGCCTGAATGGAAGAAAAAAAACCTTGATGATGCCACCAAATCAATAGAAGAGGTAGTCTGAATGGAATCTTGTCATACACAGATGAAAATAATAAAACATGCATATGTTGACTGCACGTTTGTGGCATCGATGTGTCTTGTAGGAATCACAGACTATGCTCACTACAAAGACGGAAGACACAACCGCTGTTCAGATTCCCATGGAGAGCAGCAAGCACATTCCGACCCCCAAAGCGCATGACCCCAGGTGAGCGCACACACACATGAACCCCCACACACCCTCAAATGGACAGGATGGACATCACATGATGTCATCAAATGAGTGGTAAGATTATGAGAGAAATGCTTTACCTTCCTGTCTATCTATATGCATGCTTGTCTTGTTTGGTATTGTGTGGTGATCTGCTTCCAAGTGCACAGTGTAAATACTAATCCAATGAGACCTTTCCCTAATCCCCAACTCCTTGCTCTTCTTTCTGCTTTCCTTTTCCACTCACTGCTCCTCAGGTGTGACCCCTCTGATATTAATATATCTGATGAAATGTCTAAAACCACCGTGTGGAAATCCCTCAACTCCAATCAGAAGGACATTTGTCCTGTAGCTGCTAAAAAGGCAAGGCCATACCCTCTTTTTCCTCACCCCGTTATCTCTAAATATCCCTGCCGCACATTGATGCCACTCACTTCTTTTGTGCTTGGCTGTTGTTGCAAGGAGTGGGAATTGCAAATCGAAAGGTGGCCACACTGTGCTCTGAGCTGTGTTAATTTTGGGTTTGTGTGATTTTCTCTGCAGGATTGAAGGGATTGCGTTCATCGACGAGTAAAAGATGTCCACATTCCTGACACACTACTTCTGGACCACAGGACACTGCGATTTGGCTGCTGTGACCGTCAGCCACTTCAGTGCTTAGAGAAAAAGGTCTTGATGATTTCAACCAGCTAACTGCAACACATAATACTGTCCACGAGCATTCAGACAAACAGAACGTAATACACGCACATAGTTGGACAAGCACATGCACTTTTATCTTTGAGAGGACTAGAAATATTTTAAAAGCATATTTCTCGAAAATATAAACTAAACTAATTCCAACTCTGATCCCTTAACTATAAACTAGCACCAACCTCAGCAACATGAATCTTATTTTGACCATTTAACCAGTTAAGAAAACCCTGGTCTCAACCATCATCTTCTACTTGAAGCGTTCTACTAAACCAGTCAGGGATGAAAGCCCTTAGTGATAATAAGCTCTGGCCTGTCCACTGCCTTTGGCTTGACATCTTGATTGTGATGTTGAAGGATGATATAAAGGATGAAACTTTAGGGCATTTTCCCGTGAGTATCAAATAGCTCAGTTTTAATTAATTTGTGTCTGATAATGTGATCTAGAGACACATCCTTTTCTATCCACAGTGATAGTAAATAATGGAAGACACTGTGACAGCTGCTGGCAGCCATGGCGATTTTACTAATTTACGGGAACATTTGCTGTCCACAATTTAAATTAAAGAGTGGAGACTAACAACTGCATTAGTTTAAATGTATCTATAAAGCACCCTATCATATTGTTTAAAATCGGTCATAATTGATTTATTTGGGGCTGTAAAGATATTGATATGTTATTGATATTGTTAACTTAGCAAATAGTTGCTTATTTACACATCCAGCAGATATGTTTTTTCTTCTGATAAATGTTGTGAATATTCACTATATTCAGTAGACAAAAACAGCTGCCTGTTGCAGTTCAAAAACAACCATATGAGAGCCGTAACAGTGAACCAAAACACTAAAGTTATGGGCCATAAATTCAAAACGGATCACTGTTAATTAAAAAAAGTAATAATAATAATACAAAAATAGTAGCTGACATTTGGTCCTCAAAAAGATAGAACAACAGACGCACACATAACAAAAACAAACACTTCTTGAGTTCCCCCTTTTCCCTCTTTCATCAGAAACAACACCCAGGTTTCAAAGGCCACTGTACACTTAGTTGGACTTCATGATGGAGAGTAAATGCTCCTTTAAATCAAACCAGGTTATTATTTATATTTATTCATCCAAGTAGGTGTATCAGTCATCATAAGTTATCATTTATATTGAATGTGCCATGAGTGTGGGTAATGATATGGTCAATTATTTGGTAGATTTAAAAAATACATTACAGGTTCAGTGAAACATAGACAAATCCTCTTTTGAAGCATAAAACGTTGTGTCAGTTTTGTGTGATGATGTAAACTGAAAACTGTAAATGTTAGAAGACCCACTTCAATTGAAGCAGCGGCATCAATAAGGTGTTTTTTTTAAGGTGTAATCTTTTTCCTGTACGATAGAGGTTGTTCCACAGAATGTGTCATGTGTAAGTACTGTGTCTTATTTCTTTACCTCAGATGAGTTAATGAATGCTCCTGCAAGGCACTTTGGATGATGGTGTGTGCGTGTGCGTGTGTGTGTGTGTGTCCCTTTGAGTATCAGGAAAGGGTGGCTGCAGGACTTTCTTTGAAGCAATAATTTACCCCAAATCCACCTTTCCACAACTCTTTCTGTATTTAGTTGTTTGTGCCAGTGCAACAATTGTGGTGGTTCAGGAAAGTTGAATATTTGAAACCTAGAACACTTTACATGTGCCAAAAAAAAATATCTTACACTCTTCAATAATATTTAATCTGTAGTTGCACTTTCTGTAGATAAATAATTTGAGATATATTTTATTTTAAATAAGTCTATTGAGCAATTAAATAATTTTACAATTATTTATTACATTTAGTTATTTTTAGATATAAAATTACAATGTTCTCTTTACTTTCTGTATATACTGTCGTAAGAGAGATGAGCGAAGAGAAAGGCTGAATAATGCAGCACATGAATAATATACTTATACTAAATGAATAAAGAACCTTCAAAGGTTATTTCAAAGAGGGCAGAGCTCTGATGGGAAACATCAGAAGTTTGTCTATTAAACCTTGAATGTCGCACTCTTGTCCTCAATGGAGGAACTCGAGAGCATTGAAACTGCTCATAAATCAATTATTGATTGCTTCCCAATTGGACATGAAAAGAACTGACTAATTATTATTTTATTTTTTTAATTAAATAATGTATGACTTTATTTTTTATAGCACTGTGACAGGAAATGTGTGTGAGAGGGAGAGAGAGAGAGAGAAATATGACGACATGTAACAAAGGTTCCAGCTGGACTCCAGCTGGACATTCATTTCTAGAGGGGTCTTAAGGTGAGAAGATGAATAAATGAATACATTAAAAGTGATTCATTTAAAATATTTGATCCATTATTGATGGATTAACGTAGTCAAGTGAAAAATCTATAAACTCCTTGATTTACTGTCCAGTTAAATGTCAATCAATAAGTTGTTTTATTACCATTTTCACAGCTACATCAACACATCATTTCTATTCAAGTGACTTAAAAGTGCACACGTACAGTAATCTGTGTCTGTAACGTCACATGCAGTAAAACTCCACGCATATGAAGGTTTTGTACATTGTGTTTGCTGTCATGGACCTCCGCTTTGACTTTTGAATGTGAATATTCTTTGTGTGTCCAAGGATTCATAACTAAAACAAATGGCATGACTAAATATTATTCATTGTGTAAATAAATATATTCTAGTTCATATGAGTAAGTTCAAACTAATATTGTGTAAATTTAGAAAAGACTAGACAAAATTTTGGAAGCACTTTTCAACATCCAGTGACTGTATAAGTGCTTTCACAAAATAACTTAACTATTCAGCAACTGTTAAAATAATTTTAATGAGCATCATGTGATTTTCAAATCATTAATGTATGTGAATGTATTGTAAACCTACAGGTTTACTGCATATGACCGAGAGTCATACATTTCAATGGATGTGAGTATAAATATATGTGCCGTATGTGTGCGCCTGCCATATAACACATGACCACTTCCTGTTGTGCCGTCATGTTTTACCTTTGATCACCTTACACCTGACCAAAAGCAGACCTTTTAAACGCCATTAATGAGGCACAGCTTGTTGAGAAAACTGCATCATCACAGTGTTCAATTTTGTATAATTTATTTGTCGCACAGCAAGATACTCTTGTTTCAAATTCTCTCCTGCCAGAATCCCTACTTAATTTTTAACATGTAGATACGAGTGAAAACTGTGCACTGTGTGAAACTATGTACTTCTAATGAATATTAGACAAAACTTGTGTCTGTTTCAAGGAGAAAGTCACGGTGACAGAAAAAGAAAAGGATGAGAGAGAGAGAGAGAGAGAGAGAGAGAGAGAGAGAGACACGTTTGAAAGCGAGAGGCTTTCATGGGGAAGAGCACCTGTTCTGCAGTAACCTTAATCTTATAGTCTCGGAGCCATAAAAGGAGCAATGCCTTGTCTCTTCAACCACTGAATGATCAGTCTTGAGCAAAATAATTCTACATGTTTTATATGTATATGTAATTTAATTTTGATTATGGAAAATGTAAAATAAATAATTACAGCTGAAATGAACTATTGTTTTACTTATTGCATCGTGTCTTTTTAGGTAAATCCTTTGATTAGACAGAAAGAGATGTGTTTCCATGTTCAAGCTTTAAATATTGAATGACTTAGTCCACTAGGTGGCACCAGAGTCCCCATTTTTTCAAAGTCTTTCAATTCTTTCACTTTGTCCTCCTAATATTTATACAAATTCAAGACTACATTATTTTAAGAAAGACAAACACTGGCCCCATCCCCATAGCTGGAGACTAACCACACGAGGTGTTGAAAGCTCCTTCCTCACCCTTTTACCATACTCACAATCTCTTGGAGCTGTTTCCATTTTCATTGGACTCTCCCCTCCTCTCCCTCCCTCTCCCTTCCTCCTTGTGCCTCTCCCCCGCCCCCGTTATCCTGAGGTGAGAACACAGTGAGCACATCTGGAGGTGATTCTGACTGCAAAGGAGTAGCCTGTAGGAAGGGTATGAGGTTAAAGATGCACTGCACCTTGTACGTATATATCTATGTGTGCATGTGTGCCTTGAGGGTGTCATGTGATCCCGACTCTCAAACGCTCTTGATTACAAACAGCTGGCGGGCCGTGGCCTTGACCAATCAGAGGATATGTTGGCTATGACATCAGGTGGAAGGAGAGAGGTGGACAGGATATTTTAGCTCTTTTTTTTTACCACTGAATTACATCAGCAACAACAGGCTCATCCATTAAGCTATTTGTTGAATCCCCCACAGAGTGCTTAGATGTTAGCAGCTAGTAAAGATACACATCATATTTACCCACTATATACTTTCAGCTTGCCTGTTTGTTTATTATCATGTGGGTCCAGCATCATTATGGCTCATGAACAACACATCAGCTGAGGAGGGAGCCTGTCCTTAATGTCTCTGTATGAGACTTCAGCATTCAAAGAAATCCTTTGTGTTCATGTGAAGGTCCTATGGTTTTTGTGAAGGAAAGCTGAAGAGCCAACTGGAGCTGGAATGCAAATAGGAATGCATGTTTTTTTGTTTTTTTTGCAGGACTGTCACAAATATACTTAATTAATAGCCATAATTGGTGGTGTGAATGTTATTAAAATTACTTAATTAACGTAGACTCTGAGCTGATTCAAGATTGTGTGCAGCCTTTTCAGTAGGAGACCTTCACAGCAGGAAAAGCACAGATGTGTAACTAGTAATATTAATGATATCCTCTGTTAGGTTTATCATTAACCTATGGAGGTGAGCCTTATAATATCTGAAACTGACACACCTTAATGGAATGTGGCCTTTATTATAGTAACAGCTGTGTTTGACATTTAGTATATGTTTTTAATTTTCTCACTTTTCTGTCTTTGGGGCAATAATACCAACAATCAATGTTATTTTTTTTTAACCGGCCCAACATGTAATATAGCCCTCTACCAAACAATTAGTAAAATCATAGTACATTTTCAAATAAATACACAAAAAAGCATACAAACCTGTTTCATGAATCGCATGGAGGCCAGATGTAAAAGGAAAGAGACTGAAGGAAAATAACAGATTGTCCTTGAGTTTCTTATGAATTGTGGGTCCGTCAGATGCTCAAGGGCTCAAGGGCCACACCAACCAACATGGCCACTCAGTCAGTTAATAGCACAGCGTCTCCGCTTACAACGGATGATATCTTACGAAAAGTTTTCTTTCAAAAACTAGCAACACGTGTCAATTTTCGATCGTTACATCCATACGGTCTTTTCAAAATAAACCTTCGTCTTCACAGGAAACAACTGTTAGGTTTAGGCAACATTACTTATTTAAGTTTAGGAAAAACTTCAAAAAAGGTCATAAAAGATCATATTTTGGGTTAAACTAACGATGGGAGTGCCCTTACTGAAGTACGTAAGTTACATGACGAAGCAAATAAATCAACATTGACTTCTCGTTTCACACAGCGCTCACTTAGCAAAGCAACAAGTTCATGGACATCGGGAGGAGGCGGAAGAGAAATTGGATTTCCCTTCTTGGGATAAAGTGGTTATTATTTTTTTTACCATATTACACGAAACAAGGTATGTTGGAAGACACATATTAGGTAAAGGAACCCATGCAAAATCAGCTGTGTGTAAATTCCTCATATTGGTGAGGCCAACAAAAGAAAGTCACATCCCTTCCTCTCCAATAAGATCTTCTGCCACTCAAGGGACAACATTGAGGCTGATTCTTTATGATTATGATATTTGCAAGTGGTCTAGTGTTTACACAGTCCATCGGAACTATGGAAGAATCTTCAGATTTGTCCAAATCCTGCGTATCTTGGTTATTTTTTTCATAAACATCAAGTAATTCTCCACATTGCAGTATGTTACTCTTCTGCCAACATTTAGTTCAACTACCATACCAGAGTATGTAGAACATTATCTAGTTTACATTAGTTTGGAATTCACTTTCCAGTGGCAGTGCTGTATATATACATACATACATTGAACAAAAAGTTAGGACATTTGTGTTTGGTAGATTTCTCTGTTGTAATAATGCTTCTTGGCAATACATTTTATACCGTTGGAAAGCCTGTTAATTTCCCTTTCAAACGTTGCCACATTTGTGTGGAACATATATTTGTGGGATGAGCATAACAAGGAAGCTGTTTGCCAAACAGCTTCAATTTAGACAAAGCTAAATTGATTATAGCAAGCACACATTATTAACTCGAATTTGTCAGAAAATCTGATTATTTTGCATAAGTAGTACTATTAATTTGTCAAGTCTCGAATTCACAGGATAGTATTTTAATTATTCAATGACTGAATAACCAGAAAACATGCTATATTGTAATATATACCGTTATTGAGATATCAAATAACCTATAAGGCAATTAAAGATGTTGTCCTCATGCCCCAATGTTGACGAAGTGTAGAAACTCCATTGTCTTAAGAAATGTCATCACATTCACATACATGTGTGCCTGCTACTACAACTACTACTGCAACTACTACAACAACTAGTGCAAACTACTACAACTATTACTGTAACTACTACACACCGACTTCTACAACAACTATGACAATCAAATACAACTACTACAACAGAGGTTCTTAAACTTGTGATGACTGAGCGCCAATTCAGGGAGCCAGCATGTGATTGATGATTGAGGGCCCCAACGGAAAATAATATTAAAAACATTGTATGTATGTTTTTGCGGAATACTGTTCTAAAAATGTACTATGACTTTTTTTATGGCATACTATGATATTACGTTTTTGGTCATATTATATTATGACAGTTTTCTGACATACTATACCGTGAAATTATAACATGTGTTATGGCTATGACTTTTTTTTTTTTTTACATTTTATATGACATACTATAATCTGATATTGAATTACATTTTGTATTACTTATTATCCAATGTCATTTTTTTGTTATTTCAATTATTTTTTTCCATTACATATATTATGGTACATTATGGACCTTTTTTATACTATGATGTTTTTTAGGCGTATTATTATTAAAAGCTATACTATGATATGTTCTTTCATGACAGTACTATATCATTTTATTTTTAACATTACTTAACTTCTTTTTTTATGTTTTAATTACATTTGTATGATATATTATATTATGACGTTATTTAGGCCTATTGCATCATTACAATTATTAGTAATTTATACAAATAGTACAATAATATAATAATAGTACAATAGTACAATTAATGAATGGCATTTTCATGGCATACTATACTTTGACATTTTAATGGCTATGATATGTAGAAATAAAATAAAAAAAATACACAAATTACAAAATTAGACCAGGCAGACCAAAAATAGGAAAAATAGCTTGGACGTCAAAGGGTTTTGAAAAGTGTCCATGTATGGAGTCAGTCTTGCCTGAGATATAAATAGAGGTATGGACGTTTAAATGGTGCTTGTATCTTATACAAATGGTGTTATGCTCATCTTATAATTGTACTTTGACTAAAAAACTTAAAATCTGTTTTTAAAATCTGTTTAAAATATTTTACAAGCCTCAACAGTATAGGGGAGCTTCGAGTGTCTAGGGATATACATTTAAAATCTTGAACTCCATAGCGTTTATTTAGTTTTTTGGGGGGAGAACTCTCCAAAATACAAGCGATAAAAATAGTTTTTGGACGTGAAAAGATACATTGTACTCCTCCCTTTACACATTTCTTCCTAAAAAGTGTCTGTGGGAAATTGAGACACTTGAATATAACAGAGCCATTGTGAATATTATTACTAACACATGTGCTTCTTCTACGATGACCAGTAAAAATGTCTGCTGTGAATAAGGCCTATTCTTCTTGGCACTCCTGAAAGAGTAATTTGAAGATATGACGTAAGAATGTTTTCACTCTATCATTTAACATATTGAGTCTGAAAGCAATGCAATTTTAAAGAATTATTTTAGGAGGTAATTTTTCTGTTTACAACAATATATTATGTAATAAATGATAATGTATCTACAAACTCAAAGACCAAATTGTTGGTCATATGTAAGATCCAACCAAATAATCCTTCTTTTCCTTTTCTATGTTTCTATGTGAGCTGTTGTCCTCTTTTCTCACTGAACAGGGCGGCGCTCAGCTCGTCCCTCCCCTCCATCAATCTCTGTCATAAATCTGTCAAGCAGAGAGAAAGGGAACTGCTGAATACAGATTTGTCAGCAATTAATCTAACCTCTATTACTAGGCTTGGATATTGTGTTCTCTCTACTAGAGAACAATAAGCCACTCTAACATGGAGCACTACGCTGCATCTGTGTGTGGTGAGCAATCCGGTGTGTGAGATGGAGAACACATGTGTGTGTGTGCGTGTGTGTGTGTGTTTGTGTGTGTGCGTGCGTGCAGTAAGCTTCCTTTGGTGGTGTTTCATCTGTTTTATTAATTAAATGTAAAACCATGTGGGTAAAAATGCTCTTTGTTAACATTTCCCTGCACAGTATTATTCTTTAGGCTTTATTGCCATTTTTAAAGACCTGTTATTTAACATTAAATATGGCCTACCGATTACTATATGTGAGGCTGGCTAATTGACATTCTGCCCTTGATGAGAATATAGGACACATGATGAGTTAGTACGTGTGTGTGTGTGTGTGTGTGTGTGTGTGTGTGTGTGTGTGTGTGTGTGTGTGTGTGTGTGTGTGTGTGTGTGTGTGTGTGTGTGTGTGTGTGTGTGTCTGTGTGTCTGTGTGTGTCTGTGTGTGTTGCATCTTTAAAATTAGCTCACACATGTATAGTTGAATTAAAAATAAAGAAAAAAGCGCTCTGCAATTTCTTAAAAACAGCGGAGCACTGTATTTTGTAGCAAATGTAACTCAAACAGAAGTAAATGAAACATTTGTTGGGGACTATTTCCAACCCTGGATTAATGCACATTTGTTGAAGTATGTGGCAGATGGACGTGTACCCATGTTCGCCACAATGAGAAACCTGTCAACCAGTGCAACTGCATGACTCACTGGTGTGTTTTTAATAGTGGTTGAGCAACAGTGGAGCTCTACAGCATAGAGTAATAACACAAAGGCAATAATAGTTTTATCAGTCAGGATCAATTCGTTGTTAGTTTTGGGGAAATGTGTTGACGGACCGAAAAATATAAAACAACACCAGATATTATCCATTAAGTAGAAGCCCAGTACTTTGCTGACAGTGCCCTTGCCTGCGGGAGACAATACGCGCATTTCCTGTTCTTTTTCAAAAGCTTTCCTGTTCCTGTTTTGTTCTCCTCTCTATGTTGCTCTCTCTAAATCATAATTCACCACTCACATTATTTTCTGTACATGTGATGAACATGCTTGGGGATATAGGAATGAAAGTTGTAATCCAGCTATTTAACTCAGCAGTTTGGTTTTTGAAGGGATGGACTTTTTTACCTAATATACCCCATTCCCTCTTTGTGTACACCAGAGTACACAAACACACACACACTCGCACGAGATTATCATTACTGGGACAGTTCAGTGGAGCAGTGGGTCAGTGCTCAGCTGCTTGAGACGGAATTAGAGTGGCAAACAGCTGAGCTTCTCTGGGGTGCTATCATGTGACCTATCCCTCCTACAGGACCAAAGGGACCCACGTGTAGAGTTTCCATGTCCAGTTTCCAGCATAGCCGTTATGTGTGTATGTGAAAATCTGTCTCCCTGTGCGTTATATCTGTTCCAGTAGTTGAGTTGTAATGTCTCCTCTCTGCCAGTAGCTCTCCAACCTGCTGATAGCCGCACTGTTCTGTTCACCTTTCATTAACGCACTCTGCCCGTTGCCACGATGCTTATCTCAGGCTACATCCACACTACTACGTTTCCATTTTAAAACGCATATCTTTTGATACGTTTACACTCTCCAGGGTTTTAGAGCACGGTAAACAAAGGAGTTTAGAAGTGCTACCGAAAGCCTGGTATGTTTGAAAACTCAGGGGTACCTCTTAGTGTGGCCAACCGTAGACACCTGTGTGTGCAATTGGGTCTTAGCAGTCACAAAGGGTCCTGCCCGGGTTCATCCCGTCCCATTCGCATGGCCCTTTTCCAGAAGAAAACTAAAAACAACAGCATTGATTATCGATCAACTACCAGTGGTTAATTGAACCTGGATAACTGATTACAGGCGTTGCTGACCTTGTTGTCTATACCAGCAGCTGTTGTGCCGTTCAATTACGCGATTTATAATTCTACTACTGCCGACATGCGGAGCAAAGCAAGCTGTTATACGAGCGATCAGCGGGCGGCATGTCTTGATCGGTGTTATCAGCTCTGTGGAGCGGACGTTTGAAGACTTGTTTGCGGCTTTGAGGAGAGTAGTGAACACAAGCAAAACGCAGGACTTTCCTTTTCTTATAAATGCTTATTTTGTTCTGCACAACTATTGTGAAGTCCACACAGAAACTGTGAACGAACAAAGCACAAATGCTCTCCAGTTCAACAGGGACTTCAGTCGCCAATTTGTAAGCGTTTATTTTAAAGTACATTTGATGTGTGTGAGAGAAAGATAGAGCAAGACATGCAACCCTGAAAAAGAATTCCATGTAATGTGTTTGTGTTTGTGTAGAAGACGATTTTAGAGGAACATCTTAAGCACAACCATTTATTATTAAAAAGTACTATAATGCTGTGTCGTATTTTCTGTAACTGAAATAATCTCCGTCCAAAACGTAGTAGTGTGGATGTAGCCTCGGTGAGCTGCTTCGGGCCACATGGCTAGATGGGGAGGTGTTCCTGACGTAACAAGAGACCACATCTGGGGGCTTCACCTCGGCAGTGAATTTGTATCAAACAGCCTACCTTATCTATGATGAAAAGAAAAGCCCCCACAGCACATTTGGGATTGTTTAGATGTATTGTTTCATGGCCTGCAAAAAAACAGAGTGGCTTTTTTTCAGTGTCCGTCAGCAAAGCAGGTGAGGGAGAAAGAGCTGAGCACTGCACTAGCCATTACTCCTCACCTGATGAAAGGTCTTGTGACAAACCTCAACCTCCACTGCTTTATTGGCAACAATTGAACTCATGGTACACTCAGATGATAGTCCACTTTATTTCCATAAATCCGAAAGACTGCAATCCCCAACTACTGTTGAGGTTGGTGTGCAAAGGAGGGTGATGCTCAATAAAAGTGTTTTGTTAAAACTTGCTTTGTAATCATAGTCATGCAATTACGGTCCAATAAAATGAAACGAAAGTTACAGTTTGAGCTATGAAAGACCACCTTCTGAAACACAGCTCACACATGTCAAACATGTGCCTGTGTGTGTG
The DNA here is from genome assembly GCF_910589615.1 of Taurulus bubalis. NCBI lineage: Eukaryota > Metazoa > Chordata > Actinopteri > Perciformes > Cottidae > Taurulus > Taurulus bubalis. The sequence goes on along the minus strand of NC_136593.1, from coordinate 16,345,866 downwards.
TGTGCGTGCGTGTGTTTAGGGCCCACAGCAGAAGCAGTGTGTCCTGCAGGGCCTTGAGTGTTTACAGCGTAGTAACATGAGGAGTGGCCCAGCTTGTCCCGCCTACTCCATAACTCTAAATGCAGAACCACAGCTGTGTTTCTATATGTATGAGGGACTGGGGAGCAAAATAGGAACTGAAGTGAAAGATTTAAATGAGCCCCATGAAAGAAAATGATATAAAAGCAGCGTAAGTATATATTAGAATATTAGATATTGATAAATGTGAAGAAGGTGAAGACATGTACTGACTTCTTAGTCAAAGGGTTGAGGCCAATGTGGAGGTAATTTACTGTTGCCCATGCATGTGTGAAGGCTAGTATGTGTGTGTGTGCAAGGGGGGATGGGGTACTACAAGAATTAGGTAATATTGACATGGTTGTTTCAACTCCACCCTCCCAACACCACTAAGATCAATGTACCAAATCAATAGAAGTCATTGACAATAACTGAACTTCTCATGTGATCAGTGAAGGAGAAAATTCTGTATTTTTCAGTTGCGGGTGTCCCACATGCTCATTCATTACACTTGAAGGGCTACAATAAAGCAAACACACTTCAAATAAGATCATACACAAAATGCACATGTGCAGAAATGCATACACACACACACACACACACACACACACACACACACACACACACACACATACACACACACAGCAGGGGGAAACAGGCTCGGCTCTGACACTGCATGATTGGTCACTTTTTCCCTCTCTCTCCCTTCCTGCTGAAATAGTTTTAACAAAAGACAGGGAGAAGGAGGAGGGGGAGGGTTGGCGTGGTTGGGGGAGGGGATGTATGTGCTGCACTGTTGTCACTGGGTGAGGGAGAGCAAGAAGGGGGGAGGGAGAAGGGAGCTGGAGGGCGAGCGAGGGAGTGTAGGAGAGAAGGATAGGGTCCCAGATGAGAGTACAAGCCTCACACACACGCACACACACAAGACACACACATACACATTTATGTCGGCTCCCTTGTGGTACTTTGAGGAATAGTGGATTACTTTCCAAACTGAACCACTCATCAAGCACATCCAGGCATGATCAGGTCAGTAAAAATGTACTCACTTTGTGAAAAAGATTGACCTTTTATCTCCTTTCAGCAGTAATGACAATGTCTCTGCAGCTTCTTGCACATTCCTGTCATTCTAAATGCTCTCTATTTTCTCTTTATGTGTGATAGGCCCATTTGTTATGTGCTGCTTACTCCACTGTACATGCAGTAGTGTGTACTCTATATGTCAAACCAAGTTACATGTCTATGCACTATGATACTACACTCATTCTTCAGTTTTGAACCCTCGTGTATTTCTGTTAGACTTGATGGCTTCCTTGCTCTGCAGAGTGCATAGTTCCTCTTCCTGCTGTGGTTTGTAGTGTTTGTGTTGAAACATGGGTGGCTTCAAAGAATTAGGAAACGTGTCTCCGCTGGCCGTGTGGTTTTGTGGTCAGAGGGTAAAAGCTCCCTCTCTCTGTCAGGACATTTAGCTTCAAACTCTGTCTTGATCGGTAGCTCACACACGTGCGTACACATAAACAGAAATACTGAGGAAAGCAAATGTGGGCAGATGAGAAACTCAATATTTGTTGCTTTCTGCAAGTACTTCCCAAAAGTATTTTTTAATCGGTATATTGCATTTAAGAGTGATAAAAGCAAGCAAAAATTGGCTTTTTTGATTATTTGTACTTTATACATTTATAATTCTCTCAAAAAGTCCCTACGCTTGGGCGTTGAATGGCTGCTACTGAAATAAACATCCTCTTGTGGCTCTGACACTTTCATGTGTGTGCTCTTCAGTTGGCAGTGTGTCTGGGCGGTTTTGAACTGTGAAATGAACCATGAAGGAGTCCAAGAAGCCGGTCACTAGCCAAACCAGCAGCCGCACAACCACTAGCAGCCGGGGAAGCAGCAGTCCTAGGGGGACCCGCAGCATGCAGCTGGGCCCTCACTAGCACCAAGTGGACCTGGTCCTCTCCTCTTCACCTGGGGCCGGGGCTGCAGAATGCTCAGTCCTGTCACCCCATACAGTAAGTCTGCACTGATTTTTCCTTTTTATTCTTTCATGCTTGGACTAATATGTTGTATGACATTGTCCAATGATGTGTTTGGTGTGTTGTACGTGAACAATGGCACCTGGATTGCTTGGAGTCTGTTTTTTGTACAATTTATTCTTCTTCTTGGCTCCTCTTTTTGTTCAGGACTCATCTCCTGTGTCTCAGCAGAGGGAAGCGAGGGGCTGGGGGGTCTCTGAGAAGTCATTTTGAAAAGGCACATATGCTAATGGCTTTAACAGCTGAGTCTGCAGGCTTTGCTTTAAGGAATTTCCCAAAAAGTGTTCAGTTGCTGTTTTTTCAGACCCTCCATGTAAATATAGTGTAGTAACAATTTACCAAAACACCACTGTCTCTCAAAGAGCAGCATGAACATGAGCATGAGCAGTTGATCGTATTCAGAGTTTTTCTTGTAGAATGAAAAGCTACATCAAATGTTGGTACTATATTTGTATCTAAAGAAGAAATGTTTTCAATGTGTGCAACATTAGTGTGTAAAAGCAGATTAAAACACACAAATCTCTGTGACACATCCCATAGGCCTCGCTTGTATACGTGCTTATAATGAGAGGTTGCTATCCAGGCTGATGAATATGCTTATATTGATTGACTGGGCTATTGATTAGGCCAAGCTTTAACAGGATTACAACGCTAACCTGATTGGAATAATGCAACAGGAATTTACTCATAGCTTTTACTATTCCAAGGAGCGACACGTAGATGCACAGAGAAAAACAGAACGAGGGAGTTTTCTGAGCGGACGGAGGTTTTAGTAACGTACATCTGTCACATTCCTACCTCAAAAAGACTCGCAGTGTCACGTTAAATTTCTTCCCAGAGAAACTTTAAATGCACACAAACCTATGAAGCATTTACCTTTACAACCACAACTACTCAAATTAAACCTCACCACACACACACACACACACACACACACACACACACACACACACACACACACACACACTAGTAAACATAAAATCACAATCAGCTACACCTCATTACAGTCTCTGTCCATAATGATGATTAGCAGTTTTAGCCCTTTTTAGCCGCCAGTTACCAGGGTGAAACGATTCTGTGAATGAAAGTCAGATCGTTAGTAACCTGGTGTCAGCAGCTACTCATTAGTCCTGTATAGAGGGACAAATAAACATCACCCACCATTCACACACACACACACACACACACACACACACACACACACACACACACACACACACACACACACACACACACATACACACACACACACACGCACACACATACACACACACACACACACACACACACACACACACACACACACACACACGCCCTCCATAGTAATCATGACAGCTTGTTAAGAAAATTGTAGCACACTTTAGATCCTCATTAGGTGTTATAATAAAGAGCTGTGCTGCTGCTGCTGGTAAAATGACAGAGAAAGAGCAAAGTGAAGGGCAGATGGAGGGGACGTGAGGAGGGACTGGTCAGCTGCAGCCTGATATATGAGTGGACACAATACGCAAAGAGGGGCCAGGCCACCCTCTGCCACATGTGTGTGAGCTAAAGGAGCGGGGGAGGGGAAAACTGACCACACAGGCTCGGACACACGGCCCTGTCTTTCCTACAGCACAGAGAGAAAGAGCAAGGCTCAAGAAATGAAGACAATGGGGGGCACAATCTGAGTAAAAGAAAAAGTAACAACATGTAATGAGATGAAAAGAAGCATCACAATGATTCAAAGTAAAATAGTTTCTCAGTAGTGCTTTGAGGTAAATATGTGTGATGTGTCTGTTTGAGCGTCAAACGCTGCATTATTTCTTAAATTGTTATGTGATTTGTAGTTAGAAATGTCTTGTAGGTTAGAGAAGTGTAAAACGTGATTCAGATTTGGTACAGTTTTTGATTGTCTGACAGCCTGGTGGACCGTGCAGGCCTGGAGAAAAGGGGGAAGGGGAAAGAGGAGGGAGAGAGAGGCTTTTCTCCTCAGCAGAAGCTCCTTCACACTGGCTTCAGCATTTAGACTATGGCCACTAATTACACAACACTCTAACCCTCATTTACTCCGTAAGCAAGGAAGACACAGAGCGCTGTATCACGTGTGTGTGTGTGTGTGTGTGTGTGTGTGTGTGTGTGTGTGTGTGTGTGTGTGTGTGTGTGTGTGTGTGTGTGTGTGTGTGTGTGCGTGTGTGTGTGTAGTCCATTGTCCTTTCCCACAAGAATCTTGACACACTCCACATTAATATACCATTTCCCTTCTGATGTGTTCTGTATTGATCTTTCAAGCAGTGGTGTGAATGAACTCTAACTAATACAAATCGCCCAATAATGTGCAAACAGCTGATCAGGGTCATTTATCAGCACTGAAAGTAAGCATGTTCTCTCCCTTCCTTCCTTTAGCCTGAGAGTGGACAGTGTGTGTGGAGCGTATGGAGAGGATATGTGCTTTGTAAATAGATCTCAGGTTAGATTCCTAGCATTCCAGCAGCCTGACTCAACCGATAGATGACCAAGAGCTCCTCTGCCTGTTGGCCAGCTGGAGCTAAACACTGCACAAAAAGCACAACACAGGAGTTTGCTTGAGCCTGTGTGCATCTTGGTGTGTGTATTTCTGAATGTCTGTCCATCTTCTTTAAGTCTTTGTTCATTGTGTGTGGAGTCAAAAGCTCTAACAGAGGACTGTTCAGCTCCAGAAGGGTGATTTTATGTTTCTACTTCCCATCTAGCAACCAGCCGGCCAGCAAGCTCTGATGCCTCACAACCCCCAAATCCCCATTCCCGTCAGCCCCTTCCCCCACACGTACTTTCATCTAATTAACCCCTAATTACTCATACTGACCATGCAGTGGACCACGAGTCAAGCTAGCCTCCACTAACACACATCCATGACTTGCATAAACGTGTTTCCTTGATAAAGAAAACCATTTGATGAATATGTTAAACTTCCTATCAATGACAACAAAAAGAAAATTCCAAAAAGTATTAATAGCTCGTGCACTGAAACTGCCGTTAGTGGAGGTTGTTGACAACTCAACGGAGAGCTGAGTTACACTCCGTCCATCTCTTTATTGTGTGGATCAGGCTCCTGCTTACAAGCACTCTGCTGCCTGCTTTGCACACTGGTGCGCACACACACACATGCACACACACACACATGCACACTTGCAGTATGTGTGCAGTACATTTGTTTGGTGAAACCTGAAGCCATGTAGCAATCATTTATAGGTCTTGATTAGGAGAGAGAAGGAAGAGTTTTCTAAGACGCTGTAATTTTATCTCACTTCCTGCTCTGGGTAGATTAAAGGCGATTTACTTGCTTGTGTCGATTAATTACACACACACGTTTGAGTGTAAGTTACATGGCAGCTACACTGTCGCTTACTGTAGAGTTTCTTTTGGTTTTGCTGCATCTTACACACCTCTAACCACATGTATATACAACTACATGTAGTATATGCAGGATTGGTCTTCTTGGGATGTTAGTATTTCCCTCTAACCTCGTTACGCTTGATCTCCTCTTGCCTCAACACGTTCAGTGCTCTCACCGGCCATCTCTTCTCAATAATGCTACACAAATGGCTTACTTTTCATCTTGCCAAGTCATTTTGAAATGGAAAAATTCTCTTCATCAAAAGTGTTACTGGTGTACGTGAAGAATTACATTTTAGAGTACGTAAACACAACTACGTCTGGCTGTAGAACAAATTAATAATTGCAAATGTTCTTACTGTGACACTTGTTATCCAAGCCTCACTCATAACATAATGCTCAGTATCTGTATGTTTTGGATATTGAACAGAGACTTGCGACTCACCTAAGCCAGACGTCTGGTGTCTAAGTTGTGTGCACAGCTACAAATGATTTATTTAAATGAGAGAAAGATACCAGATACTATGACAAAATGGTTTGAAACATATTGAACACAGCAGAGAACATAAATGTATTTGGTTGCAGGACTGAGGGTAGGTAATGTCTATGTATTCTTTCCCCCCTCTGTGCTAATAAGTCAACCGTACATCATATGTTGATCTTTATTACGGTGGCATTTGACTAAAAGGTGTCTAAAATGGTGCAAGTTTACTCAACATTAGAAGTGGCACCATTTTACCAGCTCAGGAGAGCAATGAACTGCTAGAGCCTTCCCCTTCATTAGATCCAGTAACCAAACTGCTGCAGGATAAAGAGGAAACATTGTTGTTGGTCAACAGTATGATAATCACAATGATTAAGGAAAGCTGTCATAGTTCCAAGCCGGCTTAGTACTCATCTTTGTCTCTTGGTAAGCCAAGCATGGCCATGAATGAAGGGGTGTTTCCAAGCCCCGAGCCAACATGAGGTGCTAGATTAGGGTTAGGGGCTCCCTCACTCATCCCTCCTAATACCTAAACCCTTCTCCCCAATATCCGTACTTTAACATGGATGTCTGATGCTACAGCACTCGTTAACAGTAAGAGGTTTTAATCTGTCACAGAAATTCCCATTTCCCGGTAAACGTGGCAGTGTTTAAATGTTTATATTTTTAAAGAAGCAGTCTGAGTTTCAGATCTAAGACTATTGTCTCGTGTATAAAGAGTGAGTATCTGCAAAAGGGAATATAATGGGAACAAAACGAGCTGAATGCATACTATTGGTCACCTGATACAGAGAGCAGTTGCAGTACAATAGATATACATATTATTAAGATGAGCTACTGTATTTACTTGTAACTAGAGTTGCCTGCATGTAAGAAAAAACTATTTAAAACGCACTCCTGCTTTAAACAGTATATTGTAGACATATGTATTTGTAACTGCCTGTAGATAATGCCCATGAATATTAAAACCATTTAACAATCAAGTAAAACAATCATTTTGTTGCATCGCCTTTCATTCATCAAAGTAACGCGCTGGTGATGCTTCTTTAATTCTTGTCTAGAATTGTCACAGAGCACTGACACTCCCATAAGCCTTGTGTGCTCTAATCCTTCATTAGTCTGGTTTCATCGGTCTGGTTCTTAACTCGTCCAGACCCTCCAGTTCACTATTCCATCGTCTGATCTCAGAATGATCCTCAGTTTTCGCATTCCTTCTCTGCATTTTGATGAGGATTCCAGGCACATTAGATTACTGCAGTATTACTCTAGTATGTCTCAGATAGATTATAAACCATCGGGTGAAGACGGGGTGAGAGGAGTAGATTGAAGGCAAAGCGGCAACTGTTTGGCTCATGCCTGCAATCAGCATGACCAGTGAGTATCAGTCTGATGACCCTGTATGTGTCTCTCCGCATGAATGATACCCGGATTCGAACAATTTGATTCGTCAATACTGCAACAAGGCCACAGGACTTCACATCGTGGATTAATGTTCTGTATCAACGCATTTCTAACAAAATTACTATAATGTATTTAGCATTTAGCTGAAGTCTGCAAATAGCTGCAGACTGATTATCAGTGAGCAAACTATCTTTTCAAATTACAGGGAGTCATTTAACACAATACTCACATCTTTCTCACTGAACACAACTGTTTTCAGCGTCTCATCTTTCATTCCATGCATGGGAATGCACTGTAATTGAAGAAATTATAAATTTGCAATGTTCACACGTAAAATAGGAACAAACGTAACTTACTTCTTGGATTTCAACAAACAACAACTTTTTTGCTATTCCCGAATATTAAATTCTGGTGTTTGGTACATGTTAATTGACATTCAAGTTAATTCGATCCATATAGATCTAAATCACAATTTTTCAAAAAACGTAAAGGTGCAAGATACTGGATTGGCGGCATTTTGATTGCCTCCACTATATCTTTACATAGCAAAGAGTTGTTTGCTGCAACATTAATGTTACTACAAGGAACCTTCATTTTGTGTTAATTTTGGCGGCCTCTGTGGAAGAAAGGGGTACTGTTTCTGAACAACAGAGTCCCTTTAAAAAACCTTTCCTTTTACTGCAGCAGGGTCTGACAGTCTGCTAAGTGCAGTTCTGGGTCTGGTTCTCCTATGCCTCCCTTCCCTCCAGCGGGCCAAACATACATAGGAGGCACTGCTGCCAGTCGTTGAGCTCTCTCCCTCCAGCTTGAGCTTCCAATTGCAGGTCGAATAAGGCAGCAAAGCTGCATCTGGGTCTGGGGCTGGCTTCTGAACTGAAGGAGTTTCTGGTGAACCTGCATGATTTCATCTGATTTCGCACTGAATCCGACCCGGTGGCACCGATGACAAGCGTTAAGAATAATTATTATGATATAGAAAAAGCCAATCTTCTCGCTGATGGTGACCTACATTAATTTATGTAGGTCCCACAGATGCATTAATATTAAATTGAAACCAGTTACATGTTTTTCACAGTAACCTTCATGTTAGAATGTTAAATACAGCTCATTTAACTATCAGGAAGTGATGTTGGTGTCCATAGAGAGAAAAAAGCCTTAATAATTATGTGAGGGGATAAACACTCCCTCTGAAAAAGGCCTCTTTAGTTTATCCCTTCAAGTTATTCAGAAGAACGTCGTGGGGCCCTGATATTGTGCGTGAATGACTGAACTCTTTGGCTCTGTCTGTAATGACACATCTTCATAACAGCTTCACAGTAGGCACTGCAGTTAGGAGTTAAAGGGCTTAACCCTGTGCCCAGTAGACCCACTTATAATGCAACCATGATCTGTAGATTACTGAAGAATTACTGGCAGATTATTAACAATAAAAATATTTGTTAGTTGCAACGCTTAACTCACAAGACAACCACTACATGTTTCCTATGACTGCAAGACAATCATCTGGTATATGCTGTTATCTATCAAACGGAAGAGGAAAACATTCCTCGAAAGGGGAAGATTATTAAAATAAATAAATTAAATAAATAAATTAATATACCTAATTTAATCAATAGTCATGTTGGAATTATAGTGCTGTACAATTTAAAAATGACAGTGTGCAAAAAAAACTACGGAGTCTGGGGTTGGACAGTTTAATAATATTCTGCAATGCCTGGAATGTCAGCTTAATGCCAGTTCAAAAAGAAAAGGCCTGCAAAAGGCAATCAAAGCCCACAGCCACTAAATCAGTGGATTACTTGTGTGTAAATGTTCAGGTATAATCAAACGTGGCACATCAAAAAATCAGACTGCTCAATTAATCAGTGCACTTTTAATATTGTTCATAGATTTACTGGTCCAGTCTCTCTATGTAGTAAAATGAAAAACTAATCTCACTCCCCGCACTCCCCCACCCCTCCACACACACACACACACACACACACACACACACACACACACACACACACACACACACACACACACACATGCACACACACACCTCCTATTCTCCCTGGCCAGCAGACCCCTGAGGTTTGGGCTGAATTAGATCACACGCTCGGTGGGGGTGGCTTTGTGGACTAAGAGAGTCACAGAGAGACAACAATGGCCCTAATGTGAGTGAGGCAAAGGTAGCGGGCAGCTCGCGGGCTGATAGAGGCTTATCGTCGTGGTGACCGGGCTGGGGGCTATGTTGCCGGCTTCACAAAAAGAGTAGAGCAGTTGTCCCCTGCATGGAAGAGGCTGTGTAGAAGAGCACAGGCTAAGCATTGACATGATTCTGGAAAAGGGTCAGCTAGCCTTTGTGATTATGAGGGCAGATATTCATGACGCCCGACTCTTAACTTGCCTGTTGAGTTTTGGAAGACAGAAGAAGCTAAATGCTGCATATACTGAATGTATTTGTAATTTTAAAACACGGGATGCATCATTTCACGATTGTGTGAACTAACTCAGCTTTGGTCTTGTTTCTGTCAGGTCTGTTGAAGATGCACTGGTCCCCGGAGCACACCGCCCCCTTAACTCAGTGGCCTGAGCAACACCTAGATGTCACCTCTACCACTTCACCGCCGTCTGCCCACAAACACGACCCCTACGCCACCGCTGGTCGCCGGACCTTTGCCCCTGCAGGTTACCCATGGGCCAGTGATGACATATCCGCCCTCACGGCTTCTTCTCTGCTCAAGCGCTACGCTGAGAAGTACTCAGGGTTGGAGCTGTCGTATGAACGCCCTCCTACAGGGGCCTACTCAGAGCCTGGAACTTTCCTGAAAACTGAATCGGAGCCATGGGCCCTGGGTCAGGGCATGGAGTGCTACCCTGGACTGGAGGCGTTAACCGGCACCAAGGTGGGTTCTGCATCGGTGGGCATCCCAGCCACAGGAAGTGTGACGGTAGTGAGCAGTAACTTGGCTTCTGAGACAGGCTACAGTGGTGCTGGCTCCTGCAATGGCCCGTCATCTCAGGAATACCCTTCCGCCTACAACAGCACCTACCTGTCTTCAGGATACTGCCCTCAACCCAGTGCAGCACTTCCCCCTGCCCCTCTACACTCATTGCAGGCCACACCCACTCTAGTGCCCAGCTACAGCGCCAGCACTCCGATCTACAACTACCCTCCAGGGTGCTACCCCCAAGCCAGCCTGTCCTCCGGATACAGCCACCCGGGTGCCTCCTACCTGCCCCCTGGGATTAGTGCACCCACTCCTCTGGCCCCGAGGCCCACCATGGTGGGGGCCAGTTACAGCTACCCAACTCACAGCCTTGGAGGGAGCTCTGATGGAGGCGTGCCACTGAAACGCAAGGCCTTTGAGATGGCAGAGGATGGACAGGAGGGAGAAGCGGTGGAGGGATCCCGCTACAGAAAGTATGGCAACGGCCATGGAAACAGCCATAGCAAAGGGCACGGCAACGGTCAGGGCAATGGCTACGATATGGGCGGCTCGACCTCAGACCCACAGGTCTACAAATCTGGAAAGCCCATGATGTCACCCCCTTATGGTGGGGCAGGGGATTACAGCCCACCACCAGGCCTAGCAGGAGAGAGCGTGCCAGGGGAGCACGCCTTCCCTCAGCAACAGAGAATGTCTATGAAGATTCCGGCATCGCACACACGGTCCGAAGACCCCACTGCAGGGCGCTGAGAGCACTGGTCGGCATTTGAGAGGATTTGCTCACCCGTGGAAAACCAACCAGGGTTCTTGATCCAGACCGACTTGGGGGAACAAAATTGGATTGTCAATGAAAGGTTTAATTTCTTTTGAACAACAAGAGGGCACAAGACTGGTATTTATTGTGCATCTTTAACATTTTCATTATTCATGTTTTTCCAAAGATTCACAGGGGCATTTTGCCCTCTGAGGTTGAGGTAAGTCTTAGGGGTGAGGTTAAGGCATTCTCGACATAGATAGCGTTAAGACAGTCTAAACGTATGAGTGTCTGTTTCTCTCAGGATTATATTTATTCCCTTTGGCTACTGCGGCAGCAGCACTGCATCTGTAACGTTGCTGCTGTAAAAGTTGGTGCTTTGACTGCAATACGTTCTACCACACCACAAAAATCACTACCGACCAAAAAGTAAGGAAAGCAATAACTGAAATGGTGAGATCGCCATACTACTTCAGCACAATCACTGCTACTTTACACAGCTGACTCGAGAAATGAATGTTTCCCTGCTCATCCCTCGTTTTCCCCCTACCTTTACTCATTCTTGACTTTTTTCAGTTTCCTTAACCCCTTCTTTTCATGTTCTTTATCTAATTCTATCCCAGTGCTTCTTGTTCTCAACCCTTTTCATTGATGAACAACTTTTGGTTTTGTCCAGTTTATACATTACAAGCTGCTTATCAAATGATTACATAGCACACATGAAGCCACCCTTTTAAATTGCTTTGATGTCAAGAAAAAGTGGGGAACTAATCTAAGATTGTACGTTCATTTAAAAATGTATTTAGCATTCGTACCATGATAGAATAAGAGAATATTCCGATCGTCTTCAAAGCGTGTGGTTTACTTGTAGATGTTTGTTGATCATAAAACTAACGGGAAAGTATTTGAGAATAACGGTGCAGCTCACACAAGTTTCAAAATATTATAAGAAATAATTACGACACAAATCAACAGAACAACCAAAAAACTATGCTTAAGTCTGCATTCTGCTCAAATTCACTCAGAGTAAACTGTGTAAAGGTTCATACACCTGCTTGTTACTTCTGTTTGGATCCACAGCCCAGACTGTAAGGATAGCAATTTAAAAATTAAATTTTTTATGAATATCTATCTGCTTTTCTGCTATGGGATTTACTTTTTTTTTTAAAGATATGCATTCTCTTTACTTTTGCCTCTGAAAAGGATGATTTATAGTTGTGTTATTGAATACTCAGGAAGAATATTGTTACCTCAGAATGATGAAATAAGAATGTATGTTATTACCTTCGGGTGTTTGTAGGGAGCTTTATGGAGCGAGATGTAAACGGAGCCATGGCTTTTATTGAGAGCAAAACTTACTCTGAACACTGCAGGGACACAATGAACTTACAAGGCCTTGATACTAACAGTAGAAAACACCGCTTGAGGTTTTTGTACCAAGGCCTGAAATGTTGAATGTAATTCAGATATTTTTTTTAAAAGGACAATACATGCCATAATGTACATCAATGATGTTTTTAGATATATGAAACATATTTTCTTCATGTATAGATGTAATTCTCTTTTAGGTTTTGGTGGAAAAATGAATGACATGTTAAGTGTTAGTGTAGTTAGCAGAGGGGAAACAGTGTTTGTGGACAAACTGTCAAAATAAAGCACTCCTGATTAACAACTTTTGACATATCAAGACATACACATATTACAGTATATGCTCAATAGTAAGTATGTTTTTTAAATGTCTTAATAAAGTGTCCAATCTCCATTTTTCAATGTCAGTATTTTAAACCGCTTGACAGTGTCACCAATCAATCAGCTTGATTTGAGCTCAAACATGAATTGACACCATGAAGAAGGGAGAGGTTAAAAATGTATGTGCACTGTCAGAAAATATGTACAGTTACAACACCAAATCTTTTTTTCCAGAGTTGCAGCTTTGTTGCTACACTATGCCATCCCTACATGAGTTGTGCCATACAAATATTTCTTTTGCTGAATTAAACAAAACCAAACTCTTAACTAAAAGCATGCCCAGAGAGTGGATCCCTGTAATATAATGATTTAGGGTGTAATACAGCTTCAGCTTTAATCTGAACAAAGTATTTTAATTTGGAAATATAAGCACATTCGTAAAATTGAATTTACAAAAAAAATAACGAATCACACAAAGACTTAGCTTCAAATTATGCTGGATAAGAAAATACATATTAATAAAAAGGTGTGACACAAATAATAATGTACTCTTAGCCCCAGATTTTAAAAGTATTTAAGCGCTTAGCTACAACAATTAGATGCTCTTCAATGTCACACAAAGAACGGGAGCTACATTGACTTAAACACTGCAATTAAAGTATTTGCTGTCTCTTGGTGTAACTCTGATTCATTGAAGTAAGTGGAGTTGAATTTGTCCAACTGATGGAAAATGGCATTTCAGTGTTATCTTTGTAATCCAGTTGTACTTTTGTTGTATCTTGTACATTCTCTGTAACCATTTCTACCTCATTTTGAAGATATTGTACATGGAAATAATTATTTCATGTCATTTCACGTGCCAGTTTAAGGAGCAATGTTTCAAATTGTTTTGACCTGTTATAGTCTACCTCACTAAAGACTGTTGTGTCATGGAGATGAAGATATCACAACAACAAAAAAACTTGACTTTTTGTGTTTTTGTCTGAGAATGTTTGGGGTTTGAGTGTCGTTATCGTTCACTAATATATAATGTGACAAGAGCGTGACATTTGTTCCAAAAGGTTTTCTCTTTACAAATATAATAACCATGTTGAACTTCATATTGCAGCGTGATAATAACAAACCCACATTTTCAAGAGAGGTATTATTTTTGTTTTCAGGTGGACACTGTTCCACTAGTCTTTTCAACCAGTGATAATCCTGAGGTACTATATTTGAAGGGTCATTTAAATTCTTGGTTTGAACTGAAGGTTCTGGTTCTGGTCCATATAATTATGCCATTTTCTTAATACTTTCCTCTGAGGTTTCCCAGAAAGAGCCATGTAATTTGGCACTAATTATATTCAAACAGTACAATTATTTATTTTATTCAGTAAACAAGCAGATCAGCTGAATATAATTCAACAAATAAGAGGTATAGAGCTTTCTACAATAAATTAACCAACATACATTTCTACATGGATTTAAATGAAGCAGTTATTTAAAAAAAAGTATTCTGAAAAGCAACAACTGGGTTAAACTCATCTAGTTAAACTAATTTAACCATTCTCAGAACATTGTCCACTTTTCCTTACAATCTGTACAATGTGAAATTATTAAGAAATAATGGATCAATACAATCTAGTGTTCCCCAAATTTGTATTTCTTTTTATATTATATATATTATATGATTTATATCTATATATATATATATATATATATATATATATATATATATATATATATATATATATATAAAATTAATATCTTTAGCCCAAGTTGTACAACTGGTGAGGAATAAGAGCATCCGTATTGTGTTAGGACCCATTAGAAGCTCAAGAGAGTAGAATAAAGGGACAGGAAGAGCTGAGAAGATGCTGACCCTCTTCCCCTGGACACCACCCCCTATCCACAGTTTTATTGTCTGGAGGGCGGAGGGCATGCGCTTGTGTGTGACAGATGTCCGAAACTTTTGTCCATTCATCCAAAAGTAAATCTAGCCCTGCTGCAAAGTATTTTACATACCTGCTTTACATAAAACGTATCTTTAAGTATAATGATGATTAGCAACAACCTGAATTATATGCATCCTAAACTTATCCAAACCTTAAACCACCTTCCTGGCGCTGGCCGTAGGCATTTAACTAGTCATCCTTATTTAAACCTTTTGCTCAGCCAGACTCACTTCTCATTTGGAGCAAGCAGCTCAGAAAACCAGCAAAAAGTAACTGTGTTCAATGTAATTACTTATCTTTAAATGAAATTCATTCAACCTATGAAATCAATTATGGTCCCTCCGCCAAAATACGTTGTCTCTGCCTGTTTAACAATTACATAAATTTCTTCTCCAACTCATACCAACAACGGTCAGAAAACCAGAATAACAGTGACACCTACAGGGTTTTATTAGGAGGCACCCCATTGCATTTAATAACTGTGAAAATAATCAAGATCTTTGATCGACAACTAACAGGAATAGTGTTGCAAAGTCATTCACAAAGTGAAGAGAAATATAAATATGATTACACAAGCCTTTAATTAAGGACCTATTGATGGAGTATGAATGCATTTTACAAACGATCGGCAAAGACGTTGTTGAACACATTATAATTAAATGAATAAAACAGGACTTACTGCGTTTAGGCTTCCAGGCTCTGTTTGTCTTTACTTTTGCAGTTTAAGATGCTGTCTTTTGTGCCTTTACTGGATTTTCTCCTTGTCTCTTCTAGGCGAGGTTTAGGTCCACTTTAAAAAAAAGTGATGTATTTCCAAATAGGGCTCTTGGTTTCTAAAGGCCAGCACAGTTTGCACTGAAGGCGTGTGTACAAATAATGTATAAGGATAAAAAAAGCATTACACAAGTGGTATATTCTTAATATACTGTGGACTATGCACAATAATGCATGGCCATGGTCATTCATTCAGCCAACACTGTCACCCTGATGATTCAGGGTCTTACCCAGTCCTGATGCCGTCGTGGCTGCTCCACAGAACTCTTTCTTCAGGCAAAGGGGAAACATCGGCGTGTCTGCACTAGGCTAGTTGGTACTGCAAAGTCTGTAACACGCATAGTATTTGTTTCCATGTGTTCTTGAGTCAAATAAGGACACACTTAGGCAGAGGTGGAAGAAGTATTCAGATACTTGTATAGTATCAGCTAAATGTATTTGATGCATCAAAAGTAAAAGTGGTCGTTAAGCAAAGATAATGGTCCTTATCACTGTTATACTTTTATGTACACATTATTGGGGTACAATGACTCAAACATTCACCTGAATGCAAAATTATATTGTTATAGTTGGTCGAGGGTTGCTTATTTAATCTATGTTTATACCAGGGTAAAAAATGTACTATTTGTATTATTATCCACCTGCGAATGTGTCTGGTAGACTCCAAAATCTACACACGCATGCAAGCAGGTGCAGCGTAAACTTCTCTGTCCACCTGCAAACAGGAAGTGAATGTTCAAATTTCACCATCCAGCCAACAGATACATTTTTTTTTTTTGGCTGGTGAGTGAATATAGCAACCACTTATATTCTCCCAGCATTTGGCTGGTGGTTGGTAATAATCTCCAAGCCTGTTTTAAACGTTGAATACTGTTGGGTAGTTTAAGAACCATGTATCATATTTTAGAAGCTCATGTTGAATCTGAATCTGCAAAGTTACTTCTGTCAAATACAGAAGCTAATGGTGTAATTTAATGCACCTTATAGAAATGCTTGAGTACACATACTTCAAAACACTTAAGTACAAGTAAAGTAGGCTACAAGCACTTGAGCACTTTGTGTTCCACTTTTGTTGAAAGCAATCAATATCAAGAAAAGAATGACCTCATCCTCCCTTACATTTGTTGGCCATGCTATTTAAAAACATCTTTACAGCAGCGCATTTCGCAAGTGGTTTTAGTGGCAGACATAAACTCACATACTGTCAGATTTGAATGAGCTAAAATGTTCCTCTAGACTAGACCACGGGTACATTGAAACAATGCCTCTCTGTATTTGACCAGTGCTAGTCCTCATTACTCCCAGTAAATCATAATGGGACATAAGCAGCTCGCTCCTCTAAATCTGGCAACCATTAGCAAAGTTAGTATGGAGTGCTGAGCTGAAGCTAACACCAGATGATCTATGCCAATACCGACTTTTAGGTCTAGATTTAGCTCTGTAAACTTAACTTAATTTTTTTTTTTTTTTACAATATTACATTTTTAACATTCATTTCAAACCACTCCTGGCCAGTGAAGGTGACTGTACTTGTACTCGAATGTTGCTCAGAAACCGAACAGCTGGTGACCTGAGAGTAAAGTTATTCATTTTCTAATTATGTCCATTTATTTTTTTGAATTATTAAATTCCTGTTAGATTTAACATGTATTTTGACTAAAAGCACAACAGTAGACATTGAAATATTGGATAGAGTGGACCACTTTGAGGGGATTTTGAGCCCCAAAATATATCTAAGAAGGTTTACTGTATGTAAAATGTATTGTGTAAGACTAAGATACAAAATCCTGCATTAAACCTCTGTCATAATAATTTCAAAACATTTAACAATTAAGTACAGTCGAAGTGAATGGATGTAAAAATAATAATAAATAAAGTTGGATTCTCCGACCACAGGGTTAACAGACCACCACACCAGTAAGGAACTCACTACTTTCTGTCGACAAATATAAACTAACCTGTTAATCCTGTGGGAGTGACAAAGTTGTCTTGACTTATTTCCTTCAAGCTCCACTAGAGGGTGCTAGATAGCTGTAAGAAGTATTTTGAGGAACTTCACAGTCTGCTAGAGGGGTTACAGCAATAAAAACAGTAAATAAAGGCTGTGATCTCTGCATTTTCAGCAGCAGGGATGAATAACACAAATCCCAACCCTACAGGGCAGAGAGGGCCATGCTCTATGATGAATGGAGCAGTGGCGGCAAAGAAGGCTAAACAAGCAGCTTTTGATTCCAATTTTCCATTTAACCAATAGAAAACCAACCTATTTTTAGGCCCTTTCCTCAAAGATTGCATACCCAAACTAAAAAGGGTGTATCTCTGCAACCACTAGGGCTATTTGAATAAGTTGGGTGTTATAATAAAAGGTACACATTTGAGATTTTGTTCAGATGTGTAAATATCAGTTTATATTTTACTGGTTAAGAGTAAATGAAGATGACACATAGAAAAGAAAAAAAAGGTTTCAGGTACACCTTGAACAAAAGCACTTTCAGGATGATTATTTCTTTAAAATGATGCAGCAGTAAGGTCTAACTCTAACCCAATTGTACATTTTTTCATGTACCAAACCATATATTTCCCTTGTATATTACTTATGGTGTTCAATACATCCAAATGCAGTTTAGGGATTTTTTTTTCATAAAACAAGCTATGATTTACAGTTTTATATAACAATCGCTCAGTCAGGGGGGGATTGTTTTTTAAAAGAGTTACATTTCTTTCTCAGCTAGAAACTATGTTAGAACTGTTGAACTCAAGACAATGCCAGGCCCATTCCCTCATTCACCTCCTCTTTAAACAGTGTGTGAAACTGGGTCTACATGTGTATTTATATATATATATATATATATATATATATATATATATATATATATATATATATATATATATATATATATATATATATATATTTGATCTATATGCATATGTTATTCTTCTCATCTTCTATGGCGGAAATATAAAAACTATAAGTGAACAACCACAACCTCACCCAGATGCTTGATCACAACAATTCTGCAGGTTACGTGATATTGATCCCTTAAAGACAATCTCCCTCTCTCTGTATCCCTTACACACACTTCCTTCTCTCTGTCTCGCTCCCTCCCTCCCTCCCTCACACAAACTTCCTCAGACAGGCCAGCAGATTACACCAACGTCCTACTTAATCCATGTTCCACTACTGCAACCAAGTCCTGCTGTTCAGATGACTGCAAGGAGGAGAAAAAGACAAAGCATGTGTAGACTGCGGGATATATGTGCCATTTTGATAGAGAGCCACACATTTAGAAATATAGAGTATAAATAAATCAACAATTCTTACACATAAATAAAATAAATGTTTTATAATCATCTCAAATTTTCTTTAGAGCACTTGTAACGAACACTTGCATTTATCAATATTTTAGACCCCTATAATTAAACAGTGTAAGATACAGATATCAAACTGCACAAAATAATGTGATGCACCCCAAACGCATGCAGCACTGCAGGTAGGAGGTGAAGGATAAATCCAGAGCAACACACCAGCTTTCTACTGTGTGTGCCTGCGTTCATTGTTCTCATTTGCTTTTCATCTTCCTGCTGCAGCTTGCTTTCCCTCTGCCTGCTTGCTGTGGTTAAGGAGGGTGCTGTACAGTGCACGGTACAGTCTGAGCCTATTGGGAACATGCTGCTGACTCAGCCCAGGCCGCTGCATTCATCTATCTGCACTGCAGTGCTGTCTTTGCCTACTCCCCCTCCCTTCCCTGCTCCTTCCCTCATTCGGTGCGCCACCTTACACACGCACACACACAGAGGAGGGGGAAGAGAAGAAAGAAACACACATGCACATACACATTCTCTCTCTCTCTTTCTCTCTCACACACACTTGCTTTAATAGTCATTTGAGTGCTGTTGCACCATGACACACCCAACCACATCAACTCAAAAAGAGAGACAATGTGCTTGAGGCATTTCTGAACTATATTGTGTTATTGTTGCCAAACCTTTTGCTGCTCTGTCTCTGTCCCTTCCTGACCTGTGTAGCTTGCAGACATTGTATCTGCCATGTTTGCAATCTAAACAAGCAATTTTAGTGATTATTTCCAAAAAAAAAAAAAAAAAAACTTTTTCAGAGCGGCAATGTGTATCATATCACTTCAAAATCTTTAACAATTCAATTCCCAGTTATCACAGTGATGGAGGTGGTTAAACAGCAACAAAAACATAAATTGCCAGACATGATGGAACATATTCTGCACGATAAAGTGAGTCATATTTATTAACCAAAAACGACACCAGCCAGAGGTGTAACTGGAAGGCTGCTTTATTGTTTGGAAATAGATTCGTGCTCAAATGAAGATATTCTTTCACTGATTCTCATTTAATCGTCCCATGTGGTTGTGCAACACACGTCCTCTCTCTGACTGTATTAGTGGCAAGAGATAATGACAGTCAAAAGATTTTTTTTTTTCAGTTAGCCTATTTTCAGGAAAGAAAAGAAATTTATCTCAGTCATGCTACAAAAGAATGGCCTCATATACCGTAAACCAACATTTGGAAAATGAACAGAATGAAAAAACAGAAGGCAAGCTGTTCCCTTTACTAGCCCACAAGCTGGTAAACAGAACACACAGAGAGAGCACTTGTACAACATGACTCTACAAGATGTTAGTCCAGACAGTCTAATCTAGGTGGTGAGTTTTCAGTTTACAAGTTAATTTTGAACTCAATACATTGCTTCTATCGTGCTCCGTTTTGATTCACTCCCATGGGTTTTGAGATCCTCGTTGCTGATTTTATTGACAGACTAAATAGGAAGCTAAAAAGGCACGTGCCGTTAAGAGATATTGCACCA
Source organism: Taurulus bubalis (assembly GCF_910589615.1). Classification (NCBI taxonomy): domain Eukaryota; kingdom Metazoa; phylum Chordata; class Actinopteri; order Perciformes; family Cottidae; genus Taurulus; species Taurulus bubalis. The sequence continues at coordinate 16,325,619 of NC_136593.1, read as the reverse complement.
TAAACAAACACACAGACAGTTAAGACAACTAACCCTTAAATCATTAGATATATCATATTGAAAGTGACAGCAAAATTAAAGATCAACTCCAAACTGCAGCAGTGTGTTAAGGGGAAACATGGAAGAGGGTTAGAGCAGAAACGAGCAAAAAATTGTCACACAAAATGAGCTGTGGCTCATACTGGGGCACACTGGTTAACCAGTGGTTGCCTGTTAAAGGCTATGAGTGTCTCTCTCTCTCTCTCTCTCTCTCTCTCTCTCTGTGTGTGTGTGTGTGTGTGTGTGTGTGTGTGTGTGTGTGTGTGTGTGTGTGTGTGTGTGTGTGTGTGTGTGTGTGTTTGTGTGTTTGTGTGTGTGTAAAAGTGCGTGTGAGTCTGTCCGTGTCTGTATTATCTTTGTATGTACAATATAGGAAACTAGGGGCAAGACATCTTCACACATGTACAAAAGGGTATGCTGGTAGTGCAATCCTCTCACCAAGGCAGGCTCCACAATTCCCAGCAAGCAGCCAGTACAACACCATGCATTGTACGCTGGTACCCAGTATGCAGAAGTCCTGGGCAGGCCAGAGTTTTGGTTATTCTCTGAACATACCACACAAAGAAAGAAGCACGATCAGTTACACTCTGTGGTTCTGGTATCACCTCAATGCAAGGAGTGGACAGGAGAGTATATATATATATATTATATACATATATAATACATATGTATATAATATGTAATATAGCTCTGTATGTATTGATTTATACAGTTTTAAATACAATTCTGCTTTTTTATATAGATTCTTTTAGCTTACTCCCCTCTTTTTTGTGAAAAGTGAATAAAAAAAATCTACTCCATCTAACAAATGTGTCACAGCCTAACAAGTGTGACAAGGGGTGTCAGCTGGAAGCCATTCTATTCACGGTTATTAATATTTAGTGTTAGATTAATAGCTGTAGTTTTTTAAGTAATCCTGTATTTACAAAAAACTACACATGCCGTTAAAATAAAATAATATATTACATTATTTATAGTTTCTTAGAAAGTCCATTCTTCGCTTTTGCAGTTTGTGCCGTATAGAACTGTCATTTTATTTTTTCCCCCGAATGTATGTATGTGTGACTATTTTGTAGGTTTCTTTCTGTAATACGCATCTGTATATTCATGGTGATCCAGGAGAAAATGGACGGCAGTTGCTTTTATGCTTATCATTCAGAGTTTTATTTGGTTCAAGGTAACACCCACACTGATTTTGGAGATCTCATGCAGCAACTGGACCATAGAACTTGAGAATGGATGAGGGAGTTATTCATAAACAGGACGTGACATCACTGCACAAAAGGAAGTGCAAAAACTGTGGTGTGGTGCTTAGGCTCACAGTACCATTAGAATGCATCCAGTGCTCTGTTGGTTATTTGGTATTTGTTATGCATTAGAGCAATATGATGAAAAAATGGCAAATGAGAGGCTCAGAGCACTCGTTGTTGTCCAATACTGAAATCTAGGGCCGACCCTCTGAGCACGCCACTTCTGCTTTGGAAAGAATAAAGTGTGCTGCTCAAACCAACATATCCCAATTCACTCTCATGACATCTCCTCACAGTGTTTCCTATATCTGTGATTGCTATCGGGGGTGTACATTATAATTTTGTTTATCGAAATTAATTGAGACCAGACTACAGTCCATAACGACTTATCCACGAATGTAATCTGCTATCAATATAAACGCTGCCCTTACAAGCGATCGAAATGTTGCTTTTTCACTGAGATGCTTCTAGCCCTATAAATCTAAGCGTCATAAGCAGGAAGCGCCAAACTTGCCCCTGATCGGGCGGCTGCCGAGTTGAGGCAGCCAGCCGAGATCATTGTCCACCAACATGGCATAAAACACAAAAGAGTAAAACGTGATTTCATAAATACTCCCATCACATTCACTTGCATTTTGTTGCAGAGCTCATAATAGTACATCTATAATATCTCCTGAGAAAAAGGGATGAATTTTTCAAGCATTGCATACATTTCTAGGGTCTCTCTGTCTAATAATGACAGTGAAAAAACTGAATGGGCAGGGCATACTTCACTCAATCCCACTCCATGGACAAAGGGCAACAAGGGATAACAAGGCAGATCTCTTTGGCTTCTCCACACACAATGTTCTCATCACTCATCTATCATTTTCTGTTTCTCATTAAAATAGGATACTACCAACGCCCGACAAATACGTTCCAGCACAAGACCGTTTCCCTCGACATCATCTTGGATGTGGCTTGTAAAAGTGTGTAAGTAAGACTAATTACCCAAAAAAGATGTAAATTCCATCAGAGAATGAATGGAAAAAAAACACATACATGTAAATAAGCTTCGTGACATCAAATGATATAATAATCAAAACTCTTCCCAGCCCTTCCAGAAAGGTCTAACCACCGATAGAGAAACATCAGAAATAGAAAGGAGTTTGCCATACCTGTGAAATCCCCACAAAACCACTTTATAACCAACAGTTGAACTTCCAAAATGCCCGCTCACACAAAACTAAAGGCAGATGGTATGAAACATTACATAGGTGCATACAAATTATAAATATAAGCATTTTAGTTTCGAAGTGTTGTGCCCTTGAAAACATTTCAGTCCAAATTAACAAACATTTCAGTGCCATGAAACACACAGACATCCGTTTCCACATCTTACACACTCAAAATCTCCAGAGCAGCAAACAAATTGTTTGGATTTCCCCTACTGATCCACTATGGTGGCATTATTCATCAGCATATTCCATTCTTCTGTCTATAGAGGCTACAATTTAAACATTTGAAATGTGTTGAGTAATGAGACAAAAATTCTGATCCATTTTAGATTATCAACCCCAATATCACTTATCTTTGTTAAACAAATTACTCTGAACTCTGATCTTTCAAATTTTGACAATGTCTCAATCTTACAGTCGAGCCACTGTTGTGGTCTGAGTATTAGTGTCTTGTGGACTATGATAATTCATGCAAGATTTCTGATCAAAACATGCCATCATGCAAGTCATTTCTATGCATTGAACAAGCACAATTATTTATGTATTTGTTTGGAAATCTTTCTGAGTAAATGTAAGCCCTTGGCCCGAGTTGACCCCATAATAAACAGACCCTTAACCAATTGGTGTGAAAGCCCATGTAAAAAAAGCGTTTTGATGTGGGTATAACAAAGATAAAATGAGTAGAAGAGTTAAGTGACATGGGCAAAATGTTGAATATTGTTCTTTTTTGTCTGTTTGCATTTTTGCTGCTCAAATGAACACTTTCTAGCTTTAATAAAACGGAAAAGTACTTCCAACGCTCTGTCAATTGTGTCTTTCACTCTCCAGTCATCCTTCGGTTTGCTCTTATAGAGTGAGTGTGTCATTTTTCTCCTCTATACATTTCAGTACCAAATGACACAGAAGCACTCATTGGCTGCTTTAAGCGGACAATTCTTCAGCATCAAGCAGCATCCTTGTTTTTCCTTCACAACACTGTCTTCCATAGGAATCCGTTACTCGCGTCCAGGCGCTGAATTCCTTTAGTGTTTTTTCACTGTACCTCTTGATGTAGAGTCACTTGTCTTATCTGTAGACCAGTGGTAAAGTGAGCAATCTGCCTTTCAGCAGAAGAAGACATTTCCTTGTCTGTTTTTCATTCCCTTTTGTTAAGATCAGTAGTCTAGATACAACAGTGTCACACAGTATGCTGATTATGTTTGGTTTGATTGAAGTTCAAGAGTCTTCAAGCTGTAACATACCAAGCTGCTTCCCTCTGCATCAATATAAGAATGAAGTCTGTAAACAAAAGTATTGAGTATTATTTTTTTCTGACTTGCAAATGAAATAATCTGTACATCTGTGTGGGTGAGTTTCCTCTCGCTTTGCTTGAAGTTACATTATTATAATTGTGTTGTTATTACTGGGATTATTATCCAACTCTTTAACATTTAGATTCCTTGATGTCTTTTTGGTTTCTTCCTTTCTCTTTCCTCCCTCCCTTGCCCTCATTGTCGTTGTCATCCTGTTTCTCCTTGTCAGGCTTGGTGACACTGTCATAAGAGGGCAGGGAGGCAGTTGAGGGAGTGCCCTCCTTCTTTTCTGGTTCCTGATTGTTCCCTCCATTCTCCACTTTGTTATTGACTGGTTTGCGCTTACAGCGGAAACCCCGCCTAGCCAGGTAAGAACGGTAGGCCCTTTGAATGATTCTGGATGACACATCCTCCTGCTTGCGCCGCAGAGTGGTGGTGATTGGCTCATAAGAGACCTTGGAGGGATTGGCGGCCACAAAACGCTCCTCCATTTGTTGCCTCAACATGTCCAACTCGCCACTGTCACCCAGTACACGCTTTGTAAAGGCAAACAGGATGTCCAGGCAGTGGATGCGGTCGCCACTCACCATAGGCATGTCCATGGCGATCAGTTCAACGGTGTTAGGCTTGGGGATTCGGAGTGGGTGTTCAAGTGCATCAGCAAAGTCAGAAAGCTTGGAATAGGTGATGAACTGGGACGCATCAGGGTCGAACTTCTCCCAAATCTCATAAAAGGTCTCAAAGTCGTCCTCACTGAGCGGGTCGGCACTCTCCTCTGTGGCCACACTGAAGTTCTCCAGGATGATGGCGATGTACATGTTGACCACAATAAGAAATGAAATGATGATGTACATAACAAAGAAGAAGATTCCCACAGAAGGGTTTCCACAGTTTCCTGTGGCGGGTGTGCCAGAATTCTCCAGTAAGGGGTCGCAGTCTGGATCGTAGTTGAGAATGGGCAGTAGCAGGCCATCCCAGCCAGCTGACGTCGTGATCATAAACAGGATGATCATACTGTTGCCGAAGGTCTCAAAGTTGTACATGTCATCAATTCCAGCCCCGTGTTTCACATAGCCAAAGTTGGACATGCCAAAGATGGAGAAAATGAACATAACAAGGAAAAGTAGTAGGCCAATGTTGAACAAGGCAGGAAGTGACATCATCAGGGCAAACAGTAGAGTTCTTATTCCTTTGGCTCCCTTGATGAGACGCAAGATTCTGCCGATACGAGCCAGACGAATCACCCTGAAGAGTGTTGGTGACACAAAGTACTTCTCAATGATGTCAGCCAGAAACATTCCTGAAGTTGAAAGGGAGCAAAAAGAGACACAGCATACATTTGGTTAAAATATCCGGGGTTGTATAACTGAATCACTTAATACACACTACCATGCCTACAAGCAAGAACAGCACATTCATAGTTTTGTGTGAAACAGGAGAACCAAAGAACAAACTATGAACTGTTAATATAGGCGATAGTTATTCTGTTTAAATGTTTCAATCAAAACTGTTCAGTGAAGTCTGTAGATAATCCAGAGTAATGGAGAACATTGTTTCTGGATAAACAAATTGCTGTTCATAGAGCCCAAAAACTGTAAATACATGTAATACATCCACAAGCAATATTGTCTGTTTAATAAGTATAATTAGGTGTAACATTTATATACAACTTGAAACATGTCCCTTAGACGCCATTCCTTTGGTAAAAAACTAACTTTATTTATTGTTAAGACATTTTTACTTATCTGTTTACTTTTTAGTTTTTTCTGTTTTGGAGTTACGTATATGTAGTTTATATTGTAAAGGGGGATCAGCAGAAAGTGAGAGATAGATATTTCAGAACTAAAATGAACTGCATGCCACTCAGGGAAAGTGGCTAAAGATCTTTCTCATTTTTGGGGAAGTGACCCTTGAAGCCATCTGTGTGTGCTTTACTCTTAAAGCCCATCATTATGGGCATGATGTGAGCTAATTCTAATCAAGCAGCCTCACACTTCTTTTGCCGTTCATAAATAACCCTTTTTAAATACTTGCCCACAATGGAAAGGATGACCACAACCACATCGAAGATGTTCCAGCCGTTCGTGAAGTAGTAGTGACGCAGTGCAAAGAGCTTCAATACAAACTCGCAAGTGAAGACCACAATGAAGATGAAGTTGACCCAGTAGAGCACAACCTCTGTGTCATCTGTCTGATCGTCTGTCTCCACCATCATGGTGACCATGTTGAGGCAGATGAGGATCATGATGGAGATGTCAAACACCTGCTGCGTCACAAAGTCAAATATAAAGCCCTGGAACATGTTCTGAGGAGAGAGAAAGGGAACAGAAGTGGAGTTATTTTCTTAATCTTTTAGAAATGTACAAATACAAACCTGTTTAAAAGTAAAGGTGAAGAAGAATGCAAAACAATATTTACCTGAGGCCTGGGTATTGGTTTTTGTGGCTTTTTTGACCCCAGCTTCTTCATGGCATTGTAATATTTCTTCTGCTCTTCCGTCATGAAGATGTCCTGACCTCCAAAGTGAAGGGACAAAAACAATTTGGTTACAATTTGAAAGGACTTTCATTCTACTACTTATCCAGATACAGTTAAAAGTTCCATGTGACTGTATTTTGAGAAGAGCAAAAAATGCTAATTGTATGTGTTTACAATGTTATGATTCTAAGCCCAAAGTAATAATTCAATATGCTTACTAATTGTTCGTAGACCATTCATCATTAAGTGTTGATTGTAAAAATAAATGTTATTCTCCGAACAGTAAACGTGAAGCTACCACCAGGGAACAGGTTGCTTAGCACAAAGACTGGAAGCAGTGAAATAGTGAGCCAGACTCTGTCGTTCCCTTGTTTGCAGTCTTTATGCTAAGCTACCTAGCAGAGCTTCCTATTTAATTGAAAGAAATGAAAGTGGTGTTGATCTTCTCATCTGACATCTAAAAAGTGAATAAGCATATTTTCCTAAACTATTCCTTCTAAATAAGTTACAAAGTAGCTTGTTGTCAGTAAGTGCAAGTGAGGAAAATAAATCTTATCTTTTTCTTTTGTTGGTTGAAGTTGTCAATGATGACACCAATGAAGAGGTTTAAGGTGAAGAACGAGCCAAAGATGATGAAGATGACAAAGTAGATGTACATGTACAAGTTGTCCTCGTAGATAGGCTGGTCCTCCACCTTTAAAGTGGCAAAAGAGAAAATGTGTACAAAACTGCACTACTACATGTTGATGTGAAAGTCTGACTTAAAAAATTGCAAAAAGATTACCCTTCTAGAATCTATTGCTGCATACATAATGTCCATCCAACCTTTAAACGTCGCCTGTTAAGTGGGTAGACATTGCGTGAGAAAACAAGTCAAACCTTCAGCAGAGAGAAACAAATGTGAAGTGACAAGTGAAAACGTTCTCACCACTTGCAGGAGTGCCAGGTATCCTGCTCCCACATTATCAAAATTGATTTTGACGTTTTTCCACCTGACTCCAGAAACGTTTGAATTAATGAGTGCAAAACACTCTGTTTTGTTGTTGACGACATCAGGCAAGAAGTTCTCTTCAGCTGTCTCATTGTAACAGTAGTAATACTTTCCAGCAAACAGATTGACGCCCATGATGCTGAAGATGAGCCAGAAGATGAGACACACTAGCAGCACATTCATGATGGAGGGAATTGCACCCACCAAGGCGTTCACCACAACCTGAAGAGAACAGCAAGAAAACAGAGCCGCTCTAACTTGGCAATCGCACTGCAAGGAGATGCTCACACATAATAATATCAACAGACATAATAGAAATGCACATTATTTCCCTCCACTAGAGGCTGTAGGTGTGTTATTTGGTTTATTGGCACAAGATGAAGCCCATCACAATAAAATAGTCATGGTTTGATGCACTTGTGATATTTTTAACAAGCCGGAGTAAGTTAGTTACCAGTGTACTCATGCAGATAAAGAATGCATGTGTGACACTTAAGTGCGCATTTAGTTATATAGTTTACTTATATAGTTTTTTTTATCCCTATTATATATCCATCACAATGTGTTGTGCAACATGACTAATAATACACTTGCTGATAAGTACATTTTTTATTCAACAAAAAAAAGAAGATATTGCTGAGTAACCCCAAACCATGACTTTGTGCAACTGCTATAGGGTTACAAAGTTGAGCATATGATTGTGAGTTTTATAAACTATTCTGCACTGAAGCAGTGTGTGTATGATGAGGATATAAAGCTATAAGCTTAAGGAGGACACCATATGAATGTGCATTTCCAAACACGGATGGTGCCATGGTAATAAAAAGCAAAATAAACCTTAATATGTGCAAGCAAACATCACATTTCAAAACTGTCTATGTTTTCTGCCTAATAATAAGGACACAGCATTAATATGATCAGTCAATATAGCTACTGCAAAATGATGTAATGAAAATCATGGTAATGACATTCACTGAGGAGTGGTGAGCAAGGATGGCGAGGGAGGGGTAGGGGGAGGGGTATGCAACCAGAAGTTTGTTGATCTTCCAGTGTGACGCCAAAGCCAAACTGTGATAAGATCAGATAACAGGAAACTTGAGGCAGAGCAACAGTCAAAAGGATGTGAGCTTGGGAACTAAAACAATTGTTTTTTTCTGCCCAGCAACAACCAGAGGCTGATCCAACCAATCACCCATTAAAATAATGATCAGAAAAATCAAACGATCATAGTAGAAGGAAAGTATGTCTTTCTCAGGGAAAACCCAATACAGAAATCCTCTAGGGGTTGCATGGTATCAACATAGTTGACGTAGAAACTTTACAAGTAATCAAGGATTAATCAAATGTGTGCATACTATAAAACTATCAAATAAACAAGCACACACTGTTTAATCGACCATATGAACAGATGTATACATCAATTTGTTGTCTATCACATGACAACTGAGCTCTGTGGCATAGAAACACTTTGACAGGCTCAGATTAGATAACATCAGTCTTCATTTACCGTACCGTGTTTGGCGATTCGGTTTCATGTGATGGTTCATACCAACCTCTGGTTGTTCTCTCACCTAGTACTGAACACGTCAGAGCTGAGATAATTAGCATAAAGTGATGCATCATTCAGGTCATAATCCCTGTTATGGTGGAGTGTTTCATAAGACATGGGACAGATTTTAAGGTGTTTTATTAATATTTCCAATGGATAAATTACTGCAAATTGCCAGAACATAGTACTAAATTCATAAAATATGAAATGAAATATGATAAATCAAATCAGATGTATTGTGGTCATCTGAGATGATCTGCATCCATGCAAAAAGCTTCTAATTAATAAAAGCTTTTACCTAAAAAAATTTCCCTTTAGTGACATTTTTTTTTAATTCTGTTTTGCCATCTCAAGCATGCGTTGATGCTTTTATTTAAATCGGCATGCAGAAGGACCAGCTGTCTGGTATCTTAAGTCTTACCCTCATCCCTTCAAAACGTGACAGGGCCCTGAGGGGTCTCAAGGCCCTCAGTGTCCTGAGTGATTTAATCGGGCCTAGATCGGAGTAGCCCAACGCATTAGCTATAAGGCTGACTATAGACACCTACACAGATAGGGACAGAAGGAGAGGAGGAGACAAGGGGAAAGGAAGAGAGGACCCACATAGTTAGAGGGATAAAGAGAGAAAGGTGGGCCCTATATATACTGTAAAGATGGCTGAATGGTTATATACAGATATATATAAGTACATATATAATTGTTATATGTGTAAGTATATGTATCTACATATTGTTAAACAGGGGTTACTACAATAGACAAAGGTCAAGAAAGTGTACATGACCCAAGTTTTCTTTTTTATGTGTTTGTTTGCTTATGTTTGTGTTTGGTTTAGATTGGCAAGCCAGTCTAGCTTGATAGCCAGCTTAACAGCACAGTAAGCACACCTGGAAAGAAACTTGTGGTTGACACAGTGAGAGGGAGAGAAGATAAAGAGTCAAACAAAGGGAAAAATTAGAGGAGAGATGTATTCACAAACACTAAATCAATGTGACACAATAAGATAGACACAGTACACAGTACAAAACAGTACAGTTTCCACACCAGAGAGCATCTTACTGAGAGAGGGGGAGAGAAAACGCAGAAGGTTGAGGACAACTTTCAGGGTTAGAAGAGAGAGGATAACCTGTGAAAGTACAAGTCCCAACACAGCACACAAACCTTACCCTAGACCCTCAAACACCGACCCCTCAGGCCCTCTCGACAGCTGCACAATGTCTCTCTTAACTTAAAGAGAGACACAGTTATAGGCACCTGCTGTGACAGAGAGGACAGGTCAATATTAGGGTAGAGATGGAAAGTCAGGATCAGATATCTGCACAACACAAGGGCCAATTAACTGTAGAATACATTGAGTTTTCTGCACATTTGAGGTTTTCTATTGGAGAATGAAGAAGGGGTTTGACAAGAACTGGATACAAAGGCATAACCTGGAGAACCTGACTCATCTCTCCTCAATCACAAGCCATATCTACAAATTAGGCTTTTTACAATAAACGGGAGAAATAAGATGCTGTCTGTATTTCTATTTCAGAAGACAGAAGCCATCTCACACAGGTTGAAGGTTACTTTATGTCCTATTATTTCTCACTTTTTTTAAACCAAGCTTGATTTTTTTATCAAGCTGCTGGTGCGCGATGTAATTTTTAAATAATAAATAACAATTCAGTACATTTGTACAGCTTACTTGGGACTGAAGAAGTCAGATCCCTAGTATCACAGATTTCTGTGAAGGTTTATATTCATTCATCACATTAATGGTCTCCTGAGGATGAATCCAGACGTTTTTGAGAAATATAACTTTTTGGTCATTTACAAAGATAGTTATTTTTATGTCTAAATGTTCGCATGAAGTCACATGAATAATAAAGTCAAATTAATTTAAATGATCAGTTACGTTTAGATATCACATCCTCAGGGAGAGACAAACATGTTTTGAAACTGTTAGCTAGCTAACGTTCTCTCGGATGCACAGAAGGGATCGTTTTTTGCAAAAGTGATGTAGGAAATAACCCTGCATCATTAGAAGCTCCAATGTGTTTCATTAGAAAATCTGACATTGAATACATGAAATTTGGATTCATAATTTATTTTGGTCATGACAGCTGACAGTGGCCTATTTAAAGCCCAGTTTACTTTTTCTCCTATTTATTTTCTAATGTTATGTGTTTTTTCTTGTATATTTGTGAAGGGGGTCATGAACCCCTGCTTTATTGCTTCTAGGAACCCAAAATTGTCACTTGCTCTCAACAAATACAAACTCTACCGGAGAGTTGTGATACAATTTACTGAGCACATTCACACTCCCGAAAGGATACACATTCTCCATTTTGGATGTATCATGAGCGTTCCTGTTGTGCTGCCACCATCCGGTCAACCACACAATCTCATACTAACTGCTGGATTTTCATTCTATTTTCTGAACACACGCTCGGTTGGGATAAACCACTTTTAAATGTAATGACCCAAAGTCATTTCTTCAGTGGTTGTGGGCAAGTATGTCCTATGTGTGAAAACACACACTTGATGCACTTTTTTCCTAGTTAGTCCACTTAGGGCCAGTTCACCCCACAATTCATCATGGTTTACTGCACAATACCAGTCCAGTTTTTACTGGTAATGTGCCTTTAAGATTGTTTTAGGACAGGCAACAATCAGCAGAAACGAAGAAGTAGAAGTTTGCAACATGCTGGACATTTTTCATGTCCAAATACTGCACAATTATGGTAGAAACTCCAGGGTTCATCACTGCTCATCACTTAGAACGGCCAATATATTCTTCATATTGAGACTAATGTTGAATAATTTACATTGCAAGAATAAATATTAAATAGACTACTATCCTTTTGTCAATATTTTTTTGGGAGGAATGTAAAAATGTTATTGGACATAAACCATTCACAATAAAATGTCTCTTTTATGAATAGCAACCTACTTGCTTTAAGAGATCACTTGTTTTTTATTTTTATTAATTGCATTACTCCTCTCAGCTCCTGTGAGTTGTTTTACTGTCATCTAAATGTAACCATAATACTGTATGGTATATCCTACTTATTGGTTCACCTTGTGGACATAAAAACACAAACGCATCTGAGCTTAATTGAGCTATGTATTAGTGAAAGCCACAGGATGTCTTCTTTCATCAAGCGTGAGCTCTGATAAACTCCCTCGCTTGTGGTCTTAACCGGCACTGTGGAACTGTGGGAGTCACAGGAAACACATCACACAAGTAGGCACTTGGCAACTCCGAAATACCGCAAGTGTGGGTATTGGTACAGACCAAAAGACAAGTTCAGGAAACCATCAGGAAGCATAACATACATTAGTGCATCCTTATCATGTGACAAAGAATGTTAATATTGAATCCCGGACAGACTGGCGCCTCACAGTCAAGGAAAAATGGAAAATTGGTAGTCCAGGGATAATGGACGACTTACCAACAGATACATGACTTGGCACAACATAAATCATATCATCAAATACATGTAAAAGGGTTAGTACAACAATACAAAAATTCTCAGATTAAATTAAATATTATGAGGAAAGAATATGAATTATAAGAAAAAAAGCTAGAGGTTGTTTTTGAAATTGTTCACTAGTTTTCTAGGGAAACTGTATATTAAAAAAAACGATTTACACATTGTTAGGTCTTGCATGATACATGGTAGCAACCATCACTTATTCACTGCTCTTTAATTTTTGCATGGTGGCATAATTTGAGTACACTATATAGTATGGCACACTTATTTTCACTTGGGAATTCAGACTATACTACAAAATTGCATACAAAATAGTGGGCTATGCTGTATACTCAAAAGGATCTGGATTTAAATCATTTTCCCATGTGCCTAGTCTTCTTCAGTCTATGGCGATACCAAAACATTTAAAGACACCATAAAATTACGCCTTTAAGTTTCTGGGAAAGTGTGACTTTCAAGAAAATGGAATTGTGCACTGGTACGTGTGAACATACAATCCCGCCCTGGTGCGCAACAACTGCCTCTCTATATTTGGCTTACTTTTACATTTAACTTGTGCTGTTTTATGTCCCACCTTAACTTCCTGTTTCAACGGAAAATGCGTCACATTAAAGGCACAGTCAGACAGAACATGGCAAAGCTGACAGGCACCAGTAACACCTCCCACAATCAGCTGATTGTGGAAAGATCAATCATGCTGTCAATCCAAATGCAGGTCAATGCCTGCTACTGTAGTTAGTTTTACAAATTACACAAATCATTACAAAAGCTACGTCTAAAGTGAGCTTTACGTCAGCAGCTGTATTTAATGAGCATCACACTTGATTGGTTACCGTACCATGATTTTCTACAATTTGCTTAGCTTGCCAAGGTCGATCTGGCTGTAATTTAAGGAATCAAGGACCCCATTTCATGTGGCCTTAAAGCATACCAAGTAATGTGCATTTTCCTTTTACAAATATAGACAAAGAAAGCAATTCAAGGGAGAGACTCTTCACACACAAATGACAGTAAAGGACAAACCCTATGTGCTCAATAGTGGCTGTCAGTTGGGAAAACAATGAATGACTCAGCAGTCCAGCACTAGACAGGAGCTCTGAAATCCACCAGGGTCTTTAGATATTACTGTCATGGCTGCTGTGTTCATGTTATGGGTTCCAAAATTTAAAGCGGCACCCTGGAAATGGAAGACTATAAAACTGACATGGAACGCTATGAGGAAAACATAGCCCTCTTATCAATTTACCAGTAATATCACATTATATTTCCCCTTTTTCTGTGGGCACTAATGTACACTATACTGACTCAATACCAATGCCCCCCATTTTCAACTGTAACATTTCAAGTTGAATCAATATCTAAATTGTTTTGTTGCACTACTAGTTTAGGATACAATAAAATGGTTTGCAAGTGTACTTACATCCACAATGAAGAAGTCTAGCCAACACCAGGCGTTAGTGAAGTACTTGACGAAGCCGTAGGCCACCCATTTCAGCAACATCTCCAGGATGAAGATATAGGTGAAAACCCGATCAGCATACTCCAGAATGATCTTCACTGTTTTCCTCTGTTCAATGTAAACGTCTTCAAAAGCCTAAAGAGCAGCACAGAGTCTTTTCAGCATTGATACATTACACAAGTTGATGTTTGCGAATGAGTAAACTGTGGTAAGTCACACCTTGATGTTTGATTTGTACTAAACTGATGATCAAAAGCAGCTGATAAACGTTGTTTACCTTTTCATATAAATAGTTGATTACATAGTCAAAGAAAACTTGTTGAAATAAATGTTCATCAAGTCAAACTAGACTGATCATTCCCACAGCTCTTCCATTCTTCATTGCCTGTACCCATACTTCCCCACATAAGTGTTTTGATTTGGCCACAGGCCTTCCTCCTACAGAAAGCTGCGAACCTAAGCTAGATTCTGCTGGTTGAAAGGTTGGTGCATTACAGCACTTTGCTGTCCATTAGCAACAATCATATCAAGAGCAATTGCAGAAGAAAAGCAGAGATAATCTTTCTCCTGCACATCCATATGAGGTTCTCTTTCTACAAATGAATGCCACAATCTTGTTTTATTCATTCTGTGGATTTTGTTATCTCCTAAATGTATCATACTTTTGTACTGAGTAACTTTACTTTTATATGCGCTTCATAATAGTAATAATTAGAAGCACTAGTAGTGGAATTAGTATGATGTTTATGAGTGGATACAAAAATAGAAACACACGTGTGCATTTGTGCTCCTACCAGGGCTCCACTGCTGAGCAGGATCATGAAGATGATGAGGGTTTCAAACCAGTTGTGTTCTACAATCAGGTAGCAGGTCTTCCTCAAGAACCACCAGTGTTTCCCCCAGCCGTGAGTGATGGGAACATCACAGCACTGGTATTTGGCCACACACTCTGTTTGACAGATAAAAACATAACAGCTGATATAAACAGAAAAGACGGACGCATTATACTACCAAGGACACAATGCAAAATGTGTCACAATGGCATTAATATAGTATGTACAATCTTAATAATTATTGTTGTCTGTTCATTGTTATTATTTAGCACAAACTCAGATAATAAACACCACCTACCATCTGTCCAGCAGGCTGCTGGGTCAACATACTCCTCCACTACATCCACCACTGCAACCTCCTCCACATCAGGCTTGATGTCTATCGTACTGCCCTCAGACGAACTGGTGTCATCAAGCTACGACAAACAGAGGATCAAAGAGACCAGTTCAACCTCTGATTTTCTCTCTGAACATTACAGGCTCAGCAGTGAGTTGCTGAAAGCATATGGACACGGCCCAGTGCCAGTATAGCCATTACATTAATGCCCCTTTGGGTTTATATGCATGTCATGATTTATTGCTGGAGGTATACATGTTGTCGCCATGTAGTGTAGCCCTGTCTGCCTCTGCCACTGCCTATTCTGCAGAGTTATTAACAAATTCAGAAGGAAGTAATTAAACTTGACCAGTGATTGATTGCGCTGGTAATGATGGTCATAGTTATACATGCATGAATATATATCCTTCGGTGATGAAGGATTAATTTATTTATGATGAAAGAATCAAACGTTGTTAAATGTTTGTATGAGTCAAACAAAAGAGTCAGTTCAGTACACAATTTTGTTTCCCTGTTGTGATGAAAAATACAAGTAGATCTTTGGATTGCATATTAGTGCTTTCTTAATGTGTTCAAATAAGGATTGCTCTGAATATGAATTACAGAGTTGTAAGGTATATTAAAAAGGAATGTGAAATTCTCATTTTTAGACAATAAAACAATGGCTGGATGAAATTCCCCTGTACCAATAAATCATGTCATACTGTATATTGATGACAGGTCAAGGTGAGGCAGGGCAAACTACTGAAACACCATCATAACAGCAGCCTTATTGCAATACAGTAAACACAAACACATGCAGCCAATTAAATTTCCTCGAGAATGATACTGCACTTTATAATCTTAAATCAGCAAAGGACTACATTCACACTGCTCCTTCTCTCTTCTAATGCTCTCTACCAAACAGCCGGATGGATCCCTGCTTTTCTGATTGGCTGTTAGCAGCGCTGCCTGTGTCTACTCCCTGCAGTGTACCCCGTGGCTGGCTGTAGTGCAGGGAAGATTGTTGTGTGGTTGGTTGAGGTGAGCCCTGTGGAATATGGACCTGGTGCAGGTACAGTAGTGATGCTGCTACATTATCTATTTTCCTCCTACTACAAACCAGGTCAAGGTGACCCACGCAGCAGACTTCTGTACACGCTTTGGGTCTGGCTAACCCTTCTTATTATACAGTAGACAGTATGTTTCACTGTCTGCTGTCTCGTCAGGACTTTGTCTCCGTCTGTCTGTAGTGTCAGCACTCAGGCTCAGTGTTACAGCTCTTATGTCTAAATGGATGTTCTGAAATGTCAAGTAAACTAAATGACTTCAGTGTGGCAGCTCAGACCAGTTCTGCTTAATGGATCAAAAGATGCCACATGGGCATAAACCTCAACAAACACAGACATTTATCCTCTGACTTATTACATCACTGTATATTACATGATTAAGTCACCTTTTTTATAATACTATATTGTGGTATTTGTTTAGACAATGTTAAGATTCAAATTTAGTAACTACATTTCTAAACTTGTAAATAATGTATTAAATACACATAATATCTCTCTCCCTCCTTCAAGTCATAATTTGCTCAAACAATCATCAAACTTTTAAGCAATGACCATGCAATGTCCGTTCTCATGCTCTTACCAGTCCTTCTTACTTACATCTTTACTGTTCTCCACATCCGATTCACTGCTGAAGTCTTCCGTGTTAAGGTTTTCAAAGTCTGACTCGCCAACAGCGATAGGAACACAGACAGTCAGGTTGGGGTTATGAATGAAGGACATGTAGTCCTCATCAATCATATACTTTCCCACACTGCTCCCAATGCCGCTGGTTGTGCCATTGCCATTTTTAGCATAGTCCAGCTCACGGTTGATGTCTGTGTGGTTTGCGATGCAGTTAAGCTTCTTCTCGTACATGTCATCCAGAGGCTTCTGTTCATCCTCTTCAGGCTGTTTGCCAGAGCAAGAAAATAGAACAAACAACAAAAGGTTACTAGAAAATAAGAATAATATCATAGAACTCTGAATAAAACAAACATTCATGAAACTTCAGATATAGTTAAAGTTATAAAACAACCCAAAATGGGTAATGCATATGAATTTAGATGTTTAGTTAAGTGGTACCTTCTTGATCACTGTTGCCCAGAAGATCCGGCTGTTAACCTTGAACCAGGCAATTCCTGTCTTAATGCGGGCCATCGCAAGCTGGAGGTTGTTGGGCTCACCATCATCATCTGTGGCAGCGAGGTTGTCTGCACTGAACGAGCTCAGCAGCAAGGCCAGGAACAGGTTCAGCACCTCAGAAACAAACACCACAAAAGATGGAACCCAGGCACTCACAGTAAATGATGGTTAACAACTGGGAAACTAGAGCGGGCTACTATCATCCAATAGCATCTACACTAAGTTGTCTTTGTCTTTGCTTACCACCAGGTTTCCAATGACCATGACCATCATGAAGACGGTGAGGCACATGGTTTGTCCAGCCACCTCCATACAGTCCCACATGGTCTCAATCCATTCCCCACACAACACTCGGAAGACAATCAGGAAGGAGTGGAAGAAGTCGTGCATGTGCCAGCGAGGCAGTTCACAGGTCATGGCGATCTTACAGACACAGTCCTTGTAGCTTTTGCCAAACAGCTGCATGCCCACCACGGCAAAGATGAAGACGATGATGGCCAGCACCAGGGTCAGATTACCCAGAGCGCCCACTGAGTTACCAATGATCTTGATCAGCATGTTGAGGGTGGGCCAAGATTTGGCGAGTTTGAAAACTCTCAACTATAAGAGGAAGAGGACACAAGATTATTCCACAGTTATTCACATTCGGACAATGATCGAAAAATGGTTGGATTTAAACAAACTTGTGTTATTAATTTAATTTAAAAAGATCATGTGAAGCAAATTTACGGACTGACAACACATGTATGCCAGGTGGTCTGGCACAAGCGCAAGATATAGACATTAAGAGGGTTTACAGTTTTACACAACGCAATGATGGTTTATTAGTTTTAGAAGTTCTTTCAAAGCTTAAACTCAGCCTTGATTTGGAGCATTAAAGAGAGACATGTTATGATAATAAAGAGAAATCTGCATTATGTTGAAATGTGACAGTTAAAAGATGCATATTTTAACAACCAATCTGTTTAGACTGTACATAAGAAGTAAATAAATGCTTAAATCTCTGTCTCTACTCTCTTCCACTCACCAATCGGAATGACCTGAGCACTGACAGACCTTCCACATCAGCCAGACCCAGCTCAACTAAACTCAAAGTTACAATGAAGCCATCAAAGCAGTTCCAGCCTTCCTGAAAGTAGTAATATGGATCCATGGCCACCAGCTTGGCAAACATCTCACCAGCAAAGATGCCTGTGAAAACCTGTAGACACACACAGAATAGCAAGTTTATGCTTTTTCTTCTTGAAAGAAATAGGATGCACATCACAACCGCTCTATAAATGTGGGATAAAATATACAATTTTAACACACCATCTAATGTAAGTTGGTTCCATGAAATTGTGTGATGTATTTCATGGTGAAACCGACTGATGAGGGTGTGTACACAGTGAGCGATGAATCTTAAGTTTTAATTGGAATTTCCAATTTCAGTATGATTTATGAGTGCTTCATTTGTTTGAGCTTTTATTTACACCGCTCATGTAAATTTGAAATTTTTAATTCAACATAAATTCTTAACTCCTTTATATTGCTGTAAAAAGTCCCAACAATGATGCCATAATGGCACTAATTGCAAACATAAAAAAACTGAGAAATTTTAAAGAAAATTAAGTCCAGAACGAAAGAAATGTCTTTCTTACATTAGATTTTATTTGATGCACTGCTGATTAAAAATGTATTGGGATTTACTTAGATTAATGACTCATCTGACAGAGCAAGGTATAGTGGCACCATGTTCCAGTATAACTTGTATGGAGCTGTAGACATATCGTCCACCCAACAGCTAATCATGTGCACAATCAGTGCTGCAGAGAACACCAAAATGATTCATACTGCACCATGATCCATCACAAGGATTCCTTTGAATTCAGTTCCTGTTTCACCCCTGACAGCATTCCAATCCCTATGACCTCATTTCCTGTACTGACACTGTGCCAATTCTGTTGCCCTCAGACAGCTATGCCACGGTGATATCTGACAGCAAGGCAGGGCACAGACAAATCAAAATGACTGCTGTACATCTGGTTAATATGTACACTGCCAAACCAGTCCGGCACAGATCAGTGGCAAGCCTTATTGCTATGACTGCTATTGTGTGTGTGTGTGTGTTAGTGTGTGTGATTGTGTGTGTAAGTGAGTGTTAGTGTGTGTGTGAGTGTGTGCGTGTGTTTGTGTGCGTGTGTATGTGTGTGTGCGTGTGTGTGTGTAAGAAAGAGAGAGAGAGAGAGAGAGAGAGAGAGAGAGAGAGAGAGAGAGAGAGAGAGAGAGTTAGACAGAGGTCAGTAGAGTTGATGTAAGCAGGATGCAACGAAAGCAGGAGAGTGACCTGAGTGTGTGTGATGAGAGTTTGGGGAGCAGGCTGGCTACGTAAAATGGAACTAAATCTTTAATGAGACACCATCAGAATCCAATATACACTGTGCGTTTGTGCATTCTTAAGTGCACATACCAAATGATTCATTGATGTATTGGTTTGAGGTTAGGCCAGGTAGGTGGGGCCAACCTGCTATGATTCTGTAACTTCTGAGAGGGAGGAGGTGCATGCAGGCCTTAACAGTTACAAAGGCAAATGCCGGCGATAAAGAAAGGAAATAAGAAGGACTGCGGTTTCTCACCAGGTTGCCAACAGACAGAACCCCCTCAAACTCTTCAGTCATGGGGTAATGCTCCATGGCCATGAAGAGGGTGTTGAGGACGATACAGATGGTGATGGCCAGGTCAACAAATGGGTCCATGACAATCAAGTAGACTACGTGCTTGATCTTCAGCCACATGGGAAAACATTCCCAGATGAGAAAGGTGTTGGCAAACTTGTACCAACAGGGAGGACAACTCCTCTGAGACTCCTCCAACTCTGCAGGAAGGAGAACAAAGAAACCAAAACTGGTAAGAAAAACAAACCAGTTAGGAGTCAGTCCCTTACGTATTTTTATTTTTTTCAATTGTATTGTCTACCACAAACTTTTTGGTGAGGTCTGCCTCGTGAAAATATCATGTTGAGGTTTGACTGCAAGCAGTAGACCTCTAGACTACAGGTGGATTAAATTGCGATCAAATCACAGACAGGTAAAGATGAAATCAGACTCATAACTTACATTTTTTTCACAAATTTCAAACTATAGCTGACATCAGTTTGTTAACATCAGACTGCAATTTCTATATCCAGATCTTAAGACGAAGGCATGCATATGTATAACAAGAACACATATTTAACCACAGGTGTAAATGCAAGGCTCATTTGATACATTAATCTAAATCATACAGATCATTTTTTGGTACACGGTCTAAATTCAAAAAGTCAAAAGCAAACATGTGCACTGTCTGTACCCTCTAAGAGTGTGTTGGTGACTACGCTCATCTGACTATTGGCTCGGTCCTTTCCCTTGAAGGAGGAGTTGAGCTGATCCACAGATACCATGAGAGAGCCAGAGTGCTTCTTCTTCACCTCCACGTCGGTAGTCTGTACTCAGAGAAAGACACAATGTCAGTCAGAGATAGTACTCACATGAATGCATACCCACAAACATCACAAAGGTCCTGCTCATAAGATATCTAAATGATGAATGATGCCATCTGCTCAGAAGATGAAAAACCTAATATGATGAATGCAGATTTTCACATCAGATCATTAAATATTTTCTACAATGTATTATTCCCAAAGACATACCTGATTTGTTGAATTTAAGCATTTCTTGCAACATATCATCAACACACTTCAAATTTATACTGTCAATTCTCAAATAATTACCATCATTTACAACAACCCAGGTGAGAACAAGAACCTTATTGAAACTAACTATTATTTTAGATATGTGAAGCATTTATATTTCATTTTAGTAAGCAACCATTATTGAAGTACTGACTATCATTTGAGAATTTACGGTAGAGTTTCTGAACCCTTCCTCTTTTACTGTGCATAACATTGCTACAACCCTGAAGTAAGGAACATTAAACTGCATGCAATGACATGCATGTCAAGAACAGAGGGGAATTCAAGACATCTTTGCTGCGACACCATGCTACATTTTAAGAAAGGTCAAAAAGTAAAAGCAGGTATAAAAGAGGGGTATACCATGCTATCTAGAATGAGGAGAAATATTGTTATAGAAAAAAGTTTCTGATTTGTTCTTGCACCATCCAGTGGCTCAATAACGGAGGCTAAATGAGGACAAAAAGGAAAGAGAGGGAGAAAGAAAGAGTGAAAGAAAAAGACAGAAAGACATAGAGGGGTAGCTAAAAGTTGGGATGAAAAGAAACCCACAAAAAAACTGTGTGGGCCTGGAAGTGGAAAGCACCTCAAATAAAAGAAGTAAAAGTAGGGTGTGAGTTGTTGTTTTTTAATCAGTAAAAGGTTTCAGAAGTTTTTTTTTTTTAATAAACGACAATGATGGGTAAGCTTGTTGATAGAATTGTTAGGGGAATGGCCACTAATATCATATACCATTATTGTTAGATATTAAACAATGAAATGATCATCATGATGCTGGTAAAGCAGAGAGTTTGTGGATACTGTTTCAGTTGGTTAGTATCTTCTAAAGCTGTTTAAAAGAGGAGCAGTGGAAAAGGAGCATTAGATCATGGTGGAAGTGTAAATGTCAGTGTAAGATGAAATAATAAGACAGAAGATTTCTAGTTATTCAGGGGAGGAAAAGGGATCTACTTCGAGCCAAGGGGAAGAGGTTGTGAAGCTGCAGACACCGGGGCCACCACCATCATGCCTAAACGGTATTGGTGTCCCATGGACGTCCTTACACTGTCATCACTGGCTGCCTTATCTATTTTCACCTCAGGCAGAAGCCGTCTGCCGGGCCCAGGGCCGATGAGAGACACCACGCCATTGCAGTCCACTGTGCTGTTCCTCTTCCCTCCAGAGTGGGGTGCCAGTGGGTGGATGCGCGATGAGCCTTGGCTGTAGCCACTGTAGCTGTTGCGGCGGTAAGGGATGAACAGTGAGCCTCGACGGTCTTCGCTCTCCTCCACTGTACTGTGCTCATCGTCTGCAAACTCGTTCTCCGAGCCCATGTCCTTGGAACGGCCTTTGAAGCTGAAGATGCTGCTGCGGCTGTTGTGGCGCGACATAAAGGGAGAGCCTGGGATGCTGAGGAGTGACTGAGGAGGGAGAAACAGATGCAGAGGGGGAGAGTTAAGGAGTTATTAAGAAGAGCAGGAGTTAGACAATACATAAATGGAACAGACAAGGTGAAGAGGGCAAGTGGGCCACAGGTATAACTAGAATTAAACCAGAGGACAGAGAGAATAAAAGATAAAGGCGCACCAAACTGATTACCGGCTTTAGTCTTACATACAGGTATCAAGGCTAGCAGGAGTGCCTTTGGACCCAACCAGGTGTCATCACGAAATGAGACGATGAGATACAACAATGAAAAGAAGAGCTTTTGTCGTAACCATAATCACGATTAAAACATGAGAACTGTATCATTGCAATACACTGTACAATAGCGATGACATTTTACAAAATCAGTTCAGATAAATATTTTATAAATGTATTGTCTTTTCATTGTCATTAATGCAATTTTTCTCAATAATATATTGCTAATGGAAACATTAATTAAACCAATAAACTGACGATGAACCATAAGACAAACGATTGAGGTTATTTTCTCCTCATTTAACTTAGTATTCTAACATATTGTTAACTCATAAATGAAATAACAGAACACAATGTCAGCCCAATGCATGCTATGAGGATGTTTTGATCTGGACTAAAGACAGTTGTTTTGTTCTATTAGTTCAATGTGTATGTGTGTCTCCCCAGTGTCTCCTGATTGTTCATGCCCTACACCTGTGGTTTCCCCTATCATATATATATATATATATATATATATATATATATATATATATATATATATATATATATATATATATACTCCCCTATTTTCTCTTGTACCTTGCCAGATTGTCTTTGTATACCTGTGTTTGCATCACCTTCAAGCTGTAGTTAAGTGTTTGTTTCCAGGATCAGTCTTTTCCCTTGTTTTGTAACTTTGTCTGGTAAAATACTTTTTGATTTTGCCTCATAGGGACTACTGTCCTTTTCCTCTGCACCGAGTCGTGACATTTAGTGCTGTTAAGTTTTTCTCAAAGCTTGTCCTATTTGATTCTACAGAAAGCATTCATTGCAATAACAACTATTCTTTCTTTTTATTTTCTATAAAAAAAAACATTAATGTTGACCCTGACTGGAAGTTACGTGCAGAGCTGGAGAGGAAGCTGAAGTTCCAACAGAATCACTCTGAAACCAGATATTGTTTTCTGGTCAGACCAATCAAACAAATCGTCTTGCTGGAGCAGACAGTCCCTTGGGAAGATCGAGTGGACAAGGCCTTTAAGAGGAAACTTGCAAAGTGCGAGGAACTGGTCAGAAAGTGCCGGCAATGTCTGCCTTATGAAGTTGGAGGCAGGGGCTTTACAGCCCAATCTTTGCCCAGACCTCACAACATACTACACATCAAGAGAGGGAGGCAAAGAAAAGCCATCAGCAATACCACCGAAGCATCAGAAAGCGCCTCAAGATGGCCGTGGCTCAAGGGAGGAAAGCCACGAGGTGGACGTAGCTTCCTGCTAGGCACAAGCTGAGGCCTGATCTACCTCAGATGGGTCACGTGGAAAAGGTATAATGGAAAGGCCCGAACACAATCATTTCTTTAACACCTTGAATAATGTGTTTTAAAGCATTGATAGGTGTATCTGCTCAAGTCAAACAGCAGTCTGCATTTACTGTATAGCTTTTTTTTGCCATCTTTACCTGGTTCATAATGGATGTCTTCCTCCCCAGCCGGCTTCCAGGGAAACGAATGGTGCTTTTCTTGCTGCCATCGTCTGACTCAGACTTGACAACCTTCTCGCTGTCTCCCTTCTCTTTGTCCTGCTCCTTCTGACGCCATTTCTTCTTGCGATTGCGACGCTCCTTGGCACTCTTGGAGCTCAGTTTGGAGACCTCGGAGGAACTGCGGGACAAGTGCCCTCCTCCTTCATCCTCTAACGCAGCCTCCGACACCGTGCCTGCAGAAGTTGCCATGGCAGCAGCCTGAGAGAAAATAAAGACATATGATAACCCTAAACTATGAAACAGGTAAAGGTGTATGTGTGTGAGAGAAGGTGAGACCAACCTGTGTTTCTTCTTGCTGTCTTTTGAGCTGCTCCAGCATGGCCTTGAATTCAGCCTCTTTCTGCTCCGCCTCCTCAATAGTGGCCTGGTTCTGCTCCTCATAAGCCATAGCCACCACAGCCAGGATGAGATTCACCAGGTAGAAGGAGCCCACAAAGATGACCAGCACAAAGAAGATCATGTAGGTCTTCCCTGCAGCTCGCAGAGTCTGACAGACAAACACAAACAGACAGTGAGATTTAGAGCGATTGAACAAAAAAGTCATGTTTTTAAACAAACATATTGTCGTATTGTTAAGATATAAAATGAATGCATGTTACTAAAAAAGTTGTTTTATGTCCATGATTTTGTTATAGGAGGGATTTCTTACTCTGTCAAAGGTACTGTATGTATATGTGTGTTAAGTCTGCCTTGCTCATGCTTATATACAGCCTGGCTTTCTCCAAAAACCTCCAGACAAGAAAGAAGCCAGTAGAGTGCCAGTATTCCCAGTTTCAAACACAAATGAAAAAAAACAATGACTGGCCTAATCTATTATGCTGCAAAGGTGCAGGTCTGGAGTAGGAGGAAAATAAATGCTAATACAATGTCATGGTAGTGCAGTTTAACATCACATATATCTGAGTGTATGTTTTATATTTTGTACATGCGTGTGTGTCCCAAAGAGCAACAAAAAGTGAGAGGACTAAAGAAGGCGTACTACTGGTTTAATAATCTCTTAAAAAATACATTTGGCAGATATCATGACCGTTCTAAAGGTCTTTCAAATAAAAAATGAATTCACTTTTATTTATTGCTTCATAACAAATGTAAATAATTCAATAATTTTCTTCCTGCATGAAAGACAAACACAAGTGTAGTCACACACTCCTAGCTACAGTATTTCTGATGATCAGCTGACCCTCCTTCCCTTTTATCCAGAGGGCAAATTAGCTGATGGGGAGAGCTGCTGAGAGGCACCTTTGCTGATTCATTCAGTTATTAGGATGATGATGATGATGATGATGATGATGATGATGATGATGTATATATATTTGTGAGGGAGTGGGGACAAAATCATTCGTATTATAGTGGGTGTTTTACTTCTATTGGTAGGACTAGAAATGCTTTATATAGGTCTCTAAAACAGCTGCAAGATGGGGACTAAAACTTCATCTGGAGAATGAAGTTAGCACCTTCCACCCGCCAAATACAGGATCAATACTGGCTGTGGCAGGTAAAAGGTAATCTGCCACCATGACAGACAGAAAATATAATTTTTAAATAGCAATGAAAAATAATCAGTGGTTACGATTACATGATATATTACGTATTTCTACTGTCTGAAAGAAGGGTTCTACATATACATCATACCAATTTGAGACAAAGGAGAAGAGAGAAGAATTTAGAAAACACTCCTTTACCAGCATGTATAGATTTTCCCAGAAGTCTTGGGTCATGAGGCGAAATAGAGTGAGGAAAGCCCATCCAAAGCTGTCAAAGCTGGTGTAACCATAGTTGGGGTTCCTTCCAGCTTTCATACATGTAAAGCCCTCCGGACAGCGTCTGAAAGAAATACAAAATTGTATCTTAACAAGTGACGGAGATGTGCCACTTAAGCATCAAAACAGTTGGGATTACAGATACAGGCACCACTGGCAGTCTAAGATATAACAGCACCATGAAAATGGGCCTGACATTTGTATTTTGATAATTGCCTTGACGCGAATGCCTGATTACATCACTGATGATGTGTCCATGTACATCACAAGATGTGCGAAAGTACAACAGAAAAATGGGAGGCACTTGCTGAAAACATTCAAATATAAATGTGGACTAACTTACCCTGAGTCACTACTATTTCCACATAGTAGAGCATCAAGCTGATTAGGGAGGATGTAGAAATTAGCTATGAAAAAAAACACAACAAAAAACAGTCACTTGTGTTAGCCAGGGAAAAATGTGTGTTACCTTGAGCAGTCACTGTGTCTGTTATTTATTCATTTTAGCAAGGAAAAACAAATGCAATCTTTCTCAAAATTCAAAATAATACAAAGAGAAAAGAATCACCAGGATGCCCACACTTTCTAGTCCCATTTACGTAACCATGTGCAACTAATCCAGTGTCAAGGTAATCACTCACTTTCATTCATGATGTATTCGCTCCAGTCAAAGGGCCTGCTGCCATTAATCGGGTACTGCTCAGTCATGTTGATCGGCCAGATAACACACTTCTGCCGCAGGTTCCCCATAAAGAGCTGCAGTCCAATCAGAGCAAAGACGCTGAGACAGAAGACGGTCAGGATCATCACATCCGACAGCTTCTTCACAGACTGGATCAGAGCACCCACAATGGTCTTCAGGCCTGTCAATTAATATACAATAAACACACACACACACACACACACACACACACACACACACACACACACACACACAAAACAAACACACAAATGTGCATGTATGCACAAACATGAAAACAGACAAATGCACACACACACACACACACACACACACACACACACACACACCAGCACCCAAATTAAAATGCACACAGACACACACAAACACACAGATAGACAAAATAAAAAGAATTGCAACTGCTGGCAGCTACATGAATGCACAAGCTGGTTGAATAGCTGCAGTTCAGAGCTGACTCAAGTCAAGCATGGAAAAAGTTAAGTTAGGTAACTTATATCTAATCCTGTATTGTTATATAAATCTAAACTTGGCAAGCATTAGGATTGTTCTCAAGCACCTACACCCACGTTTCCAATCCTCAACACCAGAATTGTCTCAGTGCATTCCTTTAGAGAATAAAACAGACTTTTTCTTGTCATTTCTGCCTAGATGGAAATCTTAATTTTCCTCTCTGAATTAAATTATTAAATTATTAGATAGTTGCTGGCTATGTTGTTGTTGTGGGTATTCATTTGCTTGATGTATGAATTAAGTAAATCCAAAGACTGCATTTGCAACACTTCCAATTGTGAAAATCCATCACAATTGGCAAACGGGGGCTCCGTTTCACTCAAAATTAAAGTGGGTTCTTACAGATATTGTTATATTTGCTGATATGTAAGTAAAATGGTTGAGGGAACCACATGGTATTTGAGTATGTTGAGATCAATACATGAAATGTTCAACTGTGAAAAGTAGCTCTTTATTTTTTCAGTAACTGCACATGTATTCCTGTAAGGAAATACAAATAATGTCTGCAGACAGAACTCTGCAGCTCAAAGACAGAAGAACATGTTGTCCTGCATCTCCACATCTCCTGGGAGGAGAAACCCTGTCTTCCTTCCTCCGCTAATTTCCTCACTTGATCCTTTTCTTGTTCATCTGAATAGGCTTCAGGCTACCATTAGTTATCATGAGGACTACTTATTTCAGATAAAGAGAATAATCCCATATCATCTAACTCAATGTTGTCTGTTATAAAGTCTTAATAAGCAGTGTGATATAATTTAGGCAACGCTTGTGGCATAAGAAAGTAATGAATCTCCCTGTGAACACAGTCAGTTTTTGTGGACTGCCTAGTTAAGAAAACATGTGATTCAACAAGCCATTCGGATTTGCCTCCCCTTCTTAAGTCACATGAAGGCTCAGTAGAATATACCTCCCCCAAATTGAGTAATCTTCGGGATTTTTTAAACATGAAAGCATGTCAGTAAGAACTTGAAAAGTAGCATGATATATCGCCTTAAATTAGATTTTCACTTAAGTCATGTATTTAATGGTATAGATAAATAGTTGGGATACAGTATGTCCAAACTACAAACATCTGAGCAATGCATTTTAGACTAACCATATTTCACAACAAAAGTCTGCTATAAAAAGTAGCTGGGGTAAATGCTGTGCATAGACACTGCATTCACACTGACTCCAAAACGTTATCCAAAACATAATAGCAATAGCTATCACCAGAGTTGTGCAGTCTCTCTCAAATTCAAACTTTGGTGAATGTATGTCTTGAAAGCATATTTCTAGCAATAAAAGAGATACTTCTAGCATTCAATAAAACCAAAGACATGATTGTCTAGTATGTAATAACAGCACACTGACTTGACTATGATTCAGGATACATTCAAGTCTAACCACAGATATAGAGATCACATTCAGTTTGTTCTCTTCATAAAACACAAAACAACACAACAAACACTGCAGCTGTATGGGATGTTTCCATCAGAAAGACACACTTTCATGTCACATGTTTTCAGTACCTTAACTTCATGTGAGAAAATACTTCTATATAAAAGCTGTTCCACTGATGAAGAACAGACAGCATGGCACTCTTAGAAATAAAGGCGATAACTCGAACCATAAAGGGTTCTTCCGCTTGTCCTCGGAGGAAAAACCTTTTTGGTTCCCAGCAGAAACTTTTATAACGTTTGCACGCGGAACCATTTCTGGGGGTTGAAACATGAACGCAAAATGAAGGGTTATACATAGAACCATCAGTGAGAGGTTCCACCCAGAATCCACAATGAAAAGTTCAACAGAGAACCCTTCAGTGGTGCAAAACCTCTCTGGAGGCTCTATCAGAAATGTTCCACCTTCTAAGGTGGCATTAGAAAGTAATGAATCTCCCTGTGATTACAAATACAGTATATACATGTATAATTTCTTATAAAACCCAACCAGAGGGTTCCACCGAGAACCCTTATACAACATTTCCTGTTATATCGCAGAGATCTTTCTCCACCGTAACCAACGTTTTCCTTTAGGGAGCCACGCCCAGTAACCGTGGGCTGATAAGGCTCCTAATTGGCTCAACCCACAACAATCATGGTTCACAATAGTTTTATGGGGATGTGAGCTGAGAGGATCTTTTAATTCCCATGATTATAACAGTCTATGGAGAACTCTTTCTTCCAAAAAGGGTTCTGTGGTTAAAAACGGTTCTTAATTGAAGCTTTAGTCTTTCAAAGAACCCTTCAAAGCCCTTTCTTCTAAAGTAAAGGGTTCAGGTAGAACTCCAGCCCTCAGGAACCCTTTTGGGAGCTTTATTTCTAAGAGTACAACTGGATTTGGAAGAGAAATTGTACCAAGGGATTACTTTTTCCCTTCGCTCCTTGTGTCCATCTATGAGAACATTCCTGACCAGCTGCAGTTAGTTATTATTCCGCATCCAACAAATCAACTGAACACAGCAGCACCACACACAGCGCACAGAACCGGGCTCAGTCAAGGAAGCAGGAAGTGAAGAGGAGAAAGAAAGGACAGGCGAGGAAGAGTTGGTGGCTGGGGGAGGGGGGGAGGCAATGAGAGGTGGCATGCAGGTCATTTAAACGCCAAGGCTGAAGGAATTGACTCGGTGTCAGCATCACCTGTCTGTAAACCGGGATGGTGACCTTGCCTTAACTGAAGAACCGTTCCCATCCCAGGCACCTTTCTCCCACTCTGGCAGCGCTGGGCCCTCAGGCTGGTGGAGCCCAGAGCACAACTGTGTGTGTGTGTGTGTGTGTGTGTGTGTGTGTGTGTGTGTGTGTGTGTGTGTGTGTGTGTGTGTGTGTGTGTGTGTGTGTGTGTGTGTGTGTGTGTGTGTGTGTGTGTGTGTGTGTGTGTGTGTGTGTGTGTCTGCTGAGATACAGTGACTTCATGGTGTCATATTGTTTTTGAGTGGATATCATGTATAAGCAAATGTAAACTTGTGGAAATGTTTGTTCCCCAGTGTTGTGTGGAATCTGACAAATATTTACAGAATTTTGCTTATTTCTGATATTTATTAATTCCCTTTAACTCCCAGGATGGACAAAGATCTTCCGAAAAAAAGAAAAAAATCTGAAGCCTGAAATAAGTCCTTTGAACCAAAAGATAAAATCCAAAAGAAAAGCCCCTTAAAGCCAAACTCGTAAAAGCATGTGTCTCAAAGCTTCATGCAGCGTTGATGTGTTGTCAAATTAGGCTTGGCAGTCTTAGGGAATCAAAAAGTCTTTAGAAACAAGAAGGCAAAGTCCTAGACTATGAGAATTTGGATCAATGTGTGAAATTATACTGTACACAAAACCAGATTTAAAGAATGACACATGTAAACTACTTATGATCATGTTTGTTTATCTAACCCCTCATAACAGCATCCTGAAAGTCTCCTTAGAAAAAGCATCTTAATTTTACCCCCATTTGATCACGTTGTTTTGGACATTCTTTTCTCTTTAACTCGGGGTAGAAATGAACAGACAGATAGCTCTTGCATATCCTGATGTGCTGCATAAGCTCGGCTGTCCATACGGAACATGTGAGCCCATAAGACTGCCAGTAGACTGCTAAGCCTATCAAAAATGTATTGCTACCATTTTTGATTGTCATAAAAAAAACAAAAGTATAAGAAAAAAATGAAGAAATTCTAAAACATCCTCTCTTTAAAAAAAAAGAACAAAAACAAAGTAGTTGAAATATATAAAGTAGGCTCAGCCTTAGTGTTTAAATGGGAGTCTCACCTGGAATGACAGAAATTGTTTTCAATGCTCGGAGAACCCTGAACGTTCTCAGCGCCGAGACATTCCCAAGGTCCACAAACTCTGTAACATATCTGTAACAAGGTAGGATGACACACAGAACAGAACCCCATGACACACAACACACACGATAACAACACACACGCATGTACGCGCAAGAGCACGACACCAGCACCACCATCGAAGACCAGGAGGGGACACCACGGTGAGAGAGAGAACGCCTGTCCGACCAGTGGGAAGAGAACAAAGGAGGAAGAGGAGAGGAGAGGGACTGGAACGAAACCACACCTAACATCAACCCCGTGACTCGCCCACCCACAAACACAAACACCTGGACTGTCTTACCTGGGATAACTGAAATTGTTTTCAAAGCCCTCAGAACCCTGAACGTACGCAGAGCTGACACATTGCCTAGGTTTACAAACTCTGTTATATACCTGCAAGGTGGATCAGATAAAATTATTCAGCAGCCATCCCAAACAGAGGAAAAAAATAATGGATTGTTATAAAATATTTCAATAAGCATTACAAACGTTGTATGATGGACTAATGTGGACTAAAGGTGCTGTGGGCAATTCTCTTTAGAACATATTTAGAATGATTTAGTCAAATTCATCTTACACCCAATCACAAATTATTAAAAACACACACAACAAAATGTCTGATCAGTGTTTTCAGACCCTGCACAATTTCAGAAGTCTTAATTACCTGATGAGGAAATTATTATTATTTTCAGGTTTTGCTCATGCCGATTTTGCCCACTGCAGCTTTTAGATATAAAAGTACTGTCTTTGTCCATCATTAATAAAAAATAGCACTATATTGATCATTTTAAAAAGAACTCCAGCAGACTGCAAAAACAAGTTTATTAAGATTAAACATTTGGTGGGCATGTTATGATACCTATGCATGATATAATCTCTAAATTAATGATCAAGTTCTAATGAATAGTAAAATGTACATCAAAAATGTTTGCACTTGAAATGACTGACAGCTGAAAATGAATTTCCTGACAGAAAACATGAATGTCATAAAAGTACAAAAACAGGTGTTAACAATAACTTAAATAATAATTGCTTCCGCTGATATGTCTCATAAGCCATACCAGTGTGCCAGTATGCACACTATTACCCTGGTATTACACGCCTGAACGGAAAGGCGTTATTCATGTGATTAGTTACACTTGTTTCGTTGGAACTAGTATCTCTTATAAAGAAATAACATCTAACAACTTTATTCTATCCAAATTCTAAAATTATCTTCATATTTTTCAAGTTAAAATCAACATTGTGGTGCTTTTTCTTGTTTACGTTGGACCATAGTTGTCACATAGCCTTCAACTAGTGTATACAAAAAGAATCAAGGCTTTTATTGTTCGCAATTATGAGTTAAAATACTTACGCCATTGAGATGACCATGAAATCCAGCCAGTTCCATGGGTCTCTGAGAAAGGTGAACCCATCTATAGCAAAGCCTCGGGCAACAATCTTCGTGAGCGACTCAAACGTATAGATACCAGTGAAAGTGTACCTTAAAACAAAGAGACGAGAGAGTAAAACGCTGAAAGGCACATACATCGAGGATATGAATGCTGAGGAGAAGTATGGACGTGTACTTACTCTACTTGTTTGGACCACTCCGGGGGGTCACTAAATGTCATGAATATACAGTTGGTCAAAATCGTAGCCATGATGATCATGCTGAATAACGTGAGAGGACAGAAAGTTAAGGAAAGTTTGAACAGCGCTACCCATAACACCCCAAACACTTTAATACACCAACAACTGAAATCAAACTTTAGTATTGAAGTAAAGCTTAAAGAAGAGGGCAGAGCATGGAGAAGACAGTGCTTTAGAGCGCACAGTGGCTTTCCTTACTTATTACCGACGACTTGTGACATAAGCAGAAACATGTTTAGAATGCTGTTTTCATTCACTTTGAAGACAAAGAAATGAATCACGTGAAAGGATATGAGTGTATCAAAATCTTAATAGCTAGTCGCCTAAGTAGATTAAAAGGGCTTAAGATGTACACGGAGGGCGTGGCACTGAAGCGGAAGAGTGTTTTCCCTTTGTTGATGACTATAAATGTCTGTGGAGAGAGAGAGAGAGAGAGAGAGAGAGAGAGAGAGAGAGAGATAACATGACAGTTAGAACATTTCCAGACATATTTATATGGCACACACTTTTCCATACCTGGTCTGAAAACCTCTGCATTATTGCTGATGATGCCTATAGGTGGCGGAGCAGCACATGTGAGTCCTGAGCTCACCTCTCAGTCACAGGGCGCTCTACAGGGCTAATTCTAGCAACGCAGGTGATACTGTAATCCATCTCAACATAGCATTTTGATTAAAGAGTTCACCCGTGTTGAAATCTGTATGTAAATGAGCAGTGAGACAACAGCGAATGGCCTTCCACTATACAAAGCACACAAGATTAACCAGGAGAGTAAAAAGTATAGAAAAGGGAACATAGTCAAGAAGAGGACAAGGACACCAGGCTGTGTTTTACTCTGCTGACATCACTTCCTTTGTGGCCAGTCCTCCGAGAGCCGGGAATACAGTGAACACCTCTGTTCTGGTTGCATCCGACCGAGTCTCTGTCCTGGCAAGCTTTTCACCATGACGGTAGCTCTTTGAGCAGCAGGCAGGTGAATGGGAAGCCCTCCCCTCGTCGTGGCCAAATGCTTCTCTTCGGTCCGAGTTTAAAGCTCTTACTGGAAGAGAACCGCAAATGCTGTCATCGATCAGGGGCAGATCTGCTGACTCCAGGCTCTCAACAACCACTCCCCACCCATAAACAGCACTGGGCCACGTGGGTCTGTGCACTGGGGTGAGGCAGCAGTGTGTGCTTCAGCACTGTGTGTTTGTTTGTGTGTGCGGTTTGTGGATGTTTGTGCCCAATTTTGGACAAAGACAATGCGGGGTCTGAGTGAGAAGTATGAGCATTATTTACAAACAAATGAACCACTGGCATCCAAACCACACGTTTGTTATGAATGCCTACACTGCTTGGGTGTTTTTCCTTCTTCACCACATCCCCTCATGTGTATTTACGACACCACTGATAGGGCTGCCGGCCAGTATTTACAGGTTACATAAAGACATAACATGGCCTGTTAGTAACCAGTGATGAAGAACAATGATGAATATATCAAATAACATCAGAAACTTTAACAATTTCCATCACTTTGATCCTTGTCCTTCACATTCAATATTAAATGATAAACAAGTCTTCTATATTTGTTTAAATATCTAAATAAATAACAGATTCTGTAAACTAGATACAATAATGGTCACCAGATCATAAAGCCTATATTGCTTGCTCTTTACGTTCAGGTATAATGATCACTGCACTCACAATGAAAATGATGATAATATGATGAACACCCACTAGTGAAGAGCATGTATAATAGAATAATTTAGTCTTGGCAACAGCAACTAGCAGAATACACACACCATGTTGATTCAGATCACGGGAAACACTAGAAAGAAATGGGGATGTGACAACAAGCGTCCTGAGACAAGTGGTGTCCTGAAATCTAATTAAATTAAAAATAGCGTCTGCAGTCTGGGGAAAGACAAAATGTATTCTCTGCATCAGAGGACTCCTCTCCCTCCCTTCCCCGCTCCTTTTCTTTTTTGTCTATAGAGCAGCTGCAATACTTCAAAATCCTCTCAGTATTTTCCCCTGCCACATGGAGAAAGAATGAGCTCTACTTAATCAACACAATGAATACAGGAACACACGCGACCTACAGTCATGTCCAAAGGGTAAATCTTCCCCTTAGAGGTCAAGTGTTTTGCTGACCGAGCACATCCAGTATGTGGATGGAAGAGGAGGTTGTAAAATGAATGCTATCTCATTAGTGCTTTACAGATCCCCAGCATTCATAAATATGTTCCATATGTTAATCAATGTGACGAATTATGCCATGGATAAATCCTTCAGCTTTTTTAGAGGTTTTTAAAAACATCTGATTTGAAGACACAAACATGTCATAGACAGAAAACAAGTCTGCTTTGTCCTTAATGAGTCTGAGTTTCAACGATTCATCCTCTACAGCATGGAAACTTAAAAAAATGCCATAAGAATTCACAATTCAACTATGAAGAGGCTTTATTTACTCAAGGTACCGTGTCGATTTGGAGACAGAAAAATCTGCTGTTGATGCAAACTTGGCAACTTGGCACAATTACAACAAGGGATGCAAATTTCAGGCAATTTTCTTAATTGATTGTGCCACATTAATCGATAACTGATCAATCATTAGAGTTTGTAAATACTAAATCTTTGATTTTCTTAATGAAAGCTTAATTTTGATGAGCTGTTCTCACAGCACAATTTAAATGAACTAAATAAAGACAAGTTCATTATTTAAATCATTAATGGACTCAAATTAAATAATGCCAAAATGTACTTGAATAAACTGAATAATCTACCAAGGTTTACTAGAGGACATCAAGAGGATGAAACTACAAAGTAAATACTGAACCGTGCTCGTAGCATTAAAAGTAGAAAAATAAAATGGGTTGTGTTGATCTCCTGAACACACTTGTGTCTTAAAATATGTATTAAAATATAGAACATTCTATATCATATCCTTTGTTGTACAGTTTTTACTAAATAGAAAACCACTGTGCACGCATGATGGGCTCTGATGAGCTTAATTGTGGTAGAAATGGCACTGTTATCCCAACTGTACGGAGATGTAGTCTAACCACTGAAAAGAATGCATACACCGTACTGTTGGATGATATATGGTTGGTGTTTAAATGTTAAAATTATGTTTTTGTATTGTTGATTAATTAATCAATGAATCACTTATTTCTCTAGTTTAATTACTTTCCAAGACAAAGACAGGGAATGAGAGATCTTGAACTTATTGTGACTGTATTAGAGGTTTTGCTTTCCACAGCACATTTAAATGGGATCAACCATGTCGTGCAATAGTAAGTTTAAGGAAACTGAGGATGAATTGCATCTATTCACATGGATAAACATAGAGCGACTATGGTAGTGGATAAGTACAATGGATCACAAAACAATATGTAACACAATGCTTGTTGAAGTCACACACGTATCATGTAACATTGATCTGCCTATTTAATTACATAGTTAAATAATCAAGCATACAAAGTTGGGCATGCACATTCATGAATGCACAACTCAGCAGAAAGGTAAGAAAGACGTATTTTCTGCAAAGCTGGTGAAATGTTCCTAATTCTCCATAGAGCGTTAAAGAACAAGGCACATATGCAAGAATCAGGAGGCAGAATGCAGCTGCAAGGACGGTGTGTGTGTGTGTGTGTGTGTGTGTGTGTGTGTGTGTGTGTGTGTGTGTGTGTGTGTGTGTGTGTGTGTGTGTGTGTGTGTGTGTGTGTGTGTGTGCGAGGAGGAGGAGGAATAGTGGAGCAGGGATATGGAGAGGGGCTTGCAGGGTTATGGGACAGCAGCAACAAAAGCCGAGGAGAGAGAGAGAGAGAGAGAGAGAGAGAGAGAGAGAGAGAGAGAGAGAGAGAGAGAGAGAGAGAGAAAGAGAGAGAGAGAGAGAAAGAGAGAGAGAGAGAGAGAGAGAGAGAGAGAGAGAGAGAGAGATGAGGGGGTGGAGCGGGAGTGATGCAGAACAGAAAGCCAGAGAGCTGCAAAGGGGAGAGAGCCAAACCTGAGATGGATGGGTAGACGGAGGGAGGAGGAGGACTGGGTAGGCATGCAGCAGAGAGACAAACTGACAACGGTCTATTACTTCACAAAACTGACTGCAGATTTTGACTGTATTATAAGAGATGGCAATAGTGTTGCGACTAAATTATAATTGATTCAATTAGATTAGATCGCAAACAGTTTGGATAATTGAATGATTAAGAAGAAGAAAAAAGGCCAAACATTTGGTGTTTGCAGGTAAGTTTATGGATTTGATTAATTTCTATCTTTAATATATTATGGCAAATCAAGTATCTTGGGGCTTTTTTGTTTCAAAACATTACGGGCTCAGGGAAACTATAATAATCACTTATATATGATACTTAATACACTAAACAATTCATCAATTGATTGCAGTTGGAGCCCCAAATAACCTTCAAAAACAGAAACACGTGCAAATCAGAAGTTAAAAGATCCTTTAAGGACATATCTGGATTCAAAAGCCTCTTTGCCAATTGGAAAGAGAAAACATGAGACACATACACAATGAGCTGAATTTTAGCCCATTCTGTAAGGAGCACCTGTATTGAATAAGTGCACCTTGATTCAATTTACAGAACAGCAAAATATCAACAGCTCCCACAATGTTTGCCGTGGAACTTTGATGCTTTGTGACAAAACAGCACAGCTCTCATGAGGATCTTTAACTGAATATCTATTAGCATTATAGCCTGAAACATCGCTCATGTACTCCAGACTAAGCTCACTGCAGTGAGGACCCAGCCACTAATGTCTCACCAAAATATGTATGACTGCAATCTAATTTCCCAGCATATTATATCAAAAAAAGTGTCATCCCACTTCTTTACCTGTATGCTGTGTTACAAAAACCCCACTATCCCATCTTTACCCCACCCTGCTTCTTTACACCAACCTGGCTAGCAGTGGAAGCACAATCAACCCCTCCACTCCCACCTCATCCCTTCCTCACTCAACCCTGTACAGGAGGATGCTGTGTCATCAGAGACTGAGGACTCAGACAGAGCACTAAAGCCGGGCCCTCCCTCTAATTTACTACACCCTGAAAAAAGAAGGCCGGAGAGGAGGCGTCGGATGGAAGAGGAAAAAGGAAAGTAATGGACGGAGACGCACACAGAGACAGAGATGGTGGGACAGGAAGTGCTACATGCTGATATTCTGAGGTTGCTGCTGCTGCTTGAGCCGTGAGCTCCCTTTGTGCGCTCACTAGTAGCTGCGGCCCTGCAGTAGTCTGAGCAGAAATGACTGGTCTGCTGCACACTCCTGTAATGAGACAGTCACCACAAAGCTACATTCAGGAGGAGAATAAAGCCTCTGCATCAACAAAACCTGAAAGCTGTTCATAGGGCTTTTTGTCCAAAGCAGCCAATTCAAGCAGACTCATCTTAACTGTATTTCCACACACAAACTAAGCACACGTGTCAACGACCACAGCAGCTGTAACATTGCCTAATAACATCAGACATTTGAAAAGCCCAGGCAGTCCTCTCCCCATCACAGGGGAAAACAAGAACTGCAACGCTGCATTTCTCTTCCTCACCACTGCCCCCTCTTCCTCTCTTTGATGCATGAGTGCTGTGATCAGGTTTCCAGCAGCTGACACACTCATTGACATACAGTGCAATGGCGAGCGATAGGATGACTGTCGGTCGAGTAGAGGAGACGAGCAGACCGGAAAGATGAGCACAGTGGAGGAGGAATGGGCCCTAACCGTGAATATGCTTTGAAGGAATTTCCTCAGGTTTGATGAAGGACAAACACATTAGTGGATTAGGAAGATGATTGACATGAATGATAGTAAGATGGAGAGGGATGATGAGGTCCTAACCTGTGAGTCTTATTGAACTCATAGATGGGCATGATGAGATGAGCAGATCTTGATTTAGCAGAATGAATGATGAGTCAGAACCTGTATTGATGCACATATCTGGAACCCACTACCCCATCGCTCCCTTTTGAAATTCCCGAAAAGTGTTCCCTTAAGGAGCCATGACTACACTAGTGGAGCTGTTCAGAAGCCAGAAAATAAAGGGGCGATGCTGTGATGGGTGTATACTGCAACTACCTTCCCAGATCATGGATTTATTTATTTAAGATAATTATTGGATAACTATTGGGTAAACAGTCAAAAACACACATATACCAATGGATCTCACCTTAACACTCATTATTTAAACATGTTG
Organism: Taurulus bubalis; assembly: GCF_910589615.1. Lineage (NCBI taxonomy): Eukaryota > Metazoa > Chordata > Actinopteri > Perciformes > Cottidae > Taurulus > Taurulus bubalis. The sequence continues at coordinate 16,287,094 of NC_136593.1, read as the reverse complement.
GGACAACATCCCTGCTGGTTCCTGCAGCTACTAACCATAACAAGCTGTGAGTGAAGCGTAATGAAGGTGTTATCACAATTAACAACTCTTGCAAGGCAATTTAAGATGAAATTGCAGTCTATATGCCATGTATTTTCAAGGTTATATATATATATATATATATATATATATATATATATATATATATATATATATATAGAGAGAGAGAGAGAGAGAGAGAGAGAGAGAGAGAGAGAGAGAAAAAACAATATAAAAGAACCATCATACCGTAAATGAGGAAAAGAGGCACATTGGGAATGTCTAGGGGTCTGGAATTTTATACATATTTACGGTTTTCATGTCTCATTTATGTTCATTGAATTGTTTCTTCAACCCACTATAAAATACAGTATTTTATGCACAAAGGCTTTTTAAAGTAACATACTGTACTTTAAGTGTGAGACAGTTACTCCTTGCTTACTGTGTGTACTCATCTGTGTGAGCTTTCATCTATGTTTTTGAACATAGAGCCTAAGGTGTCGGTGCCTGTGAGTGGAGGCCATGGTAAAAAACTCCGCTGCAACTTTCCTTGTGAGACACCACAGAGGAAAGTAAGGAGAGGTCAGAAGTATGCACTAGGCAATATACGCAAAGTGGGGAAGGATAATAAGACAAGAATGCAACCCTTCCTGTGGCCACCACTGAACTAGGGATATGGATCAATAGATCACAAAAGGCACATGCACTTGATAGTTGCATCCGCCCTATGAGGGAGTGCTGTTGGCTGAGATGGCCAGTCCAGCTGACTGGGCTCCTTGCTGCTATACAGGCTGCAGATTCTTTTACACATTATCCCGGCCACCACACAGGAGACTGGCTCCTCCGCACTACAGCATGCTCTTGCCCTTTTCTCTACAAGTCTTGTCCTCTCCTGCTATCTTCTGCCTTCATCATTCCTCTTAGTGCAGAGCTCCAGTAAGAGCACAGCCAAGCTTGTTTGAGTGGTACGGGACCGAAGCCTACACTGTCTCAAGGTCTGATTAATAAAAAATACATAATTCTGAGAGAAAATAGGGAGATTGGGGATGGTGTCATCTGCATCTGTATCATTAATTCAGAAGTCACTTGAGATAAAGACATTATTTGACTGTGTGGCATGTCTGAGGTGAAAAATCACATTATGATCTAAAATAATAGAAACACTGATAGTCTTTAAGGCTATTATGCAATAACATTCACAGATGGGATTTGTGGATGTGCTTATCTGTTTTAAACACCAAAAAGTCAAATGGATAAAAAACAGAAAATGCAGTTTAAAGGCAATTACCTGTACCTACTGATGAAAACATGTTTGCAGCATAAGAGAGAAATAATACAGATGCACATGTTGCAAGAAAGTTGTCAATATGCACACATGGGCATGTTGTCATTAGCTTAGCTGTGATTTAAGGGTTTAGGATGGGTTTAAACCAAGTTGTCAGGGTCAAAGTCACATGATCACCTCAGAGGCCGCAGTTCAAACTGCTTCTGTGGTTTAGTCTGAACCCTGTTTGTGTCACTGTGCAGGTTTACGTAAACCTATTGCAGACATAATTTGAGGTCTGAAGTCATTATATTCCATACAAGGACAGATTGATACACCTCAGATCATCTTATCCGATCTAGTCAAAAAAAATGTCAAACCATGTCTGTTCTTTTGGAGGCAACACTATAACAAGTGGCAATTTTTATACAACTGTGTAATTACAATTAAAAGGCGTCACCTCATACAGGGATAGTGATTACCTGAACAACATAACAGTTATTAATATTAAGTCACAGAAGCTAATGGTAATAAATGTTTTCTACATGTCTCAGCTTCTCACTCATTATAATTCCAAAGTAAAATTGGTCAAAGGTGAAAATCTAAATAGTCATTTGCAGTGTAATCACATTTACTCGTATTGATTATTTGTACAACAATTTGGAAATGTGAAGAACAATGGAAACCTTGCAAAACATAATGTAGATCAAAATAAGACAGTAGCAGTGCGGCAACATCAATAAAATTATGATAATAATAATTCCACTGTCCCAGAGCATGCTGGGAAGCCATGAGTCACGCCTACTGTTGGACAATACACTTGCCATCTGTATGTGTGTTTTGTCACAAAAGAATTTAATTAGCTATAGTAAATGATGGCACATTAACATAAATGTTACATCATCTTTACCATGCATTAACAAGGATAATTAATCAACACTGCAGAAACCTTTATGAGAAGTATCACTGCCTGAGAACTGCATTCCACAGAAACCCTGCAGTGTTGCAGGAGCAGAGCCACTACGTCCCTCTGCATCTGCTCGTTGGTTGTACAAGTGTACTAAAAAAAACTCACAGGCCTTATATGATCTAATAATGCACTGGCGGTCTCTTAGCCCCTGTAGCAGAGACTCCAAAGTACTCAAAAGCTCTTAAATGTCTCAAGGTCATATTTGCATTATTATAACCCTATCTCTGTACTGAACACAATAACTTCACAATCATTGGAAATAACTGATGTGAAACCTGGATCTGTTATGACATTGAATTTCATCTTACATGTATGGTGTGGTTAGTTTGCAATGCTTGCAATTCCCATGAGTAGAAGGTAAAGACTAAGAACATTTGATGGCTCAGCATAGCAGCTGAATAATACATCGGTGAAAGTTCTCAACAGCCATAAACCTCTCAACTACATTAAGCAAGCGCCTGTTCACTACAGTGTGGAAAACTGGGTGGTGCATTAGGCCTTTGTGACAACTCACTTTCATGTTCACATAGTATGGATCCAAATCCTCCAGCGGTGTGCCCGACATCCCCCTCGGAACATCGCCGTAGATGAACGGCAGGCTCTTCCCCGCCTCCAGATCCCTGTTGGGCTTGACTTCATTCTCGTCAGAAGTGTCCCGGTGACTACTGTCCGACCTGGGCTTGGGTGGCTTCTTGTTCTTCTCTTCAGTGATGCGCTTCTCGATGTTAGCAAGCGACTCCGCGGTGAAATACTTGAAGCTGTGAGGGCCTGGGGTTGGAATGTTTGCGGCCATCTTTTCATCCTGCAGCTATTACCTCTTTATTTGTTTTCCATCCCAGACATCCAGCTCTGAGAGGACAAAAGGGACACAGAGTGAGCAACTGTGAGAATATGGTAGTGACCGAGAAACACAAATTCTCGATAAAACAAATATAATTTAATTTAATTTAATTGGCAGTCATATGAATAACACTGACTGGTCAACAAAGGGTTATAATTAAATTGATTTTATAGTAATATGTTAGACTAGTTGTTTTGCATCCCTTTTCAGTGTCAGCATTGCTACAAAGCTCACAAATTACATTTTCTAGTTCTGGCAGGGAACGCTAACAAAGCAAAATAATGCTGAAAACGTTCGGAACATGGGCCAGTAGGCACTATTTCTGCTCTCTTCATTAACCTTAATGATGGATCTGTATCCCACAACAAACTCATATGTCTGACTCTCTCCTACACAAGTTTCTTTCTCAGGACTTTCCTTTTTATCAAACATGCGGCATTTAGAGTTTTGTTTATCTATATACGTCTATGGTGTTGTTACTAACAATGAATACATGTGAATATGTTGAAAGCCCTGCTGGTCTCACTGAGAATAGACATCAAAGTCTGCTGCACTATACAGATAAGCTCGTTGTTTTAGAATGGAGGTTTCTCTGGTTTTGTCTAAACAGCTTTGAATGACAATAGACATGCAGGATAACAACTGCTTCACCCGGCTTTATCTTAAATAAGGTGCTGGAAGTATCAAAAAAGCTCAAACTGGTAGAAGAGATATCTGCATACTTAAATCTATAGCTATTATACAAGACTGACAATATATATATATATATATATAAAATAAGTAAGGACGTGGCTCCCAGCACGGCTATTAAATGCTATCTGTCCAGGGAAAAATGACACGGTGCCACACAATATTAAGCCAAAACAGACAGCTATGTATAAGTTAGCAAAATATATAGTGCTACATGTTCACCATAACAACCTAATGAGCTGATGTTGAAGACCACTACTAATCATACCCAGTGATACAAATCACAGATGAAGATGAAATTAATGTAACTGGGATTTGTGGTCAAGAAAAGAGTGGGTGGGGAAGGTTTGTTGCATCACATTATGCAAAATTGGTTTTGTTGTTCTATGACAAACCCATTCACTTGCTCCTTTTTTTTTAGCTTGAGAAACATTTAAACCTATTAACACGGATGTCACCCAGCCCATGTTAACCATATATGACAGCACGCCCCACACAGGCCACACTGTGTGCATTTTGGTATCTTACGTCCTGCTGTACTTGACTGATAACTAAGCATTCTAAACTGTGAAAGTGGATCAAAAGATAGTCCACATATAAAGACTGGAAATGATTCAACCTCTGGGGCTCTGACTCATTGCATAAACAAGAAGGTTGTCATAACATCATCAACTGCATATCTCTCGGCTTTTACAACAGATGGATTTCTCAATTGGCTGATGGCCATGCGGCTTGATGCTGAAGATATTTGACAGTCAAGTAATATCACAAAATAGGCATTGTGTGCAACATAGATGGAGACAAAGACAAGGGTACACACCTGGAGAGGTATCAAGCAGAAATCAGAAGAAATCCACAGGGAGATATAGCTCCAACAGACCGGTATCTTCAGGGAAAAACACAGCCAACCAGAAGAGGGACGAAGTCCAATTCAAGTAACCCAACCTCGGCACAACCTCCAAGTCTCCTTCCACCAATGCACACCAATTGATCTACCGTCAAGGTGATTCAAAGCAGGATGCAATAGCATGCCCAGCAGTGCATGTAGCTCACACTGGGACAACCCTAACAGACAGGCAGCAACACTACAAGGCGACCAGAGGGAACTGATCCAGAATGTTGCAGATGTTGCTCAATACTGTCGGCGTCCACTAACTCACTCGCTGGTCATACGAGCAACACGACATAAAATGTAACAATCCGACCGAGACCTTTTAATTTAGAAAGACTACTCGGTTCACTCTTACAAAAAATTTGCCGACAGCGAATTCTGTTGCTGCACATAATCGGCACCAAAATGCCCGCAGCCCCTTAAACCGGTCTCGGTTCTGTGAAATCCGTTACGAGTCAAGTGAGCCCGGGAATAAAAACGGATTGATGACCGTGAAAACTAACAACTCCGGAAGCCTCATTTGCCGCCGAGGGAAAATAAACGATTGTCACCAGGATCAAGATTGTTCAACAGCGTTGAGCAAAACAAAAATGCTCCTCTATGCGTCCTCTGTGCGGAGGAAAGACATCCAAACGCACCACGGCCTCCGTCTCGCTACCTGGAAGAAGCTTCTCCTGTGCTCTCTATGCACTGTGCTGATGATAACCTGCCATCTGATGGAGCTAACCGGACACCGCGGAGAGGCGGATGTGTGTAGGGCACTCGCGTCTGAGTCACATGGGTCGGTAAATAACTTGCACATCTTTCATTTCCTGCAGTGATGTTTTAATGCTGCCTGTCACTAGATGTCATCTCAGTCCGAATCCCCCTCATCGCTGAGCGTAAAGGTGCAGGCCCAAGTCCAAAATCACTGAGAGAATAACTTGGCAGTCAATATATTAAAGAGGCCTTTCATATCCTATATGGGTGGGTGCATCTTTATACCTGATCATAGATAAATGTAGGTAAAGTTATGACGTCCTGACTTTGATGAGTTATGATAATTCAGTTTAAAACGTTTTTTTCCCTCAATGGACAGAAAGGTGGAAACCCGCTCCCCTTCACATTGTGTGTCTTATAATGCCAGCCCCATTCATCCCCTGAGAGGGATGTGTTCCCTCTGTAGTCCCCAGAAACGTCCACTGTTTAATACCGAGGCGCGCCGTTGTCCTATAGGGCCAAAGCCTAAAATACTGCAGTGTGGTTTATTGCTGCTATATGCTCTAACTAACAAACTCATAGTAGGTCAGATGAATGCACAGCCCCATGTCCTGACAAAACATCCCTGGCCTCAACGCAAAGCAACCCATATAACACATCAGCACGTCCCAATTTCACACCTAAAAAAGTGAAATTGTATCCAGCAAAAAAAGAGAAACTAAAACGGCCTTGAGGCTATACCACACCCGTATAGATAGTCTAGGCGACAGAGACCCGGGGACTCCTGTGGTGCAGGTTTACCGACTAACACCGGGATGGGGAAACGTGTTTTTAATAGCTAAGATTGCGTGTAAATAGCAGAAAAAGGTGCCGCGGCCCCTTTGAGGACTGCCAAACTAAAGACGCACCTACCTCCTCACGCAATACAGTCACCAGCGGAATTGCAAGAGGGAGGGGGCGCCGAGGTGGGGGGGGGGGGGGGGGTGAAACTATCATAGTTATAAAATAATGGAAGCGAGAAAATTGCTCCCTGAAATGTTTTGCAAGCGACGCATTATTCGTGCACTTGGGGGCATATACAGGCTATAGGTGTCACCATCTCAGATAAGTTTGACGTGATCTCACTTCTATATATCCCGCACATATGCGTATGATTCACATTCTGACACAGTAAAATGCCTTTCCATCCAGCGACAGGCCAACACCCCAAATAACTGTCTGTCCCCCTCGCTTTTCTGCCGCGTCGCATCGCCAATCCGTGTTTTCCTCTCCGAACCCGCATTCCCTTCATTCTAACTGGTACATCGCTTACATGTTTGTCCATGTAGCCTACTGGCGAGGAGCCCTGCACAGACGGTAGGAAAAGATGCTGAGAGAGGGACCGCTCTGCGGCACTGGGATGCAGTCAGTCGACAAAGTGGGACTGCGATCCATCCCACGACACGAAAAACCAGACAAAGCAGAAAACAGATTGTCTACTTACTTTTTCTCGCATTAACAGAAATCCAGACAGCTGTCAATGAACTGCAGATGTAGGAAAGAGTCGAGAGTAACTGCGGCTGTCGCCATATTGTTGCTGCTATCTTCCTTCCCAGTGCGTGCGGCTACCCTGCATAATTGATGACTCTCAGCAAATTGTTAGGGAGTGTCGGTAAATGCCTTTAGTTTCAATAACGGACAAGAGACTGCAGCATCGTAAGCAGAAAAAATAAAAAACCTGTTCATATAACAACAGTCAATGATATTCTGTTTGGGATTTGAATTGCGATTGGCAATATATTTGTTTTCATCTTGATCTTCCATGGAAATAACTTTAGAGTGTAATTAGCCTACATATTATTTTTAGAACCTGAAATAGATGTTTTTACACATTTAAGACGACTCTGAGCTTATAAAGACCCAACTAAGTCGATGGTAGCCTATACCATAACACATGACGTTCCTGACGACTTCATTTGTGTCATCAATAATAATAATTTTACTTCAGAGCTCTATAGGTGCTTGTTCAAAGTAATGAATTCAAAAGTTAGTTTAATCTCTCATATAAACCAGTGAGAACATTTAGTCATGTTGCATTGTATATCCTTGATTAAAACCAGTCATATTAGGTGGACCTAAAAATCAATCACTTACGAATGTGTGGCATTTAAGGTATGACAAGTGCGAACTATGTACACCTGGTTTTAAGTAAATTGAATATACACCTTGTCCAGCAGACATGCTGACGTGCAAAAAACAAAGGTGTTAGTGACAACATTAATGATGGCTGCGTTCAATTCATAAACCCTGCCAGTGTGACAGTGAGCCAGCATGAACAATAACAGGACCCTCAGACTGAAGCAGCTAAATGGGATTCACTCATCATTAATTTAAATATTTAAACCTCTGCTTTGCTATGACATGTAAAAATATCTCCTGTGGAAAAGGGCCGAATACTGTCACTGAAATCCACATTGCATAGAGCCAGGGACCAAAATTTAAATGATTCTGCATGCATATTCAAAGCACCGTATAACTGTCTAACTAAACCCCTGCTGACAACAGACTAAATCCTGTGTTCATATTCTGGTATTTCCCTGAAGCATAAGATCTCTGATGTAAGCAAAACACAATGACTATGGATCCTGTGAGCCCAGTGCCACAAACACATCTTTTACATGATTTCAGATCATAAACAGACAGATGCTACAGATTTGGATCATTCAGCTGACTGTCTATGCAAATGTTTAGTGTTTTTGATAAACCATAAATGTTATGTTTAGCTGTCAGTAGCGGGAGAAAGCTTTTTGTTTGTTTTCTGTATGGAGTACTTACATTCACATTAAGTCAATAAAAGAAATCCCTTTCAATATATTGTGACCCTTTGTCTCAAGCCTTCACCCTTCAAAATAAAGGGTTGAAGGGTTTTTATAAAGGAGGTGTTATGAATTTGACCTAACAATGTCTCTATCTGGTGGAATCTCTAAGAACTGCAGCTTAAGCACTCCAGTGTCCACCCACTGCTGTCTCAAGTGGTGTAAAAAAGACAGGACAGACCGAGCCTAGCTGGCATGCTAATTTAAGTAAATATCTCTGCAACAATATACATAGACATCTTGGATAAAGTGTAGACATAGCATACGCTTCACATTCTGTTGATGTTTGTTCATTTTTTTAATCTTTTAAACAAAAATTCTGGCCAGATCTTACACATTGTGCCTTTAACATTAAACCCTGCAAATGGCAAAAAACACAGTTCATGCAGCTTAAAGTGTAACTTCGGCCTACAGGTCTGAGGCTAAGTCCACCTACTGCATCATTTAAAAATACTAAAAAGTGAGCAAGTGGCTGAGAGATGAGAACACAGCTACTTCTGTGTGACAAAAAGCTTAACACAGCATCAACAAATATGACAGCCACAGTAAATTGAAAAATATTGATATGGCATGAGGCACTGAATGGGGAACTTGGAATCTGATGAAGTTACAGTTACAGCTGAACAGATCACAAATTAGACAAGGGCTCCGGTCGAAAAAGTCAAAAAATGACCTCTTAACATTTATTCCTAACCACTTTTTCTTTACCTCGATGGAAAACGTCATGAGGTCAAGGAAAGATGTCAGGAAGAATTCATACGGATTTCAGAAAAGACTCCGCTTTTACTATGTTAAGTAATTTTGGTGTGACTACAGATTTTACTGACTTGCTTGGCATGGTGGAATTACGTTTTAAATGGATTACAACAAGTGCATCTTACACTTCACCCTGTCCATTTTAACAAAATCTATAATGGAGGCGCAAGTCTTTCCTTCCTGTTGCTCTCACACTTTACATTCAACACTACTCCCATCACACAAACCAAAACCGAACAATTCATTCATGTGAAATATTGTTTAAACTGTTCAGTATCAATATTTATTTTGGGCATAATGTGAATTCAACTGTTCAGTTATATATGTTTTGTATTGTTTACTTAGTGATTACAGACCTATCTTGGCCTTTTTAACTGATGCTTGTCGTTGTTGCACTATAACCTTTCCTGCTCAAACACTGCAACCGGATTAAAGTATTAAATGTGGACACATGGGGGGGATATTACCTCATTACATGGTTGGAAGTGAATATGAAAAAAGTCATATAGGCTACCAGTCACAAAGGTTTATATGATAGATATTGAGTTATATATAGATATATATGTGTGTGTGTGTGTGTGTGTGTGTGTGTGTGTGTGTGTGTGTGTGTGTGTGTGTGTGTGTGTGTGTGTGTGTGTGTGTGTATTTATCTGGCTGCTATCCTGACATGTAATATTAAGCTCGCTCGTAAGAGCTGCGCCTCGCCTGGAATCCAGACGAGAGCAGGTGGGAGCAGCAAGAGGCGTTGACAAAAAGCTGCGGTCAAGTCGGACAGTTTTCAGCTGCCTTCAAAATAGAAAAGACTTAGAAAAGATTAAAAAGACTAATAGTTAACAATCGAGCGTTAAGTATTACAACTACACATAAAATAAGCATGTTCTACAACACGTGGTGTTTGCTGTCAGATCTAAGAGCCAATCAGCTCTCTGATGTGGCAACAGCCAGGCGTTTCCCATCATGCCTGGGCCACGCAGTTGGTGGAGAGCTCCTGCTGCGCCTGGCTCTAAAATCAACGGCCGCCTTGATCTCGTGAGAGTATCGTTGACCACGTGTGCATGACGTCAGAGCAAGTCGGGACCAAGTCGGACACAAATCTAACCGGCATGCATTGCACGCCGATCGCCGGCGATCGATTCTGCGCAGAACTGGCTCATCTCAAACAAGCCTATTCATTAATTTACGATTTTTATGAGAATTTGTTTACTGACAGTTTGGTATATGTAATTTTCATTTTATTTCTTATTTAGTATGTTTTACTTACATGTTCTAAATACATTAGTTAGCCGTAGTAGCGTGAATTCAGCCAGCACAAACCCAAGGACTACCATGTCCAGAGTAGCCATCTGCTCTCCTCCCAGCTGCAGTCTCCGCTGGCCACCAGCCCACTGCTCAATCTCTGCAACAAGTGTAACATTAGCATGGAAACATGGTGGCATTAGCATGCTAACTTTATTGAGCTAACTAGCCAGCTGCTAAACAAGAACAATAAAACAATTGCTTCATGTAATGCTTCTACACACTCTTGTCAAACACGTCATTAGCACTGATTCACCACATTTTGAAACGTGCTGATAGCTTGATTTCCAGAACATGTAAAAAGAGAAAACTGGCCTGTGATGTGCTGTGGTTGTGATGCTACAAAGTGGTGACCGAAGAAAATGTAACCTAGAATGCTGTGGAGAAAGGTAAGGAGGGGGGTCTGACTACAGGGCCCCCCATATTCTTTGATTTCATGACATTCATCCCAAACTGTCCACTCTGACTCAAATTGGCCTGGCAAAATTAGAGCTGATATAGCTGCAACAACAGGTGGCGTTTTGAGCCATGTTCAATCATGACATGCCAATTTGTATCAAGTTGGAAAGAAACAGAGCTAAATATTAACACCAGCATTGTGTTTCATCAGTCATTTCATGTGGTGTATAGGTTAACAATAAACTGTGCAAGTCTGCAGTTACTCTTAAAACATTGATGACTTGAAATATACTTACTGTTGAACCTAAAACTCAATGACTGGACTAGAGAGATAACACAACAACATGTTTATCACGAGCATCAGCTCACTCAACGTGAACGTTACAACCTGCACATAAATCCAGGGAGCTAATGTTAACTTAGCTTAGTTAGCTAAAACACTGAGTTGGCTTGCGTTAAACACAGTTATTAAAACAATATAAATCACCCTTAAATACAAACAAATAATACGTGTGTCCAGTAACGTATTCACGATACAAAGTTATGTAACTTATTTCACACTACTGTTACGTCTTTACTCGTCGACTTTTATTTTGAAAACTCAAACCGGACTTCCTGCTTTACCTCATCTCAAACAAATTGACAGTAAACAAGTCAGTGCAACATACGCACGACCACGTAGGTCTGGGGCATCAACAATGGCTTTCCTTCAGGCATGTTGTACTTTGGTCGTCAACGTCTTGTGCCTGCCTCTTCATCTGATCCAAGCTGCGGGCCTGTATGAGATATACAAACGTGTCTTCCCAATGTGTTTGTACCGGTGTTCTTTATTGTACAACAAGAAAATGTACGACAAGAAGAAGGAGCTGTTTCGCAATCTCTCCGAGTTCAACAAACCTGGCGGGCCGCTCACAATTTTGGAAATCGGCTGTGGCACCGGCACAAATTTTGAGTTTTATCCGCCCGGTTGCAAGGTTATCTGCACCGACCCAAATCCTCATTTCCAGAAATATCTAGAAAAAAACATGGGCGAGAACAACCAGCTCTCATATGAGAAATTCGTGGTGTCCTCGGGAGAGGACATGAGGTCAGTTGAGAGCGAGTCGGTAGACGTTGTTGTCTGCACCCTGGTGTTATGCACCGTCAACAACATCCCAGAAACTCTGCGAGAGGTTCGCCGCATACTGAGACCAGTAAGCCATCTGTGACTCCTGAAATACCGTTTGTCCCCAGTACATGCATTCACTATAACATGTGTTGTTGGGGCTGCTGTTATGTTAAAACTAATGGAACAATCATTCACCATGAAAATTAATAAGTAACTCGCTAAAGAAACAACGAGCTTAGAAGTCTTACTTCAATTGTTTGTATTTGTTTTCTTTCACATATTGAGAAAAACATGCAAGGCACGCACCAGCCACACCACTTATTTAATCCTAAAATTGTTGCCACTTAATTCCCTGTGCAAACTTTGACCTGTGCCCACATGACATATATCACAAACAAGAGATACTGCCCTCAATTAAGTATAATGTGCTCAGTCTTTGACTCTATAATGTAAAGTTTCAGTCTATTCAATGTGGTAAGGATCCTTTGTTTCAAAGTCTTACAGGAAACATGAAATGCAACTAAACGTTATTCATTATAAAACATGACAAAAGTATGGACACCCATCGAAGTAACCATCATGCATCAGGTTGAATGTATTGATTTTGAATGTTGCACAATAAACTCATTAACATTTTGTTGTACAGGGTGGAGCCTTCTTTTTCATGGAGCATGTCGTCGCCGATCCCTCAACTTGGTCCTACTTCTTCCAGCATGTACTTCAGCCTTTTTGGTACTACTTTGGGGATGGTTGTGAGGTCATCCGGGAAACATGGAAATATCTGGAGGCAGCTGGATTCTCCGAACTCAAGCTGAGACACATCGAAGCACCATTGGTGTTCCTCATCAAACCACACATTGTTGGTTATGCAATCAAATAAATTAGTCTTGCATAAGAATAAGCAAAGCACTTACAGCCTCTCCTCTATTTTGTGATATGATTGATCAGAACCAGTGAGAAATAACGCTAGTCACTCTAATAAAATATTTGTTTTTGTATTGGAAAACCCCTTCAGTCTTTGTGTTTTGTAAAGACACATTATTTGCACACATTAAACATGAAATAGACAGCATACAGTACTCATTTCATATGCAGTTTGTGAAAAAGGTGTTTGTTTGATTTTCTATTTGTTATTTCCCATCTCCAAAACTGATAAATCTATATGACACAGCCATAAAGAATATATGTCCTTCAGTGTTTATGTGTGCTACTGCTGGACTAATGTACCTTTTTAAGACATGACTAAACATATGTTTTTGCTGTTATCAAATTAATTGTATTCTGTCTTAATGTTTACAATTAAAGAGTTTGATCCTGCTGCATTATCATGTTTTCTTTTTAAAGGAGTATTGATATATCATCAACAGAACAGTCCAAAAATGAGGGGCAACTTGTTCTCAGTTGCTCCTCATGCACTCTATAGTGTACTTGATCCTTCGTAGGCCTATGGCGAAAGGGCAAAACACATTATCTCTGAGGTAAGAGTTTAATCTCGTAAGTCACGAGCTCAAGATGCCCCTAGAAAGGCTTTGGTTACCTCATAGAATGAAGTCTTGTCTCATGAAATTATGCAGACTGCTTTGTTTGATGTTGACTTTGCCCTTATATCTGATGGAAATAACGGGCCTGTTCGGTATGTACAAACGCTTGTTTCCCTTGCTTGCCTATAATATAACATTTTCATACAACGATAAAATGCACGAAACGAAGAGGGACCTTTTCCGAAACGTGGGCAAATTTGCAAATAGCGACGGTGCTCTCTGTCTGCTGGAGGTCGGCTGTGGCAGCGGGGCAAACTTCAAGTTTTACCCCTGCGGCTGCACGGTGGTCTGCACCGACCCCAACCCGCATTTCGAGAAGTACCTGCGGATGAGCATGGACGCGAACACGCATTTGACCTATGGCACGTTCCTAGTCGTCTCTGGGGAAGACATGGCGGAGGTGGAGGACGAGTCAGTGGACGTTGTTGTCTGCACCTTGGTTCTCTGCTCGGTCGCCAACGTGCAGCGCGTGCTGCGAGAAGTCCGACGCATCCTCAGAACAGTGAGTCTCAGTATACGGCTTTCAAGTGCTGTGGAAAATACGTAGTTTGTAGTAGTCGTTTGGCATTGGTCAGCTTGCACATTACAGCCACTGCAGTCCTGATCTGGTTATTTTGTTGTTGGTTTTCTTTCAGGGTGGAGCCTTCTACTTTTTGGAACATGTTGTCTCGGATCCCTCTACTTGTACATACTTCTTACAGCATGTGTTTGAGCCTCTGTGGTACTATCTTGGAGATGGATGCATGACTACCAGAGCAACGTGGAAAGATCTAGAGGCAGCTGGTTTTTCTGAACTTCATCTAAAACATGTTGAGGCTCCTGAGGTCACAAGGATGATAAGACCACATATCATGGGATATTCCATTAAGTGACTGCAGGGGATACATTTCTCATTTGTCAATGAGAAAGTTTAGCCCAGTTTAACACAATGAGAACATTTTTTGATTATTTGTTTTCTCTCAAGACCCTTTCTCTTAACATGTACCAACATTTCCATTGTCCACTACCAACATTCATTAGACACCACTGGGTTCAAATTAAGTCTTCATGTTTCACGTCACCAAAAGCAGTCAATTCATTTTAATTTCCACTGAACAAAAATACACTAACCACTGCATTTATTGAGTGAAAATATATTTTTTTATTTACAGAATCAGCAACATTTCATACAGTTTGTTCTTCTTTCCAAACCCCTCCCAAGATGTACATAATAAATATTACCTGGACACTGCTCTTTTTTTCCCTGATTGTCTAAGTAACTGCCAAAAAACAACCAAACAAACCGCACTCAACGTAATCATTTGTTACTCTTTATATTCCATTGCACAAAAAGAAGGAATGACAATTGTAACATCTTCTTGTAGAGAAATGAGGGGAATTGCTGGTCCACAATATAAACAGGAATTATGTCTGTGTGGGAATTATACAGTCGACATTCTGCTGATGCTGTTCGAGGATAAAAAAAAAAAAACAGCAACATTTTTAAACATTAAAAAACACGGGATACATTTACAAACTGAGACTCAAAGTTAAAGCTCACCATTTCAAACCTCCCAGTATTAAAATGTACACAACTATAAATGTTATAGTGTTAGCAAATAAAAAAAACAGCATGTGGAAAAAAAATTATTTGTTGAGTATATCTTACTGCCATGAATTGTCACTTTTATATCAAACAGAGTAAAAAAACTTGAGGAGCCTGAAATTAAGTGTTCCCAGAAACCCTGTTCATGTCCAAATGGCTGAGCTGTGTCGCTCACAAATTATGTCCCAATCCGCAGCCTCTATTCAAACAGCTTATCCTGTTTTGACACAATAAAGGTCCTTTAATGTTTTCAGTTCTTCAATTAGGGTCTTGTTTTGGTTTTCAAGAACAGCTACGCGGTTTTCAAGGCATTTAACATACTCCTTTTTCTTCCGTCGACATTCACGTGCTGCCTCTCTGAAAGGAGGAGAAAAATGTTAGTCTGACTCCGACTGAAAGATTATGCAATTAATTAACTTGCAGTACGTCACAATGTACAGTATTTTCCTACTTTGACAAAAAAATACATATATCAAAGTTCCAGCTTAAGAGTAAAATATGTGCAAGTAAAAAATGTACTACAAATCGGATACTTTACAATAAACCATGAGGGAAGGCACTTGTATGAAACTAGCAGGGGTACCAACCATGTCCTGCTTGTCGTGGGCGGAATAGCGCTCCAAAATTACACAAAACGTTGGCGAGGCAAAACTAGCATGACAATTTTCAAAGGGGCCACCTCAAGATATGTGAACGAATATATGGGTACTTACAAGTCTCCCCTTCACAGACATGTCCACTTTATACTAATCCCATGCAGTTTGGGGTAAGTAGTATAAAGGTGTTATTTTTACCTATTCTAAAAAATATGTTTTTTAATATTTGAACATACTGGGGTCCCTAAACAGTCTTGGAAGTGCACACATTGTATAACATTGACAGGAAAGCCAAGATTCTTGTGTGTATTTAATGAATTCAATTGCATTGATGTGTGGGGATGTTAGTGCCTGTGTCTCTATAGCGTTCTTTTCTGAGCACCATTTTTTTTTTATTGTTTTATTGTTCCCAATGAGAAATATCGTTTTAGTTGTGTCTGTCTATCCTGAGCTTATGTCAGACAGACACGATCATAACAAAGACACAGGACGTTGCTGTTGAATGTTGGGCTTTTATTGTCGTAAACATTGTACCAACAGATCGTCCTTCTCTCTCTCTCTAATGTTACGACTGTAAGGTTCTTCGGGTTGGTGCTTGTGGTTAAAAAAAAAAAACACTGTAAAACTGATTGTAGCCCAAATAGATGATACAAAGCAAAGGGGCAAAGCTCGTCAAATCATACAACCGTAGTTCGAGTGGTGATATCTTGTCAATATATTGGTAAAAACAAAACTTAATAAAACTTAAAAAGATGCCATATGGACATATGTAACCATTTAATTGTAGTGAAACTCTTTTTTTAATTATTTGACCTCACTATAAAATGACCTGTAGATACCTAGGGTGATCAGAGGATGCATGGCCTTCCAAATTATATTGACAATAAGGAGGCTTCTGAGGCGCTTACAGAACAGACATCACAATCCAATTGCTGAAAAATTTCCAAATGTCAAAGGTAATTAGATTACAAATCACAGCGTGGATTTTTCTATGGTGTTCCTCAAGGTCTTGGATACTAAATCTGGTATTTGAGGGAATTTTGATCATTTCATTTCACCACTCGAGTGGTAAAAACATATTAAATTTAGCACTGTAAGCAAGTGTATAAAATAGCATAAACTCCAAAATAGCTGTAACAACTTATGAGAGATAAATGAGCATTTCATATAATTTCATCATAATATAAGCCCTTTACACTTTCACAATTGATTTAATGTATTAACTCATTCATTAATTTTAACTTGTGATTTATGAATAAAGCAACTTGACACAAGCATGAGCTGCATCTCAGCTTTAAGAGGATGTGTATCACTTTTATGTGGCATATACGGCTGACTTGAAATCTCCCCGAAAGATTCCCCCCCCCCATAAAAAAGACCAAAGCGGCGCTACGAAGGTCTCCAATTAATTAGGAAACATTAACCTGTTTCTGAGCTCTACATAATCCCAGTATTGAAGGCACTGCATCATCTTTCTCCCTGCCCAGTTTGTAATCTTCACCAGGGGTATTTAATCCATTGTGTCGGTGACTGTGATTAACCCAGAAATAAACTGTACACGTACCTGTTTTTTGCAAGCCTGATTTCCCTTTTCATTGTTGGGTCCTTTTCATTGCCCTGAGAATGTCCCATAGGAGATGTCATGACTACAGTCTGAGGCAGCGAGCTGGATGCTGCCGCTGTGCGGATCTGGTATGTTTGCATCTCTCCTCCTGCACCTGCGGGTCACAGGACAGTCAAACGTTTACAGCAGGAGTCATAACAGCCTTTCCACACAACATACATTACTTGAGAAGTCGAGACATTAATTTATTATTGTTAACCATAACCAAACATAACAATAAAGACCATCAGAAGAAATGTGATTTCCCATGAAAAAAAGGAAAATTGACATACACACAGGGCTTCCCCAGGTGCTTTGTAGTATGTTTTTGGGAAAATCTTTTCAGTAACTACTTTTCTAGTGCCAATACTGAGACATTCTCAAACCAGTGTGAATGAAAATACATTAACTAGTTTACCAAACATGCTTCTAAAAATGCTGAACCTTGGTATTAATTGCACTTTAATCAAATAATCTCATTGAAAGTAAGGCACCTTGAAGTGAAGCCACATTCCAATTGAAAGTCAAGGAGCTGTGTTGATTTGGGAAAGATATTAAAGGGTAAACTACCAGGCAAAATGTGTTTGCTGGATGAGCTTTTTTCCCTCCCTTTACTGTATTTTTTGACAAAGTGCTATAATCTGCATATCAGAAAAATTAGCAATCTGCTGGAATCTCTTTACAAAAGATCTCTAAATTAGCCGAAAAAATTGGCTAAGAAATCAGATACATTTTCTTAAAATATGACATGTTTTGCTTACCTTGTACAACGACCTGGTTACTCGGCACTAGTATCTGCTGGCCGTCGGGTGTCTGGGCATACTGAAGAATGGTTTGCTGGGCTCCAGAGTTGGCCATGGTGACAGCCTGGACCCCCTGGATGCCTTCAGCAAGCTGGATTGTTCCATTAGCGTTTATTGTAACTAGAATAATCACACAGATGTCATCAGAATTAGGTAAAGCACAAGTCAAATTCCCATTTCAGCTAGTTAAGTAAATTCTGAGAGCTGCAGAGTGCTCTTTTTTTCCATAGGGGAATTTTACTGGAAATGTGGTTTCGGATATAAATATGTTCTTGTGAGCATATTAACAGGAAGCATACAGTGTTATTACATAACAATCACATTTATCCCAAAGTTCCCTTTGCAGAAATCCAAAATATGTTGTTTATGATTATTCTGTGGCCTAGAGATGAATAACATCTGATAACAAATTCGAAATTTCTTATGCAAGTACTATTGAACGGAGAAGAGCATACTGTACTGTCCGGTGCTGGTCTGGTAGATTTGGGTGGTGGACGCTGCAACACCTGTGGATACCTGGTTCTCCGTTACTTCCTCAGATGACAGTTCATTGAGGATTTTTCTGCAAGGTGAGAGAAGGAAGGTCAATTGAGATGGAATTCCTCTCTGAAGAAGTTTTTAACTTTAATTGTTTATACCTGTATGAAGGCCGTCTTGCCAGTATTTCTCTGGTATTATGGGCTACAGCTCCACTGTCTGATGAGTCCTGTGAATCGTCACTATCTGATTCCAGGGCCTTGAAAGAGGGAGATGGATTAACAAAGTGCAAATGAGTAATTTGATAAAAACGCATATTGGAGGTTTGTCAAAAGGAAATTAAGGAAATAAATTAATCATAGGCTGTCAATGAGAAACAATTATTACTGGGTCAAGAAAAGCAAGTGGTCTCACCTGTACAGTTTGCATCTGAGGGGACTGAATGACTGACGACTGTGCAGACTGAATCACCCCTTGAACCTGAAACTGACCCCCTGGCAGCTGAACAACGGCCACAGAACCACCACCCAGTGACATCTACAAAAACCCAAACACAGTTTAAAATCCCCAAAACATAGTTATTGTGCCAATTACCACCATTTTCTATGCACAAAAAAAGTGAGTGCAGAAGCTCATTGAAACTCACTTGTATAAAATCAATGCTTAAAGAGTTATTTCACCCAAATTACAGTTACCTCTTGTGGAATCAAGCCAGAGAGGATTTTGGTTTTATACGGCTAAAATTGAGCTGTACCACTGAGGCTTCTGCTACCACTCTATTACAATGAACAATATTTTAATTTTGCTTATATTCCTCAGTAACACCAGATGATCTACGGACCGCACTGTGAATGGTTTCATCTGGATCTCAATTCAACTAAATAAACAACCTAAATGAAAACTGTCATTGATGTCTCAAGATAATCTTGAGTAACTAAAATATTGTTTCTGCAAAGACAATATAATAAATATTTTTTTAAATATATATATTTACAGAATGTGTAAGAGTGTAGTGGGCTAAAATGTTCAAGAGGCATATCTCATAAAACCAAATCTAAGTTTGTGGACAGTGGAAAAGTTGTAATTTGGGTGAACTGATCATTTCAAATCTCCTTTAACAAACCTACTCACTATATCAATATAGTATGTGTTAATATACCCTCATTTATAGTTTATAAGCACACGTAAAAAACACAAAAATGAAGGACCACTGTCTTATCAGATGCTATGAACTCAAACAGGAACTTAAGTTTGGTGTTCTGCTGTCAAGAAATTGGAACATCCTCTGATACATGAACAAGTGAAACAACAACAGAGTGAGACTCCAAGCACACCACGACCTGGATTCAGTAATTCTTGCCTTTATTACAAAATTAGTAAGAAATTGATTTAGCTGTACCAATGAGCCAACTTTAAGACCCTTAAGTGTGCTTTCATAAACAAAATTAGATGCATTAGCATTGCAAGAGATTCAGTGACAATAAAGAATGGCAAGCTTTTCAAAAGGTACTGTATTTTTGAAAGGGATCTATTAGTTACCTGTTGGGCTATCTGTGAGAACTGAGCGGGTGTGATCGTGGCAGTCTGTAACTCGGTGCCATTGCTGCCCTGTTGGACTTCTTCCATAGTAACTGGAAACAAATACATAAATATTACGGTGTTACGATGGCACTAAGATAACAAAACAACCGTGTGTGGCGGGGTTTTCCTGCCTATAAGATGCTGTGCTCCGCTGTGGCCTGCGCGCCATTTGTTGATATAATAAACAACTCTTCCCGACGAGGAGCAACAGATCAGAGCGATATCAAATCACTGGTCTATACTTTGGTTAACCCTTTCTTCTCAAGTTGAACAAGTGAATTTAAGCTAAATTAAAAAAAAAATCGACTTCCTCTTTGGTTCAATCGTGTTAGCCAATGCAACTAACGTAGCTAAAAATTGAGTTAAGGAAATTAGCTAGGCCCAACAGTCAATACAATTACATTTGCACTCTCCTCGTGAGTTAAATACTGAATTTTACGTTTTTAAGCGGGCTGACTTCATCGCAAAAATCTCTCCAGCCGACATGTAAAGTTGTGCTTTCAGTCCCTCGCGCTCGAACGATCGACCTCGCTAACATCCCTGTTGCTAGTTAACGGGAGCTAACGTTCAGTTAAACGGACGTTAACCAACTAAAACCGTGAAAAAATAACACTTTTAGAACTAAGAACGGGGCACGTTGCGTTCCTCTAGTTCACAGGAAGGATGAGCTTTAGTCTCATTGAGCAAATATGTGTAACTCTGTCACTGGCACGCAAGTTACCGCGTCAATAGACGTCAGCGAGACGGGGAGCCATTAAGCTAACTACACCTTCCCTTTTCGTAAAACGGCTAGGAGTTGACGAAGCAACAGCCGCCATTACCGCCACAGCGAAGCAGACAGCCAGACGAGCACCAAATTACTGCTCAGAGAGCCACAATTTACCTTTTCAAGGACCGCGTAACTGCTGTTGTTCTCAACGTGGACTTCGTGCAATTCGTGTGTATACTTTGACGTAAGAAATGCCTTGAAAAGTTACTTAGCAGAAGTGGCTAACAGCTAAAAATACAAAGATGTCAGCTAAAAAAAAATAGCTGACCACTTTTTTTCCCAAAGGAAATGGGCGGTGCCGCTTGGCAAAGACGCATTACGTAATAGTTTATTTAGGCTTTGTGATTGGTGAAGAGTTTGAGCAACTGGTAGATGTACAAGGACAGGGTGGAAAAGTCCCACTTGTTAGATAAAATACACAGTGCATTGCCCAAAAGACGTTATTTATGTTATGCTACTTTATATTGAGAGTATAACGTTACGTAATTGTGTATTAATTTCAGCCGCTAGAATATTACAAATGCTGCTCAACTGATGCATCTGCAATAATAATCAAATAATAGTGTCATATAACGCTGGGGGGCATTCTGCATAGTGGATACTTTTAATTTGAATATGTTAAGTTAATGTTGCTAGTAATTCTTAAACATCTACGTTATTAAAATGATGTATTAAACCATATATTATGGTTGTATAACCATGTATGATTGTATCACATATTCTGCCCTCTTGTGTTTGGTCATCTTATCTTGAAACATGACCAATCTTTTAACAAAGCCTGATGTGACTTGTCAAATTCAGACTAATATTTCCCATTTTACAAGTAGCTGTCGACCTTATTCAGCAGGCAATAAACAGGGGTTTTGCGACAAAAATGTCTTCTCAAATTCTCCAAATGCTTTCACTGTAAAGATGCAAGTTGTTTAATAATCAAAAAGTCTATGCTTCAAGACTAATTTCAGTCACATCATTACTAAACTCAGGATATATATCTCAAAATATCAGGACATCTGAAATGATTAAATGGTTTTGTTTATTCTGTATTACTTTCACATAAAGTATAAAACAAAGTACAACAAACCAAAATAGAAAATAAGTGAGAAAATGGAAAGGGGGGTACCACCTTTGATTTCTTAACTATACGAGTTAAAACACCTCCCTAACATTAAAGATACATCAGTGGATCACACCCTCATGGAGCAGTATATAATTCACCAAATAATTAATATACAACGTACCAAGAGTGCATACACAAAATATTGATAGAACAGCTCAAGAGAGGTTAATCCAGTCTTAAGTAACCGGTTAAATGTAATCAGTCCTCTGTTCTTAGTTATTACAAAATGTTTAAGCATCATGTTTATTTCACCAGACGGTGCAAGCTTTGAAATTAAATTGCACTGTCATTGGGATTGCATAGTGTGTGAGAACTCTTACGGAGAAAAAGAGTGTAAACCGAAGGGAGCCCTTGTAGACTTCCTGGCGAAGCAGGTAGATGGTATATGAACACTAGTCATCAGTAACCCCTCTTTTTGCTCATTAGGTCTGCCTTAATAACAAGGAGATGTGTTGTGATAAATGTCTACATTTTATGGGTATTATTCACAGATTGCACCAAGGGACCACCTGGTCCATCCCTGTGTTATGAGTTTTGTTCCCTGAATATACAATTTCATACATATATATCTCCTCCACTTGTGCCTCAAGATGAGATGTGCCTCAAGCTGACTTCTTCTTGTGCTCGGCTGAATCATGCAAACATTCTGCTGCAAACGAAGGATGCAATGTAAAAGCTAAGATTAAGTGCTATTAGTTTTTACTCTAGGTGGACTTAAACTGGGCAAAAGCAAATGCCAAGCATTATACATCTAAAATTAGTAACACATTTAATGTAACATGAAATGGGGATAGTTAGTCCACACAGTAGACACCTGCTGTAAGTACCACCAGTGCAAAGTGCAGTAATTCAATGGATTATTTTCCTGTTTACCTTTAGATGATTAAACATCTGTCTAATATTGTGTTTGGCATGATTGTATCTTATAATAGGACAATTCCAAAAGTCAAAAAAAATATATATGTACATGTTTACATTAACTGTTCATCACTGAAATACAGTATAATCCAGTACAAATAACCTATAAAGTATGGCAAGGAGCACACGGAAAGCATGAGATAACAGGAAATCAAACACATTTTGCAAATACATATTGATGCAAATATTATTTCTTTTTTCTAACCCTTTTTCATACAATTACTTTACTTGCCAATCAAGGATGTTTCAGATGTGGCTCAGCTATGCAGCTGCATTCACAAGTGCTTTTAAATCCAGTGACAGAACAAAGAAAATTATCCAGATACACGATGACTTGCATCTATTGACTACAGACTCTTAAGTACCGACAACAATCCTGTTAGTATTCAAAGTAATTCTTAACAAAGTTACACAAATACAGTTTGAAATAACTCTGAGTGTGAAAAGGAAAAGGGAATAGACTCTCCAACGCTCTATTTTGCAATAGAAAAATTAGAGATGTGACTGTCTACTGATACAAACTACAATGGCAATGGCAATGCATATTAGATAAAGGTGGGCCTATTTTTTTTAAATATTTTTAAACATTTTTACAAAATAACCCGGTAGCCTGAAAAGTTATGAT
The DNA here is from genome assembly GCF_910589615.1 of Taurulus bubalis. Taxonomy (NCBI): domain Eukaryota; kingdom Metazoa; phylum Chordata; class Actinopteri; order Perciformes; family Cottidae; genus Taurulus; species Taurulus bubalis. Next base: position 16,263,691 of record NC_136593.1, on the reverse strand, counting down.
ATTGGTTTTTATCCAAGTGTTTTTAAAGGAAAAGTTCCCTGGCATTAACAGTGATAGCCCCTCCTCGTAACTCTCAAAGCTCTTCAAGCAAGAATCCTCAGAATAATATAAGCTAATATATACCTTTTGTTATAATGCCTCATTGTTATAATAAAATAGATCATTTTTGAGAAAGTGCAATGTTCTATCTATCCTGATTAACAATGATTTAAAGTTAATTATCTTTAACCTCCAATATACAACTAATATTCCATTTCAAAAGTACTGTCAAAACTGTTCAATCTTATTTACAATCCTCTCTGCTACAATTGTGATCCAACATCTGGGTTAACTATCCATAAACCATCAAATGAGAGAGACAAGTCTAGCATTTATACATTTATACAAGTAAAATATATCTATACAGTAACATAGTATCTAAAATACAACAGGCCTTTATAGGTACAGTACAGAATATGGCCACTTTCCTCTTTTAGTTTGATCCCTTTGGATATCGGTCAGGAGTTCCACTACTAGTCAAAACCAAAGGAGAGTAAACAGCCATCAATAACAGATTCATTAAAAATCAAGGTAGGAATGTATGGCTAAAGTTTTATAAGGCAGGAAATATTTTAGGGCAGGAAAGTTGTGAAATAATTTTTGGCTTCATTATCATGGGACATAAAATAAGTTTTCTAAATATTGCACACAGACTGAGACTGACTACAAGTATAATGTTTTCATCTGCCCTCTTTTGTTCATCTGTGGTAGTGAGAAATAAGTGCTCAGGGCATGCGTTTGTGTGCGTGTAAAAATATTTCAAGTGGTTGATCCAAGTTTAATAGCTCCTGGTATTTGTATGGAAACAGAAGGGAAAGTATTTTACGAGGTTTGTGGTAGGTACTTATAAGACGATTGATTTGTTTATATATATAGAAATTATTTCAAAAGTGGTTCTGTTGTATGTTTCACCCTTTCTATAAAAAAGTGCAACAGGGTTTTGTTTTTTCTCTGCCGTATGCAGTACAAGTTGCTTCTGTCCCATTTGCAAAATTCTATCTATAAAACACAGTGAAGAACTCCAAACATGGCAGGTCCAATCACAGACATGCAATGGCCAAGATATGCTGGTGTCACACAGGGCTGGGTGGCAATACATGTGGTTCATGCTTTTTCCTTTTCACCCTCTGCCAAAGCCGCAGTCGAGCGCTGGGGAGATGAAGCAGAAGCATCCGAGATGTGGAAGATGTCTAAACAAGCCCCGACCAACACAACCCCTTACATGTTGTAAGCGACGTAGATGGGATCCAGCTGATCAGCGAGGAAAGAGTCACGAAGGTGCATGCGCTGCTTCTCTCCCCTGGAGTTGATGGGTATAACGCCGGGGTCTACAATGACCACCACCCCCACGATGAGGTGGTGCTCCTCCAGGACCACGTTGGTTATCAGCGGCACCAGGTCCAGCGCATCCTGCTCTGAGCCACACAGCTCCGACACCACCACCAGCAGGTTGGTCCACGTAAACACAGCACTGTGAAGAACAAGAACCCAGAAGCGATGTTAAAGGAATAGTTTGACCTTTTGGGTCGCTTTCTTCACAGTGTAATTCAATGTATATATAACTGTGAGAGCCATGTTAGCATTTTAGCAGTGGATACTGTAGTAACATTAGTAAAGTGTGGGTCAGATCGGTATGTTTATCAAGACCATTCTCACCTCTCAGCTATACTGCGGTGAGCCCGGGACACTGAGATTTCAATGTCAGTTGGGTGGTAGCGCAGCCCTCTGAGCTCCAACGTCTCATCCAGTGAGCCCACCACGAAGAGAGCATCGTGCCGATCTGAGAACAGAAATGCAGGCAACATAATCCACCCAGAAAAGTATGCAGACAAAGTGAAAGGAAATGTGTAAGCAGCCAGGATTGTGCTTCCTGTTAAAAAGTGTTAATAATCAACCTTGTAATAAACTCATCAACATTGACTTTCTCAGTCCAATCCATTTTGTTTTAAATCTAGACTTGAGGTCCGTCAGGGTCTACTCACCCCCGTTGGCCTCTAACAGCTCAGTCCTCTTCACGAAACCCAAGTATCCCGTCCTGGCCCATAAGGTCTGCGGGTCTCCAAAGCTGAGCTTGGTGTTGAAGTGGTTGGCCTGAAGACTCTCCTCTCCGTAGATGGTGTAGTAGCCACTGGCGTTGTGAGGGCTGTTCACCCAGATCTGAGAGAGAGAGATACACACTGGGTCAGAGCTGGGTTTGAGAAGTAACAAGGCTTTACCCACCGTTTGGTCAAGATGCTGTCATGTTGTGTAGTATATACATCTCACCTCTCCTAGATGAGAGTCACCAAGTGGACCTCTGGTCTCTGGATTTACAATTATCACCCGAACACCTGGCAGTATCTGTAGATGAAAAAAATAGTCATACACTGGTGATATGTACAACTTTTAACAAAATAATAACAACGAATTGAGAGAATATGTACCATACCATATGGGTTTATAGTATGTATAGCATCTCACCTTGCCAGACTCCATTAGAGGAAGACTCTGAGGCGCTCCTCTCTCCACCAGCCTCACTCTACATAAGAAGGCGTATATAATCAATCAATTTAGAATCCTCACGCTATCTCTGAAACATCAGCTAAGAGCCAAACTCTGTTGTAGACAGTAGGCCGGACGTAATACTTTTTAAATTCAGAAGGCTTAGTTTCGGACACTGAAGGCATGTTTGTTTAAACCGGTCATCTTGGTTGAAATGATCCTGTGTTCTTACCTGTCATGTCGGAGAGACTTCATGTCTACATAAACCGTACAGGGATCCGGACCAGTGGTGCCCTGTAACACACAAAGAGCAGGTACATACACTGGCTCTCATCTAGGTATAATTCAAAGGGAACTTCTATGTGAAGCCAGGTCAAGTTGGTTGGCGTACCTGCAGGCCGACGGCCAGGTTAACCCGGGAACCAAACGCCGTGCTGACAGCTCTGGACGACAGCCCAACGTCTTTAAACAGCTTCGAGAAGGAGTGTGCGAGGGCGAGTCGAGGGCGTTCCTCTGCTATCACCACGCAGCTCCGCACACATGACAGGTTCACACCACGGGCCTGAAAAAAACAAAAATGAATCTTATTAAATTCCTCATAATACATATATACCACTCACAAAAAAAAAACACCCACACAAAATGATCAAATCCTTGCGGCATATTACATATCTTTCATTCATGATATTCTCTCTCGCTCGCTCTCACTCATACATACACACATATATATATATATATATATATTTATATATATATATATATATATATATATACATATATATATATATATTCCTCACCTTGAGTAACTCAGTCTGAGTGCCCAGTCCTTTCGTGCAGAGCTCCATGACGGAGTAGGAGCAAAAGGTGTCTCTGATACGATACTGAGTGAGCGTACTCAGCCACAGAGACAAGCAGCTCTCCAACTCGAAGGGAGGAATCAGGACGGATTGGTGACCTGAGTAAACACTAAAAGACAAGACATGAAGGAAAAAAAGTGGATGAATGGTGGGGGAACACAACAAAGAGAACGTTACTACATTGCATGGATTTATTGTAGGTGTACTGCACCTTGCGAGGCACCACAAGACGAAGCCCAGACCACAGTAAGGGTCCAGGCAGATGGCTATTTGGCGAGAGGAGTACAGTTCACACTGCAGCTTTACCGAGCGACAAAGCGCACTGACCGCTGCATGAGAGATCTGCAAAAAACATGAAGACACATGAGAGACAAAGTAAACTGTCACAACAACACTGTTGTATATCTAGAAATTATTTTCTAATGTACTTCTTTCTGTCAACCAGGTTTACCTTCTTCTACTTTGTTAAGTAATTTAGACGCTGCAGTAGAACACCTTTTCCGGTGCAACATAGCAGATGGCGGAATTCTATTACATTCGATCGAGGTATGTGTACGTAAGTGGAGACTTTGTATCTCTTAGCAGGTTAATAAAGACGCCATTTTCTCTCTTTTACTCTGTTTGTCAGCCCATACTTATCATTTCAGTCATTGTGGTTTGGCAAAGGTCAACAGCCATTACTTCGGGACAGAGGTCGTTCCAGGAACACTGTTCAATAGAAGACTGACTGATCGATCACACCGCTCGCCGAGCAATCACGGATTTGTTTTAAGAAGAAAAACCTGCTCAGATCACTTCTCGCATACAATGCAGCTGCATAATTATGTTTATTTGATGTCTCATTAACATTTATTTGTTGTGTTTCTGGTCCTTGATGAATGTCTAGTCTAATATGCTCTTTTAGCTCAATTGTTGTTCTCTACCAACCCCTGAGAGAAATATCTGTCTCTTTAGCTGAGTGCTCCACTATGTTCACATGCTTGTTTCTAACTGTGTCTGTCTGTCGTTTGGTGCTGAGCAAGTAGTGTACAGTGGGTTTTTAGAACTTTTCCACTGAAGAGAGCGGCTGCTGTGAGAGTGAATCAAAACAGTAAAATTGTGGGCCGGACAGCTAAACAATGAGCTGAAACTCAGTCTGAATCTCTGTAGAGTCGAGGGGAGTTGCAGATTCAGGTGATCACTACTGGCGGTGCCTTTTTATATATTATCAATTGATATACATTGTTTGGAAATGTTCATTATAGGAGCTCAACAGCTGTATACGTGATACCAACAGGTTATTGGATTAGGATCAAGAGCAAACACTGCAGTATTTGAAAGGGAAGCTCATCCGTCACACCTTGACCCCAGTGAGCATGCCTGTCGTGGACACACTGAAGTCCAGATAAGCAATCATCTCTGCTGTGGGCGGCTTATAGATCTGGGGAGGCCGGCGGCGAGGAAGGTCATCTGTTTTACAGGGGAAAAAATACATATTCAATATATTGACCAATAAATACACAACTCAATTATCTCTCAATTATTGCTCTTAGATAATAATACTTGAATAAAATATCAACTCATTCCAATTCAAATGCTGTTAGGGAGGGTTTAATGCATCAATTACCCACAACTGGAGAAATCACTGCAGAGAAAATCCCCACTTCCTGTTCGCCTTAATACTGCAAACGGTCCACAATAACTGACACGAGCACTTCTGACAGCTCTGTGCACTTTATACACGACTACCTTCACACTATGACAACTACTACAAGCAACGGATGAGTCTTTTTTACTTTGAATTTGACCAATAGGAAAGTATACTACCATAAACATGTATTCTTAATTCAGGAGTACAGTTATGTCTTATTACAAATACATGAATTGTTCACGAAACATCTGTCCTGAAACTCTGCACAGCTAGTGTGGGTTTAGGGTTCAAATATGTGTTAAAGTTGAACTATGGACTGAAGGTGGCGTCAAAGGAAGTGGGTTTTTTTTCTTTCTCAAATTAATTTGCAACACTTTGGAATATTACAAAGTCTTGTTACCTCATGGTATTCACATATGGTAAAGTTTTGCCTGAGCATGAGAATTTTCACCGAAGACATTTTGACATGTCACAGTAGAAAAACCACAGGTGTAAATAATAATGTTAATGATAACTTCCATGTAGCTGCTTTAGTCATGATGCTTCATGATGGCTTACTGGGATAATAATAGAACATCTGAGCGTTTCCTGCTGACACGTCAAAATGTCCACTCCAAAACAAAATTCCTATCTTTTGGTTTCTTACCTGTGTCAATGATTGTTGGCCACGTTTTAATGTTAACAGAAGCAGCAGCCTCTTTGGAGCGCAGAGTCCTCATGAGACTTTGAGTGGTGAGGATACATGCCGCTTTACTGACCTGGTAACAAAACATAAGCATGATTCATTTGCATTGGAGAAGAGGCTACAAAGGGCTAGTAATCTAATTAAAACATCCATAAGCACACATACTGTACACCAATGCACATAACATTATGTAACTTTCTATAGCCCAACTTTTTGGATTTTTGAATCAATATACAATATCGATTTTTAAGAATAAACACAAAAATTTCACAAAACGAACTCTTAATTTGACATTTTAAAGACTTTTAGACAGTTAGAAAAAAACAAAATCCAACTTCAGTCTCTGCAATTTTTAAGTTCGATCATCGTCACATTTTTGGTAAACTTAAGTGTGTTGTTTGTTTTTAGGGATTTAGGTTTAACCTTGCAGAAACAAGGTTGCTCAATTACATAACGGATCATAGTCATGTTATTTTATGTCCAATGTCTACAGGTTATTTATTATGGCATCTACACATTAGCCTGAAAATACCCGAATACAAGGATTAAAGTATTGCACACACATGTAAGTGCACACTAACCCACGTGAAAACAGTACACACTCACATCAATAATCATGCGGACAGTAGGTAGCGTGGCTGCCAGGTTCTGAGGGTGCGGTGGTCGGACATTTACGGGAACACATCCAGCGTAAAGGCAGCCGTAGAAAGCGGCTATCAAATCAATTCCTGAGAGAAAGATTGTGGTACAAATGGTAGAGTAAAAAAAAAGGAAGAGAAAACTCCCTATAATTAATTGGAAGGGGATTAATAGGGAAACACAGAAAGGAAGCAAGAAGCAGAACCCACCAGGAGGATAAAGCAGAACCACGTTCTCTCCGGTGTTGATACTGCCTTTCTCAGTGAGCGCTGCAGCGATCTTCTCCGCTCGCTTGTGAAGCTGGACACAGGTCGCTGTGCTCACCGTGACACCCTGAAGGACAAGAGGAATACACAGAGGCAGGGATTCAACGTCCCCAAAAACACAAGTAATAATTGTAGTGACTAATCTCTGTGACTTGCCACTGGGCACCCATGCGTCATTACCCCATGTCAGTTGCACCTGTGCCCCATATATAAACTACCAGTATACTATCACAATAAAATACACAGACATAACTAACGGCTCCTACAGTAATGTATCAATGTCATTGCAGTCCAAGTACGTATACATAATGTGTTTCTCAGCATATAAACAGATCAGTTTGATACCTTGGCATTAAGAAGAACAAAGAGGACGTGGTCTGCGTCTGTCTGTGCCCTCCACTGTAGAGCCTCTGTCAAATACTGATGCTGAAATAAAAGGAAATAATAATTAGATGTATATATGAGGTTGAGCTTTAATAGTCTTGAGAAATTATTACAAACACAATCATGGAGAGCTTATACAGGGAGGACTTTAGTGCTGATGGAACAATGTAATACACCTGAATAAAACAAAATAAGGTGGGGCTCAGAGAATGCATACCTCAGTACACAACTGTCTGGCATAAATTAACTCTTGCCAACGTGCAATTAATTTACATCAGATACTCTGAGCCAATACAGCTCTTAAAATAATGAACAATAACTTAGGATGTGAAAGGAACCTTTGCAGTAAAACAAGGAAAAGCTACAGAAGGTGCATATCATGAAACACAGATCATAACAATAAACATGCAAAGCTGTGCTTGTGTCACATATTAACACAAGCACACAAAATAGAATCACAATACAAGAATTTGACAAGAATAAACAAAGACGTGGGGAAGATGCCAGAAGGGGGGTCTTCAATCTTACCATCACCGTGGGCCACATACAGAGCTACATCCAGAATGACGAGAGCAGAAAGAGAGAAGAGTCCAGGTTTTTTCTTACATCTATAAAACTGAGCTTTGTCTGAGCCTGAACCATAGTTACACTGCCAGTAGAAAGTCTTCAAACCTAACGATCCACCATTATAACACAGTATGAGCATTGGTACTGATCATGCGTTTCCTGCTGATGCTGAAACACATGCACGTGTCTCTTTAGAAAGTGGGAATGTGTGTGGAGTAATCAGATAAAGAATTAGTGGGTGGTTGAAAGAGAGCTACAGTATTCATGGTCATGCTACCTTCCGGACAAGATCCTGGTCTTCGATCATGCCGAGGTCCCTGCCCGTAGCCTGAGCAATCCTCTTCCCTGCCACCAGATTGCCCACCATCACTGATGCAGGACCAACGCCAACTACGAGAGAAACAGAGTGAAAAGTGTGAAGCAGATCAACAGATTTAGTGGGAGACAGAAAGATAGATTAAAAGAAATCGTCATCACATTGTATTCATAATATCTAAAAACATATTGTTCTTTTTCTCTGTATGTATTCCTTTGTATTTAATTGTTAGTTTTTCTGCTCATTTTGATTACTTCTCGTTGTCAGTATGTTATGCTGTATTTCTCTTAATGTACCGGTATATGTGCTTAGTTAGTTTTCTATTTTTGTCTTTTTCATTTTGTTATTGTTTGTTTTTATCCTAAAAAGTTAAGGGGCGGTTCATTGTATAAACCTGAGGCTTCTTGACCTCTGTTAAGACATTTCACCTGTTTTAATTATCTGGATTTTATGCAGTCTTATATATGTTTTATTACATTTCTCAATAAAGCACCCCAGAAATCCCAGTTGTAATCTTGTCAGAATCAAAAATAGCTGACATTTTTACGTGTCTGGAAAGTAAACATTATAGACTGGACTAGTATTTTGTGAAACACAGATGTTAAATGGTGGCTGTGCTCAACTATGCCAATTGCGTGACATTCGTTGAACTTTGCCACAACCAGAGGCCAACGTGGCAGAAACATTGCTTTCAAAAATGTAGAAACTTTCTGTGCGTTATGTAACACTACTGACCATGCTCTAATTTCACAAAACACTTCATAACCCTGACTGACTCTCACAGGCGGAACATCAACAATGTCTCTCATCTTTGGGGTTTCTGTCTGCAGATAAGCGTTGCTTACCGGGCTGCTTCTGGCGGGGCTTGGGCAGGTTGGTGACACACGTATGCGGACACATTAGGATGTTGCAGGGGTGCAGGTTGCCATCTAAGAAGAACTGCTTGGTGTCAGAGATGTGGATGCCACCCAGGGGTGTTTTAGGTAAGGTGTTGGCCGGGACCAGAGCCAAACAGTAGAGGCCAACCTGGTGGATGCTGTCGATAGCCTGCAGAGGACAGTTGCTTACAAAATAACTAATAACACCAAATTAGCTGGATGATAGTGTTATTACCTATCATTAATAAAGAGAAGAGGTGTATATTGTTTCCTGTTACTTGCATAAAAGCTGCTTCACAATAAAAGCATGTGAAAGAAGATGATGAGCTGATTTACCTGAAGCACTCGACTCATCCACTGGAAGCTGTCCTCTTCGCTGGCGTCTGGCCTCTGCTCCGCCACAATCACGACCCTCTCATCATAAAACACTGTGACTGAAAACACAGTGATCCTGAAACACAAAAAAACACACTCAAACATGTGTGTAAGACTATTCAGAGTCAGAAAGTAAGTCAGACATCTATAGACAACGCCACCATTACATCCAGTGATGCCCTGTTTTGGGCAGCTGCGCCTCTCTTGTACCACCAGGTGTCAGCAGTGATAAATTAGAATCCACACTTTCCCAACAGAGCATCTTTCGACTCACACTTTGTATAAAGAGGAATTTAGTGGTCTCCTTACCTTCCACGGTACACGGTCTTCACTGGCTCCACGGCCAGAGCAGTTGCCACCAGGTCATCAGCGTTGTGTCTCCGCCCGCTCACCATCAGCAGACCCTCGATCTTCCCCACCACAAAGATCAGACTGCCCTGCACGAAGCGGGAGGACATACAGCGGGGTCGTTATATTGCAAGTATACGGACCCATTGAAAAACAGAGAGAGAAGGATGGTTTCCAGGACGGCTCAAGTTACTACAGGTGTTGTACGGTATTGAAATGGTCCTACTTACTGGGCCAACAAACCCCAGGAGTCCTGACCGCACAAATGGTATCTCTCCGATGGGAACTCCATTAGCGTTAACCGGTATCACCTGAACACAACCGTACAGAAATGATGGATATGCACCACATATTAATACTTTGATTGTATCAGCACAGGCGGGTTGTAAATGTAACTTTACTTTCATACCTCAAAGGTGTTTTTGGTGACCCCGGGCAGGCCGTAGTACATGTTGCCTCCAGCACGGGAGTTGATTATTATCTCACCAATCTCATCTGTTTTGCACAGCTGAGGAGGCCCATCTGGCTTAACAATGCACATCAGCGCTGGAGACACATAAAGGTAGCATTCAAATAACTAATAGACTTCATAAATTAACTTTTCACATTTCAGCTCAGTTTTTTTATGACATGACCTTTTCCTTCTGGAAAATAAAGCTAACCCTTGCTATTCCTAGAAGCCAAAGATCTTTAGAGGTGGAAAGCGAGTCCCATTTTCTTCTGTATTGTATACACGTGCTACTAATATATTATATATATATTAATATATATATATATATATAAGCGTCAGTATTTCATGAAATGGTGTGCATGTGTAACAGCTCTGCCTGGCCTGCTGCAGTCTTACATCTGGCTTGATCACATCCATTAACTTCTGTATGATCTCAACTGTGTTTCATGGCTGTACTTATTGAAGGAAGGACCCGGACCACAAAACACAGTAATAAAACACTCTATTGCCATCATAGAAATCTTGTTTTACATACATTTTGAATAGTTAACAAAGCATTCTATCATTTGTCCTGCTATGTTTCCTGCTAATTGTTTTTACATCCATGTCAGCATATAATAAAAATCAAACTCAAGAGATTAAAATTTTGCTTGAGATAATGTAAGTGTAGGTGTGTTCAGGTGATTGTGGAAAGATCCAAGATTTGATTACATTGGCTGCAACACACTCGTTCCCGTGAAACAACCGACATATTTCAAATAAATATTTTCCATGACATTCATATTTGCTTATTGAGGCTTAAACCCCTGACATACGATAGCTCAAGAATGCTTTTGTAGCAGCTCTTTCCGCAAGCACCCATCTTTCCTTCTTCCCTCACCTCCAGGCATGACGTGTCCCACGTCTTGTACAGTCAGGGCGGAGTTCTTGTCCTCTGTGTTGACCCTGATGACACCGTGGCTCAGGCCGCCCAGAGAAAGAATGGCACGGGCTGGGAGGGGCGTGCCTGGTACTCCTGGTCTACACAGGGGAGAATTAGATCAATCATGAGCATTTCCATCCATCCCATCTGTTCTTACAGTTAGCCATCTGCCCCCCTACCCATGTACAACACCACATACAACATCTCCATCCACTCTGCTACTCCAGTACACATTATAATCAACCTTGAGTGAAGCAGTGTGGCATGCTTATCCTTTGTCTTTGTCATGGGCCTTAGATTGAAATGAAGGGTGGAAAGAAGGAAGAAATGGGAGGTAGGTGGGACTAGGGACTAAGAAGAAGGAAGGGGTTTCTATCTTCTTTTGTGTTTGTCTTTTTCCTCTAATATAATGCTCCATCAAATATATATATATATATATATGGATCAGTTACATACCTGCGTATAGCTACTGTCATAGCCTCAGGGGAGGTGGCACAGGGACAGATGACCTCAGGTTTCAGCCCGTGGGACTGAAACACGTTCAGGAAGGCATCACAGGAAGACACCGACCCTTGACAGCAAAAGATAGGGAATTCAACACATTACATCTAATTTGTGTCGTTTGGAAATACCTAGTTTTCTAAAGCTGGAGAGCCACAAAGTACTCACAGGGGTTAGCACCATCAGCAACAATCAGCATCCGTAATGACGCCAGACTGGTGTCTCTCTGGTCCCGATGAGCCATCATGGCCCAGTGTAGATCACGGCACTTCACCAAAGCTATACGAGCTGCACAAGAATAACGGTATGTCATGTTATGTTCAACATTTATCATATTATACTTGTATATGGCACTACTCACGCTGATAGCAGTGTTACCTTTGTGGATGTGGACCCTCTGTACCCAGGACAGAGGACAAGCCTTCATTACTGCGTAGGGAACGCTGATAGTGTGTATCCTGTTCATCACAGCCTGCAAACAAAACAAACATGATGCAGCAGCTAATACATACAATATGTTTTAATTTTTAATCAAAACAAACCCCACATTGGTTCATTCAACTAAATGTAGTTCTAAAATTACAGAAAGAGTAAAAAGCACCTCACACCCTTACCGTGAGAACTCCATGCCACAGGCCAATATCTTTTTTAAAGTCCAGGACATTCACCAAAGTTTCCCCTTTAAGTCAAGAAAGACACAAGTGACTTCAGGCTCATAACAAAAATGTTGATGAGGAAAGCTTCAGATAATGGACGATGACGATTCTTCACTCACCCTCACAGTAGTTGCAGGCCTGGGTCAGCGCTTGGCAGTGGGTCAACATGGCTACTTTGGACACAGCCACACCCACCACTGTGCCATCTTTACTCGCTTTGTACTAAGCAGAGAGGAAACACAAGAGTACACGTTAATATTTATGCAAACCTGCAACACGCTTTACCTTTATCAACATTTAGGTTAACCAGGTATACAATATCGTCTCCTTAAAAGCAGTAACTGCTTAATACAATCGGCTGACCCACCAGTGAGCAGCTCTGTTACCTCTATATATGCAGGGTCAGTGTTGGCAGTGGGGATGTGCGGCTGCCAGTCTTTAGAAGGCTTGGTCAGGTATTTTGAGTCTGTCACCACCCACTTTAGTCGAGGCCAGCCTATCAGAGAAAGGCATCAGTGAAGTCAAGTAAAATCAAGGGGACTTATATTATACCTTAGAATATAGGAAAGGTATTCATTTCAGAATGTTATGCAACTGATTTGAGAACATCGATGGCTGAAATTCATCGCCACTTCTTCATTAAAACACAAAAAATCTGAAGGTGACCTAAGATTTAGCCATTGCATTTTTACAGCAACATTTAATAAAAGAGTTTTTTTTATCAAGATAAATAAAAGTGCTGACCTTTAAACTGCAGTATTTCTCCGGTGGGTGTTTTGGGTAAACCCTTCAGACAGATCTCACTGGTCAGAGCCAGACCAACACTACAGCTACCGAGCAGAAACCCCACCTGGCAGATACCGGCATCCTAAAAACACATTCATAGTTAAACAGAAAGAAATGTGTCTGTACTCACAAAAATGTACATGTTTGATGGATTTTTTACTTTGCGAGAGAGTGGTACTTCAATCGGTACAGGTATAACTTCAGCTAGGAGGCAGCCGTAGAAGGCCACCCAGAACATACCAGGGTCACTGTTTGGATACACCAGCGCCACCTAGCAAGACATTACAATTTGCATTCAGCATCTTGTTGCTGTAAAACGTTATAAATACCATTGTGCTTCATTTGTTTGTTGTATTTTGTGTCCGCTCTCTCACCTTGTCTCCAGGTTTGAGGATTTGCTCGTTCTTGGTGCCCAGCTTGTTCAGGAGGGTGTACGCTAGCTTCACGCTGCGACTCCACAGCTTCCCTAACAGACAGAAGGTGGAGCAGGTAGGAGGTTAGTTAGGAGGGGGGATTATATGTCTTACTGCTGCCAAAATAAATCTCATGTCACAGAGTATAGTCATCACTCTATTGTCAAAATTAAGCTCTTAATTAACAGGAACTTATAATAAATAGGTCTTCACACAGCATTAGCTGAGAGTCTTGTTTCTCACCATATGTCAGTGTATAGAGCGGCTTGCCCGTGATGTCAAGAGCGGTGAGGGCAGGGCTCTTCCCCTGAGTGGACCCCCAACGGGCCAACGCTGCCTGCAGGGCTGGGGGCCAGTTGCTGACCACGCCCAAAGGCTCCCCTTTCACCGGGATGATCTGACGGCCCTCCGGCTTAGGTGTGTTGGGGTCTGGCTGGGGCACTGACAGAGAGACAACAGAACATGTATGTGGCAGATTAATGAGGTTGATCAAAGATGGCGCCAGGATAAAAAGCAGTCCATACATCATTGCTGGCCTATACTGATTCAGCCTATTGATAGGCTTTCTCTTTCCTGTGTCTTCCCTAATCTGTCTTCTTCTGTTGTTTAAACTGTCTGAAGATAAAACAATAAATGGTTGAGACAATGGAATCCCCAAGTCTTCAGATCACAACAAACTGTACTGATCATTTGTGATAACTTGGGTAAGACTCTATGACGCCTGTGTCTATAATGCATTATACACATACTTATAATGTGTTATAATGTGCTAATAGCACTAAAAATATAGACATAATCACTCCTAAATATTCAGAATGCTTAAAACAATAATCATAACACACTACAAATCAATAATTACTGATAAGGTCAAGTTTCATAGTACTTCCTTTGTATTTCAACCCAAACGTTTAACATATCAATGGGTTATAATTGATCTATAAAGCATTCGTAAACAATTTATTAACCATAATAAAGCTATTTATTGATCAGTTGGACCCAAAATGTACTTTTTAAATATAAAGATGTCTGCACAAGTCATTCAACCTCAACTGTAATATGATGCAGTGCAGTTTTTGAAATATATAAACAACCTTCAAAGTCCCTTCAGTAAAAATCTAAGAGGCCACTTGTGAACACTGTCGTCAACATGCTTCCTGAAGACGCGTACCATCTACGATCTCCTCAGCGTCGTCGGTGAAGAACTCTCTGAGTGGCGGCCGCTTGGGCCTCTTCAGAGTGTTGAGCAGCTGCTGGATCTTAGTGGACACTCTGCTGTTCACAGGAACTCCTACAAGGTGGATGAAGGAGAGGGGCAGTGGCAAGACAAACACACGGTCACACACGATGGCTTGAACATCCAGTGACACAATAATACAGGTCTAAACTTCTTACCATGTCATTGTCTGCTGCTCTTCGTCACATTACACAAAATACTGTATTCTTTAGATAAGATTGAATTGATAATAACATATTTTCACATTTTGTGGGAATGAAAAGCAGCATACGTCGGTGGAAACAACACGAGGAAAACAGTGAGAGCTGGGGTAAAGGTTGTCTTTTTGGTTTGGGATCACACGTGAGGAGTCATTCTGTGTGTGGATGACGGTTTTGTGTTATTTATTTTGATAATCATTCATTAAAAACAAGGAGGGAGAGTAAGGGTAAAACAGCAGACACAAAAGGCTACAGACATTATACATTAAGGTGTTTCCTTACTCTGCGTATTACCTCTTCCTATCAGGCAGTCAAATAAACGTGAGAAAGATCAAGAAGAAAAGACAGCAGTAAAGTCTGATTAATGATATGTCATGGTTTAAGGTCAACACTTACATAGAAGAGCGAAATGTATATGTCATCAGACGCAAACTCCTGCAAGGACACACAAACAAATATAGTGATATGTGGTGTAGTCATTACCGTCCGCAGTCTCCATCATGCTTGAGCGGCTTTGTCCACGGCTCATTCCTCGGACCACGGCGTTGTTCGGCAGGTCGACCCGTGGGCCTCTGGATGGGGGGGCCACAGCTGTCACATCTGGAGGGGGGGCACTGTTTTCTGATGGGGCTGCAGGTGAAGCGAGGGACAATAGTCTGAACGAAGCCATTCTACCGTTTCAGCTTGTTTTCTAAGTAAAATACCAGGCATTGGATATGAACAAATACAGGTATAATACAAAGGAAAACCTAATTTCAGTCAACAAGATATTGTTCTTTTGGATCTCTAATTCTTTCTCCATGTTTTATTAACTCATACTAATAACAGAAATGGTGTCCATGAACTCCTTAGTTATAAATTAGCGTCTCACCAATGCGACTGTGAGCCAGCATGTCCGTCACAGCTGCAGTGTGGGCTGAGGGCTGAGGCTGGTGCTGAGGCTGGTGCTGAGGCTGGTGCTGAGGCTGGTGCTGAGGCTGGGGCTGAGGCTGGTGCTGAGGCTGGGGCTGAGGCTGGGGCTGAGGCTGGGGCTGTGGCTGGTGTGGTGGCTGGTAGTGAGGCTGATACAGAGGTTGGTACTGTGGCTTGTACTGAGGCTGAGACTTAGGCTGGCTCTGAGGCTGCGGTTTGGCCTCTCCGTGGGACAAGGTTGAGGAGGCCGAAGAGGAGGTGGAGGAGCCCTGGACGGTGCGGTTGATCCAAGCGTCCGGGCTCTGCATGTTGGGATTGACCACAGCCGGAGGAGGGACCAGTGATGACTGCCTGCGCACAGATGTCTCATCTTCAGATCCTGATGAGGAGTCTGAGAGCCAAAGAGAGAGTAGGAATATTGAGCACTGTATCCTCCCAGCTCAATGTCCATAATTGTTACGACATAGCAGGAGGACTCTCCTTCCTGTCCTACCTGGTGGTGTGCGGGTTTCGATGGGAGACTGGACATACGTGGAGCGCCGTTTGGTCGGCATGGGCAGTGCCATCTTCTCTTCCTTATGTTTAGCCAGGGCAGCCTGTACTGCTTCAGTATGGATATCTGTACAGGCAGGAAACAAGACACACTTTAACTTGGGAATGGCAGCTTTGGATCTAATTCAAAGCAAATAAACAATTAAGAAAATAATAAAAAACAGCCAACTCACTCATCAAGAGCCAGTTTGCCCACAACACAGGATGTGGTAAGTGATAAACTGCTGCTTAAAAAGTGTTATGATTTGATTTTAATTGTGAGTCCTCCAGAGCAGGGCGTCCGAACCAAGGGGATCTGCCACCCCAAAAGCCTTTGCCAGAAAAATAATGTAAGTACACAAACCACAGCCTAAGAACTAAGTTTAGATCCTGGTTTCTCTTTTTGGGGAAAAGTCCTGCTGACAAAAAAGACTAAAAGGTGCTCAGCATAGGTGGAGTAAAAGTTAATGCAGTAATGTGAACTATTTGCATAAGTACTTCGGACAGTAGAACAAAATCAGGTTGTGATAAGAAGAAAAGTTAATATTGTATTATTAAACAATCCGAGAACGAAAAAACGACTTGAGGTGAGAAATTACTTATTTTTGTCACCTCTGCCTCCTTCTTTTCCAGAGAGATTTTGATGAAGAAGAAACAGTTAATTAAAACATCAGGAGAAAATCCTAAAATGATGACTGTTTTTCCACTGAGAGAGGAAACCATGAGAGAGACATGCTGTGCTTTAACCCACACACTTGCCTACACACTGTTATACGTGCAGAGATACTCTCACTTGATGACACCCACAGGCACATTAAAGAGGACCATGTGACCAGCCACACATTCAGACTACGTAACAAAACGTGTGCAATAAAAGCCCACTCACTGACAAATCATGCATGTATTCACTCAGGGGACACAGTTTCCATTCAACACATTTAAATAAACCATCATGTGCAGCTCATCACACAGCACCAGAAGGGCCTGTTGAACAGATCGCTCAGGACTAAACCTTCTTCATAACGTGCCATCGTCTACCGTCACACAGGGGCGTCAGGAGAGGCTGACTCCTTACATGTTTGTGAGAATGAGGGCCGTCTCTGTGGCGATAAGCACGGTGGGGAGTGAGGAGGATAGCGTTGTGTGTTACACCAGCTTCTGATGTATGAGCAGCTGAAGGCCTTTCATCTTTCATGCGTGCCTCTTCGGTTTACTCCACATATGAAACATGAATGTGTAACTGCAGATGCAGCAGCCTCGCACCAGTTATATTGTAATTTGGTGAACGCACTGCTGACACTGTTGTTTGAGAGGAATAATAACTGGAGGAGGCTGTAAAATGATGATTGCTTTCATATTATATAGTATTTCAGTTTCTTGTTGGCACAGTATTTTGTCATTGTCTCACTATTATGTGTTGATGCTGGGTCTCCTTTACAAATGTCAATGTTTTTGCTATGCTAGCAGTGTAGTCTCGGGATGGCTTTGGTTCTCTGTCTGTCTGACTGAAATACCCCATCAGCCTTGCCATGTACAAACATTTACAGTTCCCAGAGGATGAATCTTAGACTTTGATGATGCCCTAACCTTTCCCCTAGCGCCACCATCAGGTCAAATGTTCTATTAGTTTATAGACGAAAACCTGCAACACCAACGACATTCCCAGCAACCAGTGCTGTAATCTGTGTTTAGTGCTAACTAAGCACATGTTAGCATGCCAAAATGCTTCACCATAATAAATACAGTAAGTTTTTAAAGCTCAGATTGAACACATGATAATCATTACACCTGCATAACATCAGTATGCCAGAATTGTCATTGTAAGCATGTTAGCAGCCTGCAGTTAGCATTCAGCTTCAAGTGTGGCTGTGTTTTTGGGATGTAGCCTGCTGGTTTATACTCGCTCGGCACTCACAGTATGAGTAGTGGTTTTAACTGACAGCTGACTGTGGCTGTGTCCCAAATAATTCTCTATTGACGAGCTACTGCACAGCTTTCCGTCTTCATTTCAGTGTCTGAAATACAAGTTTATAAGACAGCTAAAGCTAACAGACCTGCAATAAAAACCTACGTTAATGAAGGTTATGATATGTAGTCAAAGCTGTTTTAGAGAGCTGTTGATTTAGCTTCATGATCGTTTTGGGAATGTAGTTTGTGTTGCTGTATTGACAGGTGTTTCTATTATTTTGTCCATCCCATTTAAATCAATATAAAAAAAATTAGGATAGGCAAAATATCTAATATATCTAATAAAGTGAGTGTAAATCGCAATGTAAATATTATGCACTTCAAAAAGGGCCACAATGGAAGAAACATTGTAATGTTCATGAGGCTACATTTACTTTCTGATAAAAGTAAAAACACAGGTATGCAACACTAGCACAGCTGGCAGCTGTGAGTCAGGAGTTAGAGCTGCATTAATTAAGTGTATTTATTATTTACTAAACGTGTGAGTGATGCAGCAAAATGATGATTATTCATGCGTCGATAGTAAATGAATGAATGAGGGAAAGGTTGTCTGTATATATAATACTGCTATTGTAGATTCTTTACTGTTTTATTACTGTTTTACTGTTTATTTATATTACTTTTTTTAAATTGTATTTGACTATGTGTCTCTTGCTGCTGTAATCCTGCAATTTCCCCACTGGGAAAAGATGATCTTATCTTATCTTATAGACACTTTGCTGATGATGACAGGCCTTTCTGCTTCCTTTGAAGGCAGCCGAGTGCTTTATTAGAGCAATTGTATTGCTCTTAAAACTGTACTACACTGTGAACTTAGTATAATGGACCACTCATATGTGGCAAAAGTCTCAACATCCCTCTCGTCCATGCTACTTTACTTCTACACTGCAAGCCCAAGACAAGGCTGCACTAATTCCATTAGTCCAGTCTTGATATATTGCACCAATCTCAATTTTGCATCTATTTTTCAAGCTATAATCTTCTCTGTGTTGAATCCTTTTCTCCAATCTCCTTCTCAATCTTCCAATCAAATAATAAAATATGCTTCCGTTGCCTGACAGACTTCAGATTTGTTTGCCTGGTATGCAGCATGCTGGAGTGTGAGTGTGTTTCAGAGAAGAGAGAATTAAGGAAAGAAGCAAAGCCTGGAGGCTTTTAGTTAAACGGACACTAACATCCTCTTCATAATGCTCTGTGCGCTTTCGCCTCTACTCTACTGCTCTGTTTTCCTTTATCCCTGTTAGCAACGTCAGGTTTTTCAGTATCCCCCCTGTTCTCCTCTCACATAGCCAGGCGGTGACATCACAGAAAGCTTTCACAGACTGGGGGTCCTCACTGAGGGGCTTCCCAGCTGCAGGGCAGAACTGTTGTGTGCCTCTCTCTCTATCTCTCCTATTACACACACACACTCTCTCTCTCTCTCTCTCTCTCTCTCTCTCTCACACACACACACACACACACACACACATTTTTAATTGGTCCCTTTGAAACAGCCCAGTGTCTGAGCTTAAAACTGGCCGGCTCAACTGGTGAAGCTAATGTGAACGCTGCAAAGTTATGAGAGGTAACTACTGTATATGTCATCACAGGTGTTTTACATTTGGGGGAAAAAGTGAAGCTGAGCTTAGTGTCTCAATGCTGGAGTTCTGACCTGATCGGTAGCGGTCGTCCCTGGTTCCTCCACTGCGATGAGACTTGCGGGAGCGACGCTCTCGATAACGGGACGAGCTGGAGGGAGGAGGGCCGTGGCCGGAGGAGGAGCTGGGAGCGGGGGGCTGCCTGTCATTCTGACGGGGCGGCTCAACTGCAAAATAAACACAATAAACATGCATTCATTATTTGTAATATTACCACATGAGGATCTTGCTTATTGTCTTGTTTCTGCTAGTGTTAACTCAGTCTCTGCCTGAATGGGATCAATCGCCATTTCAATCTAGACTTAACTTTAGCCTCTTAGAAGCAAATCAATGAATAGATTTCTCACAGAAAAATGAAGAAGACAGCTACAAGAAAGGGACTTTTAAACAATTTAGCTGCAATATTCTAGAGAACAATAATGTACTTAACCTTTACAGGATATCTGATACGGTGTATGGGAATAGATCATGCTTTTTTATGGAATTTAAGTACCTCTCCTGTTCTTATGTTAACTTTATTATGATTCTTCAAATAGAGAAGGAGCTTCCAGCAGATAGACACATTCTGCATACAGCTAGCAAATATGTTATCATTTGTGCTGCACTGTCAGTGGGGATGCGTGGAAATTAGCAGAGATATGGCACCACTAGGAGGCAGCAGTGAGCATTAGCAAGTCTGAATGTACAACACCAGTGCCATTAATAGTAGAGAAACAGCCATTTACAGAACATGTTATGCAATCTACATCTAAATTACATTCCCCTAAATTATTCTGCAATGCAATATTTTTGAAATGTAACCTTTTCAGTGACATTTTCAAAAGACATGGATGTGAAAGTAAAACAATTAGGTATGCCAATTTAACTGACAGTAAGCCGAGCAGACACTCCATGTAACTGAATCATAGCATAAGACATTGTAGATCAACTAAAATCAGAGTGAGAAAGAGAAATGAGATCAGGTTTAAGTGCTATTTATTTAGTGTATAACCAGTATAGGGGATACACGGTTATGCTAACACAGGAAAAAATAAGAGATGATGGATTTTTACCTGGAGTATGAATGATGTAGGGAGCCAGGAGTTTGATCTTTTTCTTCTCATATCCCTTCTGTGTAATATCACCTGTAAAAAATCACAGAGAAGATGAGTGACTTAAAGACTGAGGCCAAGGCAAACTTTTATCTTATACGATTAGAATCAACATCAGTTTGTGTGTATTGTCAGAAGCACTAACATTCAGTGGCAGTCTTTTTACATTTGGCATTACATAACAGTATAACTATATGCTTGATAAAATGCATAATTTTAAGAATAATCTAAACTATCTAAAAAATTCTCAAAACTCTAATGCTTTTGTTTATTGATAACACTCCTGGACTGAGCTCTGTTCTCTGATGTGCCTAAATGTGGTCTATTCCCACATCTTCAAACACAACAATGGCGACAGAGCAACAGAGAGGAAAGAAACAGGTAAAATAAAAAACACAACTTTGTAACACAACACAGATGGATGCACACAGTTGTTACAGTGATCTCCAGAGATGGCTGAGGTCGTCAAAGCTGTGGCTCTCTTCCAGCCTCAAGTATGACACGAAGAGAAAAACACAACAGCTAAATTTGGAAATGTACAGAAGCGTGGGCAAGGGATGGGATGATTCAGAGCTGCAGAGAGAAAACAGAAAGGCTTGAAAGCGGAGGGTAAGAAATGTGGGAGACACACAGAGAAAAGACGGGAAAACGGCGAGAGCACAGAGGGGGACGTGACAGAGGTGAGTCACGGGGCATC
Source organism: Taurulus bubalis (assembly GCF_910589615.1). Taxonomy (NCBI): domain Eukaryota; kingdom Metazoa; phylum Chordata; class Actinopteri; order Perciformes; family Cottidae; genus Taurulus; species Taurulus bubalis. Next base: position 16,242,227 of record NC_136593.1, on the reverse strand, counting down.
CGAAGGACAGAAGAGGAGGGGTCTCCAGTCAGAAGCGGTAATAGAACCAAACGCCACGCCTGGCCCCCCTGCAGACAGCCCATCTGCATCTTCCTCCACCCCACCAGACACAGCACAGGCCGACTGCGCTTCTCCTCTGGCCCTGAAGCGATGCACTCACTCTGCAAAATTCCTCTATGGGCAAAGCCGGCAGATTTTCAGACACATACTAAAAATCCATCTGGAGAGCCTGCACTCTCTTTTCTAATAACAGTGTTTGGCAGCAATGATTCATTCAGTATGTCCGGCCCGGCCGCTCTCAAACCTCGTCATCACAAAGACACATAGCAGTTATAGTGACTTACAGAATGAATATGAACTGTCTGAGTAAAAACCTCGGTGGCTTTCTCTGTATGATGTTTGCAGGTGACCCCATGCTGTGACCAGCAGTGACTCTTCTGTAGTCTCATCTCCTGAAGATCTGAGAGGTAATCTCTGATTGATGAAAGGTTGACAGACATTAATGGAGACTATTTGGACATTAGAAATAAGATGAGGATTTATTGTGATATTGATAAGAATATATCACAATATAAAAAATAATTCTACGTTCTTTTGCGTAGTTTTGACCAGATTGAAACATGTTATATTTTGATTGATTATCTCAGCTTTAATTATAACATATTTACATCGGTCACAGGTATTCATCACAGCAGGCAGACCAGAAATATTTCAGCAAACTGCACTATACTGAAACATCTACTCAGTTAAACCAACTCACTGCTGACAAACTGCAGACAAGCTGACGCAAAAGGAGAGTGCTCATGTTAGGGGGATATTGCCTGAGAGCCCACGCCAACAGAATATCTACTCTGGGACCTCTTTTTTTTTTACTAAAAAGGAAGTAAAAGCAAACACTTCCATAAGTAATGCATGAACAGTACAGTTGGCCTCGCTCAGTCACATGATTTATTTTTAGCTCATGTGAACAGGCAGTTTCTCTGCAGTGAGATGCACAGAGAGAGAGAGAGAAGGAGAGAGAGAGAGAGAGAGAGAGAGAGAGAGAGAGAGAGAGGGGGGGGGGGGAGGTGGGGGTGGGGGAGGGGCTGTCGTGGCATTAAATGAATCTCAAAGTAATCACTCTTCCATCTGGATGATTTGAAATTCATCTGTTTTTCATGGTTGCATCATCAGATCCATGCTCCAGCAGCAGATGACTTTGATTGTAATGCTACACTTTCCGTAACCAGTGTAGCATTACAATCACCACACAGCATAAGTCTTTCTCTTTTTTCTGTGGACTAGATATTAAGCATAAAATCTGGTGATTCTGTGTATCCGGCAATAGCAATGTGCTTTCCTAAACTGTGACATCAGTGTGTGGTTGAAGCATTGAGTTGTTCTATTCAGGGCTGGCTCGCTAGCTAGCTAGCTAATTCAACCATAATTTCATGCTACAGTTGCAGAACATAAAAAGCACCTCATGAACTGCTGCGCTTGGTCTACGTTACTTTAACATGAAGCCGGAAAATGTGACAAATATGGCAAGTGGAATATCAGAAAATGAGAGAAGCCTTTATAATATCAGTTTGTGATATATCTTACATATGAAAAGTGCTTTACAAATAAAACATTCTTTTGCAGAAACCTATTTAAAACTTAAGGCGACAAACTGTTCCTGCCTGTTCACAGTTGCCACTTAAATAAACATTCAAAGAGATCTGCTTAAAAGGCAAAGCATGGCTCCACTGAGGTGGTGAGGGCCTCGTTAACCCACTTTCTCACAGTGATCCAGGCATGTCTGTCCTGATGGTGGAGGTCACAATCAAAACATTTCAGGCTTTGCATGAAGCTGCCACAGCTCTCCTCTTTTGTCTCAGTTTAACAAACGCTTTGGTGAAGAAGACTCCTTCACCTCGGAGCGTATGTTTTATTTCCCTAAAATGTGTAGAGAGAAACATCAAAGCCGTGTCTCCTCCCAGCCCTGTGCGCTCTCACACTCACTAGCCTCGGATTATTTGAATTGCAGCGAGACTGCTCTCTCCTTCTACCCCACAGGCACTCCGTCTGAATAGTAATTAGCTACCGACCTCTATTCTCTCTCCTGTTTCTTTTCCCCCCTCTCTCTCTCTCTCTCTCTCTCTCTCTATCTCTCATCGCAACTCACTCAGTTTTAAACACGTGCCGACACCTGCTCGATGAAAATACGTTAAAATAGTGCAGGGACACCAGGGACTTCCAGGTGTTATCTCACAGAAAACAAGGTGTGATTGATTTACAATCAGATTTTCCAAAAGTAATAAGTCAGTTTAAAACTTAATTTATGTGACAGGCAAGAGGCTAAAAGCAAATATTGGCATAAGGGCTGCCTCTCTGTGGTATAGGAACATCTCTGAATTTGTGTATATGAGTTCAAGTGTGTTATTTTCATGAAGCATGAAGAGCTGGTACATTTTATCTGGAGAACAAACCCCCTACTGAGTCCTCCCAGCTGGTTCCTCCTACCAGGAGGCCAAGCATCTCCGTCAGCCAAAGATCACCAACTCACTGTGTCCACACCACAAACCAGCCCTGGTCACACAACACTTACAACACACACCTGAACATGTCTGACAGGATCTATTGTTGAACTTAGACAACGTAATGCTGTATGAGTATCCACAATATCTCTCACATACACGTACATACACATATGATCCCTGTGAGGGAGGATGATGTCATGCTCTCCAGTTTTCAATCTTACGTCCTCTGACAGAGTTTTCCTGCTGAGCCGCAAAACCAAATCCAGCTACATATTTACTTATTAGAAACTATGAGAGAGTCGAGCACCATATAATAAACTGTACTCACAATTAAGGTAATTGTGTAGCATACAGTCGAAGTGAAAGGTGGTTGGACTGCTTTAGGATCAGTTCATATCATTTGCATGTGGGTGTGTATGCGTGTGTAAACTTGCTGTTAGTTGGTGAACGGGCCAAAATCTCAGGGGAGGACCCGTCAGTTCAAAGTACATGTCGATACGAGACTGTAAGCGTGTCAACAAGAATACGCAAATAAATGTGAGTGACTTTTAGGGCGACGGCATTGACCACATTTATAATTTATGAAATATTTATTAACCCCCCCTTAGCATCCATGTTTATTAAGATCACATTTTCACAGTTTGTGGATGAACAGAGAGGTCCCGTCACCACGGCACCACACTCCACCCCCTCAGTGGCACAGGTACGTTTTTTATAGGGGTGGTCAGATGGGGCCACTATATTAGTGGAAAATTATGGCAATATGAGAGTTAAGGAATTGCATAGTGATCTACTTTGGTTTCTTATTTGACAGTTAATATCTCTCCTTATCTAATGTGAAGTAATATCAGCACAGTTAATATTTTGAGTTCCACAACAATCATGTTTTAATAAGTTATCTCTGAATGTGTATGTGTTAGGCCAATCATTGTTCTTCAAATGAGCTAGTTATCTTTTTCTTTAAAAAGACAAAGACATAGCTATAGAGTGCATTGATTGAAATGAACAAAAGATTTACAGGGAACCGTTAGTTCCAGCTGTTTGCTCTGTACAACTACTATCAACTTGTATTACACTCTGCACTACATAATGTATACTTAATAATTGCACTGCCTATTGAAACCGCTGCTCATGCTCTAATGTTCATACTGCAGATCTTAGAATATTCAATCATCACTGTCCTTACTCTCTGTTAATACTACTGATGATAATATTCAGCATTCATATCCACCCCTTTTTTGTCCATAATATTTCGTATATATATATATATATATATATATATATATATATATATATATATATATATATATATATATATATATATATATATATATTTCCACTCAACATAATGTACAATACTTTACTGCTTTTTGAACTTCTGCTTTAATGTTAGTGTGCATTTCTTTATCCAAGCGCCTGTACTCTGTGCAGTGAAAATAAAGTTGAATCTCACCTAATCTAACTATTATTTCACTAACTATTCTTTCATTCAGCCATTTCATAAGGAGAAGATATACATATATTTTGACTCACATAGTAAACTGGTACGACAGGAATTGGTGGGTGAAAGAAGTGCTTTAAAAAAGCCTAAAGCCCTATTACACACACACACTCTCTCTCTCTCTCTCTCTCTCTCTCTCTCTCTCTCTCTCTCTCTCTCTCTCTCTCTCTCTCTCTAGTGATTATCTTGCTCTAGAGTAGCAGGCAGGGTGCGCCCAACTCAGGTAACAGAGTGATTCATGTTTCACTCCACACATTTCTACTCCTACAGGGAGTGACAACATCTCTCTCTCACACACACACACACACACACACACACACACACACACACACACACACACAGGCCTGAAGGGCCAGTAGAAGTAATAACAGGGGCTACCAAGCAGGAAAGAAAAGGAGTGCAGTGAGTTAACTGAAAAGAAGAAGTGACTCAGACAGTGCCTCCATTCCACCTAATGTCATCAAATATTTCTTCTCCGTCTTTGCACAGCAGACAGAGTGAAAGAGGCCATGGGCCATGGCTGACACACCTGTCACACTTCACACACACTTCAACACTTAGTGGCAAAGCTGTTACAAACGCAACGTAACACCTACATATTCTCCTGTGGGATTTACACACTAGTATGAAACAGTGGGAATAGGCCATGGCAATTATGTAAACCAAGACATATGGGTGTCTCTGAAGTAGAGGAAGATTATGTGGATATGTTTAGTTTCGTTTCTATTACTATCAACTAAAAATACAAAAGACTTTATTGTCTGTCTCTGTCCCTGGAGGTGATCTGGTGAGCAGATGCTGCAGTCAAGTCAAGTCTATTTGTACAGCCCACTTCCACATACAATGTCTGTGTTTTACAGGCCCACAATAGCAACGGATCCTGCCCAACCACTCTATAAAGACATCACAAAAACAACTTAAAAAACCCTGCAGCACATACGTAAAAAATGTTAGAAGCATCAAGAGGAATCCCTTCACCTCAAAGAACTCTGGAAATGAACAGGATGCAGAATGCAAGGTAACACTACACAACTTGGATTATTATCCAACAAGAGGTTTATAAAACAGTCATTTCAATATAGTCCAATGAAACCCAGTATAAAAAAATACTTATAATATCAGTTCTTGTTCCAGGTCTGATGTGTCAGCGGGCCGGTGGTTGGAGCACCGTCAAAACTACAGTAGTCCACTTCATCAACTCATTAAATCATAGAACATCATAGGACATCACCAGGACTGATACCATCTGTAGCTTTTATCATGACCAGTTCAATTAATCAATTAATTACCACCTGATCTGAGATATCAAGAAAATACAACATGCTCTCATATTTTCTGACTTCATGGCTTTAGGTTCACCAGAATGCCTTCACCTGCATTTTATACTTTCTGCTGCAAAAGATAAACACGTTGTATTTTCCTCCAAATTCAGGCAAGAAACACATTTCTCCACCAAATTGGAAGTAGCCTTAGGAATAGCACATCTTGTCGATGAGTTATGACGGAGTTTCCTCTGTAATGGTTTGAACAGCTTAGCAGAGATTGTTTTACTGTATGTGCCTCTCCGACATATGGGCCGTTCTAATCTGGAAAGGCTTTATGGTCCATGTGGCGCTCCATGAGGGAACATGAGACACAAGTCCATGGTGACGATACAGGCCAGCACCAGATGATGAGGGAGGTTACCCAAAATGCATTAGGAAGCAACTAATGAAAGAGATTAAACACGTTTACAGGAGGCAGCTGTTTGTCAGTCAATGTACAGATAATCAACAACAAATTAGGGCTATGCGATAATTCAATATGATAAATCATCGTCTTTCAATGGAATCATAGTAATTTGTTGATGATTCAATTCACAACTATACAAGGTAGCACTTTATAACAACTACACACTATTTAGCATTAGTAAAGCATATGAATAGCATACTAATGAGTGTTCATGTTGGAACAATGCTTTTCAAATGATGAATTAAGTGTTTACTCATGCTTTACTAATGCTAAATAGTGTGTAGTTATTATAAAGTGCTACCCCTATATTAAACAAAAGGAAAATCATTCTAAATTTCGAGAAGCTGGAACCAGATCATTTTTATTTGATAAAAAGTTTATCAAACTAGTTGGTTAGGGTCATTCGACTAATTGTTTTAGACAGATTATATGACATTTAATATGAAATATTAACGTACTGACAACTGAAATAATCATTACTTGCGATCCAGCAGACACTGGTGTGCAGAGCCTGATGCACGTGTTTCAGGCCGTCTGACTGCAGCTACTTCCACTCAGTATTTTTTAATAATTCAATGAACAGCTCAGTGACCCGACCACTACTCACTCTTCTCCATCCACCACTGTCATTTCTTTGTGTTTCTTTTAGCTCGAAGCTGGAGAAAACAAATAGATCAGAGGAAGGTTGATTCAAATTACCAAAAGGTTTAGTGGAGCACAGCTTCAAAGCCAGAAGAGGTTGAGACGAGCCCACCTGCAGTTCACTGTGAACTTGAAAGTGAGGTTGTACCAAGCTGACAGTGCGTGTCTGTGCGGAGGCGTGCGCTCAAGTCTCAACTGAATTATTGAGTCTTTTTTGTACACAAGGCTTCAATGCATCCTCAGTGTTTGTGTATGTGTGTGGGTCTGTGTGCACAGTGAAATTAGACACATGGGGTGTTATATAATACTTTCCAAAAACACAACATAAAACTATGGAATCCTGCTGTTGTGTTTCTGTGTGACATTGGGGGGCACAAGTTTCCTTTTTTTGTGGTGTAACATCAAGTCTGCGGCCTGGAGCGCTGGCTGGAGATCAGAGTGCATCTCCTCTGCAACAGTTAATGAGCTTTTACATAGATAGTTTAAATCAGCTTCCTTCCTGTCAATGCTTGGTGCACACACATGCGGGAATAACTGCTTGCCTAAGCTCGGAGACACACACACACATTTTTATCACAGGAGACCACTGAATTTAGAAGTCGAAGAACACACACACACTCACACACACACACACACACACACACACACACACACACACACACACACACACACACACCTTATTCCTTTGTGCCATAGACCTCCACTGTTTTCCATAAAGTTTTAAAAGCGCATCAATGGGCCACATTGTTTACTGGCTGCTAAAGTGACTGCTAAACGTCATCATGCCAAACACTGGATACCCGTTGGCTTTTTGTCGAGGGAACCAGTGAGATACTAACTTCCAGGTTGGCCTACAAAAATGCATCATCCCTGCAGCACTCTAGCTGCATCAATTCCTCACATTTCAGGATCTGAAACTGGCTATTGGTTGGTATTTCTGCAAAGAAAATGATAACACAAGAAAATATGAAAATTGTTTCCTGATTTTTTTCATGTTCAACTCATCATTTCAGCTCTTGATACTACACTCTTATATACGGTCTAAGACCCCACATCATCCAGCTTCCATAAATAGTATATTAATCCACAGCTAAAAATCCTCAACAAATGCGTGTGTGTATATATATATATGTATATATATATATATATACACACACATCCTCATCTGTGGCACTCATCCATGTGTATGTGTGTGTATATATATATATATATATATATATATATACACACACACACACATACACATGGATGAGTGCCACAGATGAGGCTGTAAAGCTGAAATATATTCAAAGATGGACAAATGCATTGTTGATTTGGTCTTTTTGTGGAACTGTTGTCAGGCAATAAGTAAAGCATTGACTAACGGCAGCCTGACCGATAGAGAGAAGGCAGTGGTGGTGTCAGGGAGGGAGAGAGAAAGAGAAAGAGAGAGTGAGAGAGAGAGAGAGAGAGAGATCCCCAACAGCAGTCCTGGCCCAGTGTGACTCACAGGCTAAATGAGCCAGGCGTGTTGCCCCCTGATGCTCTGTGACCTAGATTGAGAGACACAGGCAGGCCCGTAATCTCTCATTTCTCTCTCTCTCTCAGTTTGGAACAGGCTGCTGAGATGAAAACCTGCCTCTCCGCAGCAGCAGCATCGCAGACGGGCGACGGGATGGATGCTAGAAAATCCACACATCCCACTTATCAGCCGTGACAGAGGACGTAAAATGACTCCATGCATCTGTGCAATCTGTGCAGAACTGTCTGCTTTACTGGACATGTGATACATGTATGAGTCATTTATAGAGACTGTGCAGATGGCACGCATCACATAGGTTATGAGTAGGGCTGTGTATCGTTTGGATCGTTTGAAATGTATCAATACTCAATATGACATCCGAGTTTCAACACCAATACATTTTAGCCATGGCTCTAGACTCTAGTCTGATGGGAACCTGAAAGACTGAACCAAATTTCATGGAAATCCATCCAATAATAGTCGACAGAAAGCCTGGCATTGCTGCCTCTAGAGCAGCAATGCCAGTCTTTCTGTCGACTACGATTAGATGGATTGCCATGACATTTGGTTCAGTCTTTCGGGGTTCCCATCCGACTGAATATAACGTTGGTGATCCTCTGGCTCTCTATTGCCACAATGTATTGACATTCCCTTCAGTCTCCACTCTACTTTGTGTCTACTGCTATTTAGTAAACGTGAGTGTGCTAACACACGACACTAAGGTGAACATAGTAAACATTTAGACTTAATCATTTAGCTCAAAGCAGCAATGTGCCTAAATACAGCCTCACAGAGCTGCTAACATGCCAGACTTCTCAAACGTTAAATGCTGTCTGAAAACAAGCAGACTTGTAACATACAATGATTATGATTCAGTACATATTAAGCAATAAGTAAACAAGATTACCCATCTAACCATATATTTAACGCAAACTTTCGGTACTTGATGACAGACACATGATTGAGGCCACACATTGCCTGTTGTCTTCTGTGAACAACTTCTGTACAAAGCACACACACTCAATATCAATACAGGCGCTGCAGACACTACAATGCCCACACACTCCCAAGCTGAGCATCTTTAACAGTTGTTGTTCAGTGCTCTGAATTCCAGTCCGGCTCAATCACCAAGTCTTTGATCCTCTCAATGGCTTTCTTTGTGTGCTTACAGTCAAAGAGGTTAAAGTATGTGGAGTCTCTCTCTCTCTCTCTCTCTCTCTCTTTCTCTCTCTCTTTCTCTCTCTCTCTCTCTCTCTCTCTCTCTCACACATACACACAAATGCACACGCACACAATGCAGCCAGCAACTATTGCTGTGAAAAAAAACTGCTGATGCATATTTTCCACAGTTTGTTGCTCGGGGAGTCGCAAGCATCGGGCCCCACAATGGGGTGATTGTTGCCATGTAAAAGATATCCATGAGAAGGTTTGCTCTTTGGAGCGACCAGCTGCTGCTCGCCTCGTCCAGGCAGCATCGAGCAGACGGCTAACGCACGTTATAGGACTATGAGACGCGAGTACAGGAGCGGGGCATCTGGATAGCACCGGGCCTTTTTATTAGCATAAGAGTCGCCTCTGATCTAAAGTTACAAATGATGGAGTTATCAGAAGAAGCTCAGTCCCTCTGGGTGTGTCACTTTACCACAACCACACGTCAAACACTAAAGACCATCACAGGTGGCTCCGGTTGCTCCAGTCAGCTGCACTAGAGAAAAGCAGCAGAAACCCTGAAGACTGTCACGAAAGAGGAGGGGACTCAAGTCACATGACTTCAACTGAATCTAGTCAATTCTATTATATTGAGATCTGATGATCATATGAAGAGAATTACAAGGTCAAAATTATCTAATTCCAGCTTTTGAATGTGATTTATTTATTTCATTTATCTCTTGAGTTGTGGACAAAACAAAACATTTGAGGCTTTTGGAGACACTGATTGAAATTTTATAGACCAAACAACTAATCGATTAATGGAAAAAAAAAGAATCGACAGATTTATCGCCAATGAACATAATTACAATAATGAATAAGAATTACTTCCAGACTTGACTTGGATCTGACGAAAGGTTTCTCATTTACTTTTTTATATGCAAAAATAACCTATAATAGTGTTGAAACGAAAAGACTATTTTTAAATCCCTGTAAACTCAATATATTTTGGTTTTAGCGAGTTAGTGGAAAAAGCAACTAGAAGACGACACTTTGAGGACTTTGACCTTGTGCTGAACATTTATTACAATTTTCTTCAGAAATAATTACCTGATGATGAACATAGGCAAAAGCTTTAGCCCTAATATCCAGTTAATAACCCATGTGTTCTACAATTTTAATGTAATAAAATTAAAACATTGATATTTATGAACAATATTAATAAGAATGTTCTATTCCTTTTATTTCAGATATTACATTCCAGACTTGTTATTATTATATAATAAAAAAATACATATATTATTATATAGTATCTACATTTATACAATAGATTTAATTCAAAATTTGCGTATCAAGATTAAAGTGTTGTAGGACCAATCTTGTTCCAGTGCATATTGTTCACTTGATTACGTAGTGATTCCCCAGCATCCGCAGCCTCTCACACATGTTGAGTCAGTTGAACACAGGGTGAGCGTCCCCTCCTCCATTATCCAACCTCATTATCACACAGTTAATTGACGTCTATTATTAACCAGAACACACACAGAATCTACAGTTGCTCAGGTCAAAGCATAGCACGGCCCCACTCTGTATAATGAATGACATCATGTCTCGGTAAACTGATACCTACAAACAACAAGCAGCGATGAAAGAAATGAGTCTTGTAAAATACACAAAAGGCTCGATGGTGGTTGAAGATACTAAAGTGGAACAAGTGAAATCATTGAGATCCACAGTCAGTTGTGTGAAAAGACTGCCAGCTAGTTTGTCAAATCAAATCTTCAAACACATGCCCAGAAAGATACGTTTGCATTTTGATGAGAGAAATTATTCTGAACACCGACTCTGTTACTATAACTAAAATGAATAAAGTATATATTTTTTTTAAAGTACACAGTAATGATGGCTTCCACCTCAGTATTCTCACGGGCTGTTGTGTTTCACCTGTTCTTCTGAATGGGCCCGCTCCAGGTATCTGAGAGACTCAGTGGGCCATACATCCCCCCGCTTGGCTCTCCATGAGCAACACAACATTACTCATCCACCCCCCGGGGCACCTGAGAGCTGCACAGCACCAATCAAGCTGCTGCACTGTGATTCAGTGTGAGGAGGAGACTTGCATAACAGCCATATTCCCGTTTCCCACAGTCATTCTTATCAAACAAACAACCCTCCTATATCTGCTGCAGTTTCAAGGTTCAGGCTCTAAGAGCAGCTGAGTGGTGGAGGGACCACAGCATAATTTAGTGTCCACCAAAGTATGAGGCTGCACACACACAGACACACACACGCACACACAGAGAGCCTCCGGGAAGACACACTTGACCCAAATTCCCTGACAGGAGTGTATGTGCTTATAGCTGTGAGGATGAGCAATGTATGACATATATGTAGGCAGATAATGTGGATCAAAACAAGAACACGGAGGGGGGCTAAAACATTATTTATTACTGACACCATTTTGTGTTTGTTCATATTGTGTTAAAATATATGCAAATAAATGCCTCTATGCACAGTATAATCAACAAGGATAGTTGATGGAGACATGACAGCTTGACGAAGGAGGTCAGTGTGTTGGTATCGTGTGTTGTAGTCGTGCTCGGATCCACTGCAGCAGCTCCGAGTCCCACTCAGCTGACACCGGACTGGTTGTCGCTGCTGCGTGTAAACACGTTCAAGATCTGCACTCAAACTTCCCTTTGCGCCGATTACCGGCAGCTTAAACTGTTAAACCCGCTGTATGTAAAGCTCACCTTCGGATAGCTCCAGGTCCAGCTCCGCCAGCTGGTCCCTGACCTCTTTCGGCAGGGGCGACAGATCGACGCCGCGGTCGGCCATCGTCGGAAGCGCAGCAGCAGCCCGCGGGACGGTCACGATGTGTCGGTGTGACGGCAGGTACAGTCCAGCGGGGAACTATGAGCAACAGTTCAGGACGCAGAAGTGGTGGTGTTTACTCCATCTCCGCGACTCCCCGACACCGCCATGACTGTGGGAGATGGGAACAACTCGCCGGAGGAGTCTGTCAGTCACGTGACCAGCGCTGGACGGCGGGATGAAGCAGACTCTCGACTCCCTCTGCTGTTGTGTTCGTACAGCTGGAGGAGGAGCGCAGAGACAAGTCACCTGCACCTCCCTTAGGTGCTGGTCCCAGTGTGTCTCCCATTCATACATACATACATATATATATATATATATATATATATATATATATATATATATATATATATATATATATATATATATCCATATATACATATCCATATATATATATATATATATCCATATATACATACATATATCCATATATACATACATATATCCATATATATATATATATATATATATATATATATATATATATATATATATATATATATATATATATACACACACACACACACATACATATACTGTACAGGCTTGCAAAAGTATTCATACCCCTTGAACGCCACAAACATGAATATATTTTATTGGAATTTTATGTGAAAGACCAACACAAAGTGTCACACAATTGTGAAGTACAAAGAAAATTCTACATGTTTTTACATTTTTTTCACAAACAAAAAACAAAAGTGCAGTGTGCAAAATTATTCACCCCCCTGGGTCAATACTTTGTGGAACAGCCTTTTGCTGCAATTACAGCTGCAAGTCTTTTGGGGTATGTCTCTACCAGCTATGCACATCTAGAGACTGAGATTTTTGCCCATTCTTCTTTGCAAAACAGCTCAAGGTCAGTCAGATTAGATGGAGAGCATTTGTGAACGGCGGTTTTCAGATCTTGCCACAGATTCTCGATGGGATTTAGGTCTGGACTTTGACTGGGCCATTCTAACACATGAATATGTTTTGTTTTAAACCATTCCATTGTAGCCCTGGCTTTATGTTTAGCGTCGTTGTCCTGCCAGAAGGTGAACCTCCGTCCCCGTCTCAAGTCTTTTGCAGACGCCAACAGGTTTTCTTCCAAGATTGTCCTGTATTTGGCTCCATCCATCGTCCCATCAACTCTGACCAACTTCCCTGTCCCTGCTCAAGAGAAGCACCCCCAGAGCATCATGCTACCACCACCATGTTTGACAGTGGAGATGGTGTGTTCAGGGTGATGTGCAGTGTTAGGTTTCCCCCACACATAGCGTTTTGCATTTAGGCCCAAAAGTTAAATTTTGGTCTCATCTACGTGGACGGACGTTTCTTGGTAGGTTTGCAGTTGTGCCATACTCTTTCCATTTCCGGATAATGGATTGAACAGTGCTCCTTGACATGTTCAAAGCTTGGGAAATCTTTTTATAGCCTAACCCTGCTTTAAACTTCTCCACAACTTTATCTCTGACCTGTCTGGTGTGTTCCTTGGACTTCATGGTCCTGTTTGCTCCCCAATATTTATATATTTATATATTTATTTAGTTATATATTTAGTTATCAGGCAACTTCTGAAGGCAATTGGTTGCACTCAGAGAAAAGGGGGCTGAATAATTTTGCACACTGCACTTTTCAGTTTTTTATTTGTGAAATTTTTTTAAAATCATGTAGAATTTTCTTTGTACTTCACAACTGTGTGACACTTTGTGTTGGTCTTTCACATACAATTCCAATAAACTATATTTATGTTTGTGGCGTGTAATGTGACAAAATGTGGAAACGTTCAAGGCGTATGAATACTTTTGCAAGCCACTTGCAAAAGTATTCATATTATTCAAATACATGTATTTATTTGTGTGTGTGTGTGTGTATATATATATATATATATATATATATACATACACACACACATTTATAAATATATGTACACACATACATATGTATAAATATAATGATTTAATATGTCTTATGTTAAAAACAAACCTCTCACAGCAGAGCTTTTGACTCCACAGCAGAAAAGCTGGTGTTTCTAATAACACGAGTGGTGGATCGGTTCTGTTAAATTGTCCCAGTGAATGACTGAACCAGCATTAAAACTCATAAGCAGGTCAATGGAATTCATTTTATTATTTACAGCAGTGTTTTTTCCCCACTGCAGCTGACAAAGAGTGTTGTTTTCTGTTAAAAAAGGCCTATGGTGCAGCAGACCTAACAGTTTTCTGACCAGATAATTATAACATTCGAGAGCCCAAAATGACAACACGAGCAGTAAGAATGAATCAAACTTTTAAGTTGTTGATGTAACACAAAAACAATGAGATGGAAGACACTAAATGTGAAACATTACGTAGAGCTGAGGAGAGTTGTAATTTTCACATTTGGCCTGTTGACGTCATAACAGGGCAACTACAAAACTAATTGATCAAATGAGTCATGGTCCCATGAAACAGATCCATAGCTCTGTGACTTGAGTGTAATGCCGACATGTTAGAAGGCACATTGTGGGGATAAGTGGAAACATGCTGATGAGGGGTTTTTTTCATTCATTTTTTATTTGCCAGAGACAACTTACTAGTTGAGACTATACACAAGTATTTTTTTCCATCTTGATGCCTGAGTATTTGACAAACTCTCCATACAGATATCAGAGACATTTTATTATGTGGTTCAACCTGCGTTAACACATAAAAGACATCTATGCTCTTTCACAAAAATAAAAAAAAGGGACATACTAATCACATGATGGAAAAAAGCTTGACATGCCATCCCTGAAAGATAAGCATCCGTCAACCCCCACCCCAAAAAAAAACATACAGAGTGACAAGGGGAAATTACTCATGATAGTCTTGGAAGTACACGGCGGTATAAAATTTGCATTTCAAAACTTGAATTTCAAAAGAAGCACCTTGTACAACTATTTGGGTATACTTCATGATACAAGACAGCTTTTCAAATGTTGGAAAGCACCTTCTCTACTGATGTGCACTAATCACCAATGTCATTCATTCGCATATTCTCGGCTCACCTCATAACTTTAGCTTTCAACTTAAATAGACCAAACCCCTCAAAGCGGCTGGGCTTCACACAACAAATAAATGCAAGAACATTGATATTCAATAGAAAAATATATTGCACTACTCTTTTCCTCAACTGAAATGCCAGTGTAAGTGATTTAAAATCGAATATGTTAGATTATCATTAAAAGGCCTTCTAAAGCTAACCATTTCAAGAGTGTCACATTAAGACCACGGATGGAATCCTTAAATAACAAAGAACATTTTTGCATTGGTAATTTCATGTTTTAAAACAGAAGAAAAGCAGATCTATAAACAGTGATAGTATGATGAAGCACAAACAAACAGTGGTATTCTTCAGCCTTGAGTAATCCATGCAGTCACTAGGGTTTGATACTTACACGACTAATGTAATGACATCCATTCCAAATGGGTTAAAACTGATGGTAAAAAGCCAGGCACACACTCACGGGGTACACTTGGTTTGTTATGCACTCGGCTGACAAAACCGTCATGTGTATTCAATGAGAATCAACTCAAAAAGGGAAACAGACCGAAAACTAAAAAGGGACACGTTGAAAAGTAACCATAAAAAAACAAACATAAGAAAAACCTTCCAGGCTGCCATTTACTGAAATCAGCCAGCCAATCTCTCACCGTACTTTCACTGCATCAGCAAACATTATGTCGACGACCAGAATCAGGCATAAAAATCATTTCATACGAATGAAAAATACCAGTCGAATTGTCAGCCTGGAAAGCAAACAACCTCATCACAGCCAGCGTGTGGGACTGAGGTTGGAAGTGAAATGAAAGTTTTCAGTTATAATTTTCATCCCAATCTAAAATATTTTCCAAATGTCACGACTGAACAAGAAATGACCCCAAACCCTGCAGAGTGAGTGTCCAACGTGTTTTCATATTTACAAACGGAAAGTGGCGGAGCGTCTCTGAACAGCCGGGACTGGAGCGTTGACGGAGGCCCCGTGCCGTCTTTGTGTGATTAGAGATCAGAGTATGGGGTTTGAGGGTGGGCCCCTTTTTTTCAAACGCTTTGCACCAGTCCAGCCTCCAAATGCCACTCGAGTTCATACTGGCTCCCTGCGTCAGCACATTATCTTGGGGTTGAATGTGACTGCGCCGCCATGACAACCCCTCCTGGCTGGCCCGATCCCATGCCCGCCAAAACCGACATAGCCACCGCCTCCGCAGCGCGGACGCTCAGCCCATTAATGGTGGCGCCTGGACTGCAGGCTGAGGCGGGTGGTGACGGCCCGTGCTGTATAACTGCCGCTGGGGAGCCTATGGGTTCACTGGAAGTATCTCTGGAGGTTTCCTCTCCTCCTGCAGCTAGAGACAGAGAAAGAAACATTCACCCTTAAAGAGGTGAGCGAGTAAAAAGAACACATTAGATGGATGAGATGGTAGATGGGTTCTGACAAAAGGAGTGATACAGAGCAGGAAGCTCGTTGGTCAGAGATGTTATAACACACTTTTTTTCCTGCTAGCAAATCCAATATCTGTACTTGTGTATCTGCTAATACCGAGTACTGTGTTAACACACTATGCGTGTGTGTGTGTGTGTGTGTGTGTGCGTGCATGTAGCTACCATTGATGTATAGCCTGGCTCAGGTTAAAACCTTTGTAAAACATGATCAAAAACATACAGAGAATGAATGCCATAAAACTTTATTTTATTATCTAGTGTTTTCCCAGTGTAAAATATTGCCAAATTGCTGACATTTTTCTAGCTCTGGCTACCGTTGCATTATCCCCCATCATCTGCCTGTTTAGTATTGTGCATGTGCAACTCTCAACGGAGATGAGGAAGAAGCGAGATGGCAGTAATACTGTTAATTACTGCAAACCAAGTCTACCTACGGGTACTAATAAAGTAACCAAACCGAAGACAAATTCCTTGTATGTAAAAACATACGTGGCAATAAATGATTGATTCTGGTTAGACCTGGTTAGTGAGTGACACGTGTTGTTGTTGTTGTTCCTGTGTAGCATAAATTAGCTAATAAGCGATATAACGTTGCGATATCGATGCATAGACTCAGACTAGATACCTGATCCAGCATTTTTATGCAGTAACGGAGGCATTTCCGAGACTGGCACCGGAACAATCTCAATGTTACCTAAGAACGCCTTCTTCTGCATAACAGTGACCGGGCAGTCTTTGTGGGCCAGGAGGAGCTGCTTCAGCTGAGCCACCTCGTTCCTCAGTAGGCTTACTTCAGTCTGATGGCAACACAAAACATACAGCAAATCATTTCCAGCATGACCAATCTGTGTACATTATTAAATTACCGATACGACCCTGGAGTGAGCTGGAAATGGAAGACTCACAGACAGGGACACATTCATGCCGGCCAAATCATCCGACTTCTTCTCCAACGAGTTAACCCACAGCTTTCGTTTTTGCCTGCAGCGAGAGGCGGCCGCTCGGTTTCTCTCCAGGAAACGCTCCCTCCTCTCGTCGGGGTCCATCTCTGAAGCTCGGCGCCGCCGGCCTCCTGTCGGCTGAGCAGGGGACACCTTGGGAAAGAGGAGGGTTGGCAGTGAATACCTTTAGGTTACATGTATTAGGAGCTGCTGTCCAGATTTACACACCGAGAAAAGACAATTGTTGTTTGTATTCATGCAGTTCGCCAGGTTTTAAAGATACAGAGGACCAAAAATAATTATGCACTACAATTATGCACTGCGTTTTGTGTCGTTAGATTCAACGGTATAAACCAAAGAATAAATATATTTATGTGGTAATAACAGTTTGAATTGGATCAGGCGAGTATTTATTTGTTTTGAACATCTCAAGCATGTGATCCTAATCCTATCCTGTGCACAGTGGAAGTATCTACTCTCCCTCTCTCATCTCCATCAGCTTCTCGGTTCCTTTCTTTCTCTCCGTCCCCTCCTCTTGTTCCGTTGTGTCTTTCTTTCCCAAAGCTGAGCTTTGATTAATTTCCTTTTTGTCAGTCTCAGCAAAAAAGTCAACACATGTAGTCTATATTGAGGTGAAAGGGAAACTAACTAGCCGGCATCACTGGCCACTGTTTCACGAAGTGGCACTGTCCCGGAGCAATTGTTTAGATGATATCTGTCTGGCGATGAATGACATTGAACTACAAGCAGTCCACCAGTTACACCATCTAGTTATCTGAATGAGGCTTCGCATGGATTCAACTGCCTGTCTGGTCTCCTCAAGTGGCTGACATAATCAAAAGAGCCACTGTGTTCAGTCAAGATTTTGCACTAACAACACGATTATCCACTTCATCACTTCACCACCATCACACATACACACAAACAAAACGCACATAAGAAATGACTGCAATCATACGAGCAAGTTGGTAATCTTGGTGTTGCACAATATCTTTGCTGCGCCAAAAACAAGATATTTATTTGTCGGGCGAGGTCCGACCATGTTTGTATTTATTTAATCAAACATTATAGTAGTGGTTGTTTAAAACAGGACTCTGTTTGTCTACATTAATGTCAATAAAAGGTTCTCTGCAGGCATTTCTGTATGTGGCATGCGTCTTACCTGGGGTTGTGCAGGTGATGGTGCGTCAGAGTTTTGAGTGGGTTGTTGGCTTTGTTCTGGTCGCTGGGGGACGGCAGGGATGGATCCCGCTCCCCCACCAGCCCCATCTTGTGCTCCTGGACCCTGATGAGGATGAGTTAGAACTGCCGTAAGCCGCTACAAAGACACACAAACACTCTGTAAGTAATTTAATTTTAAAGCTACTAAAAAAAGCTGACAATAATGACACATTTTATCAGATTATTCAGCATACCTTGAGAATATAATCTATTTTACATAAATTAACATGTTTTTCAGAGCCTGCAGCCCTCAAAATGATGGCAACTTGATTGACCAACTCACCATCTTGGTCTCAGAGTGCATACTATATCCAGACGGGGAGGATGACTCACTGCTGGCTCCACCAACTGGGGGTCCTGGGATTCCAGGGATGTTGGGCACCGAGTTCGCTGGCCTCACAAGCTCCACAGTACAAAAAATACACGAGAGAGAGAGAGAGAGAGAGAGAGAGAGAGAGAGAGAGAATATGGTTCATTTCAAGAAAAATAGAAGTATAATTTGTTATACGTTGCTTTCTTTCAATAATTTTATTTTCAGCTTGTACAGATTACACACTAACTCAAACTAGACAAGAACAACACAAATACATAACAGAGCTTAACGACCAACTCAACTATACAAACAAACAGACTCGGACAGAAAACAGAAGAAAATAACACAGACATGATTTGTTATATATTTGTTTCACGTTTTGAAGATTCCTTACAGATATAACCGAGGTCATCTGAACAGGACTGGGCAAGAGGGGGACTGTCTGCCCATTAGGAAGCCTCACCAGTGGATAAGCACTTGTTGGGGAGCTGTTGACAAAAACAGATACTTGTTAATGGCTGATCCTCCATTCTGTGCCCATTGACTGAATACAGATGGAGACCCAGGTTGAAAAAGTATATTATTTTGCCAGCCGACACTCTCTCTAAGTGTTAACTGTACCTAGCCTCTCAAGTCCCAATGAAACAGCAGTTGAAGAATATGTGGGCGAGGCATCATCTTCAGAAGGATTTGCTTTGATCTCTTAAAGGTAGGCATAATTTAGGGAGTATCTGTAGAATCACAGCAATAGGGAGCTGTAGAGGACTGTTAGCATCCACACACAAATAAATAAATTAGACTTCAACTAGGAAAACAATAGTGGGAAAGAAAAAATCAAAAACATATCAAAACTAGAAATTACCGCTTTGCATCATTTCATCAAATTATACATTTGTGTAAAATTGTCATAATTAGTATATCACTTAGCAAATACATTGTTTTTTTTGACAAAAACGTGGTTGACCCTTAACGACCAAATTCTAATCAGTTCATTCTTGAGTCTTAGTGGACGCATGTGACAAATTTGAACAAATTCCCTCCAGGCAAGCCTGAGATATGATGTTCCCAAGAATGGGACATACTGACGTATAGACAACTCAAAAACATAATAAACAACAATGTGAAAATGTATTAAAAACAACCAATGGCCAACAGTATGCGAGTATACATGTTGCAGTAATTTAACACACATGTAAGCTCACAAAATAATAGATTTAGAATGGCTTAAGGTGCTAAAGCAGGAGCAAGTTTCTCGTTATTATCATGATAACGTGATAATTTACCTTTTTTACTGAATAGAGAATCAACGCATCATAGCGTAACTCAGAGCAACTTGTGTTAACATTAGCCAATAAATTGTAATTTAGCTAAGCAAGACTGTGCTTCCCACCGGCTATACACAGTTAACGTTACTAGATCTTCTCCTGTCGATCTCAATACCGAGTTGTTTTGTTCATAAATTGACACTGATTTGTTCAAACTTTTCACTGTTGATTAGCAGCACCGGAAACATTGCCTTAATGCAAGGATTTTGCATTTTTAGTAAGAGTCATTTGAGTTTCTCGAGAAACCGTTTGAGCCCTATTTGACATAGGACAATAATTATACTTACAGAAGACTCAAATCTTTTCACTTTTTCAAAGATACATTTACACAGCAATAAAATATCGTAAAATTCCAAAAGAATGACATTTGTGTGTACATTTTCCCAAAATATCAATTTTAAGATATTTTCAAATACAGCCCCAGACCTAAAGAGATGCAAACAACAGGAAGACACTGTAGTTTACCTGAGCTGTCTGTTGGAGGGCGGCGTTTGCGTGATGACAGATGTTGGAGATGGCAGAGTTGGGTGAAGTGCGTCATTGCTCAGGTGAAGGGGAAGAGAACCTGGGCGCACAATGGTCGGCGTAGGGGCAGAGCTTACCACGGGCTGTGTGAGAACCTCCTGTTGAGAAATCAAACAATAATAAAATATATTCATACATGTATCTGGTCTGCATGAATAGGAAACCAATCATTGATATTCAAGTGGCAAGTCTTTAAGGTCGACTCCATCTGTGTTCTTTTCCAGGTTTTTCTAGATGGAAGCGGCCACTCAGTCGTTAGCAAAAGTGACGCAGGTTACTACCAAAGTTAGCTTCTCAATAAGGTTATGAATGACGCGAATGCTAGCACAAGCTGAGTCAACATTAGCTGTGCTAAGTTTGGAAATAACTGAAAGGGTTGGTTATTTTTGAATACGGTAGTATGTATACTATTATGTTTAGCGAGATTAAATTACTGTTTTGTCAATAGGGTCTTGTGGCTTTGAAGACAACAATATAAAAAAAAACAGTCAGTTCAAATTTACGTTCATTTCATAATATTTTCCCAGATTTACCGTGCCAAAAGGTAGCCCTTACTGACAGGGAATAAAAGCCTTTATATTGGTGGTTTTAAAGCCAACATACTCAATTGTTAAAATTGCTGGTCTATTGCTGGTCAAGCAGTTAGTTGATATTGTGTGACTTTTCAGAGCCTAACCAACGTGGCATCCACACAGCAGTTAATCACTTATCGTCCATGCTAGCCACGTAAGCACAGGGTGTGGCAGTGCATTACATTGCCTCTCACCCTTGAGTCTCTGCTGTTGTCCGACATGCTAGAAGAGGAATCTGGACTTCCGGGAGAGGAAGAATCCACTTGCAGAGGACCCTCATCTTCAACTTTGACTTCAGACGGTGTTTGTAAAGGTGCCGCCTGAGCAGAGAGCAGAAAAATTAATATAATCTTTTAGATCATTTCAAATAATAAAATGGTGATATTATATTTGATCCAGGAAACCAACAGAGTGACATTCATCTCTTTTCTCACCGGGTGTTTTGTCCTCTGGTCGTCCTCGTGTGCTTTGGTAAACTCATGTTCAAAGGAGCTGGCTAGCTCATTGAATAACCCAACCTCTTCACAGTTCTTCAGAAAACGTGTGGGTGTGGGTGTCTGGTCTGCAAAACCCCCAACAAAGAAAACATATAGTATGTTCGTCAAAAAGTTAACGGGACAGAAGTATCTCCTTCCCAACAGACATCCCAGTAGTATATCGATACAGGTGTTCAGAGCATTGACAATTTGATAAATCGTTAGCTCAGCTTTATTTCACAAATATTAAAATGGTAACGCCAATACCTGCAATGATAACAGAGTCTGTTCTGGCAGGACCGAATTTCAATGTCATTTCATGCTTGTGCTTGTGGACCGACAGGTGATCTTCATTTGTGAATCTCTGCAAAAAAATAACAGCAGATAGGAACGAATACAAGGTGTAGCATCAGTGAGTCTACTGGCAAATTACAAATAATTCGTTAAAAATATATATAATTATAGATGTGGGAAACCTGCTTTCTGAGCAGATGGTCCACAGTGAGGTAGGGCTTGATCATTATCTACTCTTTTGGCATTTCTACAGTAGCTCTGCGATTCTGGAGAAAGATTGTTGATATTTTAAATCAACACCAAAACAAATACACCTCTCCTTCAGTACTTCTTCAGAATGTTATCATGTGCCAGATTTACCATCCCTCTTGCTCCCACTGCCTTTCTCTTTATACATCCATGGCCTGTCTCCTGTACTGACTGGAATATTGCTGTGTGGTTCGGTCCGAGACACATTGTTTGTTTCCCATTCACAGTAGGCCGTGTATGAACGCCATTTTTTTTTAGCACGCACGCGCGCACACACACAAAACCGACAGCTAGCAGGCCTTGAGGAGATATTTACTGAATTTGACAAAAAGTGATAGTTAAAAATGGATTATCTGATTCTAATCCAAAGATAGCTGTAAGCTAAATTGGAGGGAGCTCATGAAATGATAAGAAAGAGGGAAAGAATTGTTTCAGATTGCTGGGCTGGATGATCAGAGGTGTCAACTGTAAAGAGAGTAAAAGAGGGTATGCATATGAATTAAAGCATTCTCCAATCATACCTGCCCACATCCAAGGGCAGTGCATACAAAGGGTCGATCATCCCCCATCTCAGACAAAAGTTCTGCAAAATAGAGCAAAACAGCAATTTGTTAACGGCGGTATTCATTTACGAATATATGGAGGCAATCAAATGCATGATTCTCAAGTTACTTAGACACAAGACATTACTGGTGTTGGTTGAATGCTACTTAATGTTTCAATAGTGTAACTGATTATGTGTGTGTATATATATATAAATACATTAATGAATAATACTGGCTTCAGACCATAGACAACCCAGAAGCAACTGGCTGACCAGAAAACACTCAAATGTCAATGTTTATTATTTGTAAGCATGTGTTTTAACGTGATAAGGTATCAACCTGCAGCATCAGTCAATGGTGCTATGACATGACTACCATACACCCACTGATAAATACAATCAGTTTAGCGTCATTAATTGCATGGGCCACCTGTCACCAAGAACGAAGACGACAATCCTGGTGACAACTGGTAAACAGGCCAGGAGTCAGACTGAACAAGACTGGTGGCCCGTTTGGAGCATTTGCTTTGGTCTCGGAAAATCGCAGACAAGCGTTGGACGGGAGCGATGAGGCAGCAGTCACAGCAAGCTGCCATGTAACCCCGAAGTCTCATCCAGTCAATGGTGCTAGCCGGCTATCACTCGAGGTCGTTCGGCTATGTTCCTAGGTAGGACAGGTTCACCTAAAGTGTCCATTCTTAGGCTAGCACCGACTTCACCAGAGAGGGGCCTTAAACTAGCATAACCTAAAGGCTAACCACACCAACATGCTGTGTTTCCGACACTTGACAGCCATGGCATTATAACGAATTTGGAAGCTAGCATTATGAAAATAAACAACCGATAAAGGACGACCGAATACGCCTCACAAAGCTAACAGTGCAGTGTAGCTCCCTGTCACAACATAGCTAAGCTAAGCTAATGCTCACTGCTTTCCGAGGCTTAGCTTAGCGCCGAGCTAGTAACGTTAGCACGCTAATGCTAAAGAAAGCTGTGCTCAAACTAACCTACGATCGCAGGAAAAATCACATATCATAAACATGAACTGGATTCACTCCCCGAAACATCACATGCTACGTTAGTTGATCCAAACTCACCCGACGTTGTAGCCTCTTGACTCCCCCCTCCCTGCTCCGGACAGTGCTGCTAACCGACGGCTGGCCGTTGTTGACACTCTGACACTTCCATTAGCAACACCGCGAGAGCTGGAACACTGTCTTAACGTTACGTAACTGGATTGACGTCGGGGAAAACGTGAACGTGATGCCGGTACCTTTACCGAATCTTCGCGTCCTCCAACGTTACTTCATATCAATATTGTTGTTCCTCTCCGTTATGTCGGCGACACGACTCACAGAAATGTCCTGAGCACGACTCGCTAAAGATTCTAAGCCAAATATTGATTCAACAGTTACATAATGTACATTTATTTCTGGGTGGTTTACAAGTCCCTTCTAGTGTGGCAGAACGTCGGCATTGCGCATGCGTGTCTCGGTCCTTCTGTCCCTTCAGTCTTGCCTGATGGACCAAATTCCAGGTTTAAATAGAAGCCAAAAATTAGGTCACAGGATGTATTCACATCTGCTATATTTTAATCTGCACTAACATGTAGTGCACACACACAAAAGGATAAGACACAGCAGTTTAAAAATATTTTTTTATTTTTATACCTCGGGCTTAGCAATCACAAAATCACATAATAAACCAGTGTATTTGGCTGAAACGGCAATCCCATGTTTGATTGTGAGTTAAACGCAAGATTCTGATACAAGACTGACAATGCATTGACAAGCTAAGAAAATGAAATGCATCATAGACAAAACGGACCAACAAGCATGCGCAGATTAAGCTCCACTCTAACCAGCCCTGCAGCTGCACCTACAATAAACCGGGATCCGCACTGAGATCCAGTGTCGGTGTCAAAAACTGATAATGTTGGATTTTGACAACCAATTAACCAGCTGGGTTTAGTGAGACAAATTGATGATCTCACAATTCTTGCACTCTTTTTACTGAAATGAGTTAAGGCACCTGAGGTTTGGTTTGAGATAATAGTTCCATGCAGTCTGAAGCTGATGCAATCCCTCTTCCACAAACATAATACAGTATACACTGGAGACAACTGAACTACTGATTACAAGACACAGAACACTGTAGTCAAGTCCCTACAAGTAGAGGACATTTATCCTAGGGTTAACGTTTTAATCCCCCTAATTCTGAAAATCTACACTTCACTCATCTTTTGTTAATTTCCATTTGCAACAGACTAATCTGACGAAATGAAAACACTCAAATGAAACACATTTAAACTCAAATTGAACATTTCTGTGCAAGCCCTTTCCATTTCTAACTTCTTATGATTAAATGCCTGCGGATTTAAGGTTAGTGCATTTCAAGTCCCGCCACAAGTCATGTTCTGCTCATGTTGAGCCAGGAACGGCTGATCAGTATCTAATTCAGTTGTCGATAACCAAGTATCTTTTCTCAGATCAGTCTACGCACATATTTACTACACAAACATTCAATACCATAAGAAAAAAGAAAAACACAATTATAGCAAATTAAACTCGTCTACAGCAGGAAAAAAACGAGTACATGAACAACCAAGATAAAAATAAATCTGTATATACACACGCTGAAGGAAAGCTACTACTACACATGGACATTTACAAGATCAAGCTCAAAAGTGGTTTTATGCCAAAAAGACTACATTCGTCTGAAGCTTATTATGCATCTAATCAAGAGATGATGCAGGAAATCAATGTCACTGAATCAAGTTGAGACACTGGCCATTAGATCAACCATCAAATAGCTAAGTTAATCGAGAAGAGGCCACAAATTTAAATTTTTCAGAAGAAAATCCAATTTCTCCTCCCGAGGTCCCTCAGATCATCCAATATTTTTTAAGCACTTCACATACTAGTCACTAAGTAAGGACATCTTACGCTTCGGGATCTACCATCCTGCTCTAGAAACCTCCCTCAACCCGAAAATACAGAATAATTCATATCAGAAGCCGGGCCTGGAACCAAAGTTAGCTCTCAAACCCTGTAATCTTGCTTTGCGAGACACACACCAGCATTATTGACATCTGATAAAAGACGGACAGTCTTTCTGCTCCTGCTTAAGTCTGATAACCCTCAGCAACAGTACGTTAGTTGGCTGACAACTAATATTCTCATGAGTTGTCATGCTATAGAATTTTTACAAGATATACAGATGTGCACAGGAGTTAAATCACTGATACAATCTGTAAAAAAAAAAAAAAAAAAAAAAAAAACTTAAAAACTAAATAAGCTTATCTACTCCAGAAAGTAGGCTTATTTCAAATTTTAGTAGTAGTGATTCAACATCTGCATCACAAAGATGACTACTGCATAAAAACTGAAGGATTATAATCATTACACAACGCAATGTTATGAATACATGTTATTTCGTATTCATCAGCATCTTTGTAGACAGTTTCTACATCATGTAAGGCCTTGAAATATAGCTACTCAAAGTTCAAACCTTCTGTCGTTAATCAAACGCCTCACTGTTTCTATTATTCCGCCATGGAATCAACTTCTTCCACATCATACGTACATCCTTGATTTCAATATAAAACTCATTTGGTATCACGCTCTCGATGAATCACATGCCAACCAGAACCACTCACAAAATCAAATGTGGCTCATCATTTTGGATGTCGACAGCGCTTGCTTAATTCTACCTAATATTTAAAAGTAACAATATCCCTCTTTCTCTCCCTCACGATAAACGCAGATACACACGACAGATTTAGCCCATTTCTGGAGGCATCTCTTGGAAACGTCATGGTAATATTACTTGAAGCAAAGTATGTTTCATCAATTATGTCAGCAGACAATATGCATCTTCCTAAAAAATTATTTCAGGTCTGCAACAATATTAAGAGTCTTTGAAAAAGTCTGTCAAATGAAATATATTCATCTGTCTATTTACATATATTTACATAAATATTGTTTTTCCCTTTCTGTTTTAGTTAATGTATTATAAGTTCCTTTTTCTTTAGTTATTTTGGAGATCTAGGGGGAATGTTCTGTTCTTTGCCACTGCGTCTGGCTCCCCGATGGGGGGAAAATGGTTTGCCAGTATTCAGGCCTCTTGGGGGCTCCCGAGTCCTCAGTGCGCCGGATCTGACTTGGCTATTCGCTCCTCTGAAGGAGCGTAATGGTTGACGAGGCGGGCGGCTGTCTCCGGGTTTCTCTGTAGTGCGTCTGGAGTTGGGCCGAGGATCCTCAACCCTGTTGACCTTGAGCTCTTGCAGGGGTTGGCTAGCCGAGGCGACAGGAGGGGAGGGAGGTGTCTGTACTGGTGGCGGTTCCTTGGCCATACGCTGGCACACCTCTGCATAGCTCAGTTTTCTTGCCCCCTGGGAAGCAAAAATGGGTGAAGATTGCAAATTTAGACATACATTTACATGTAAGCATACACAAAAACAGGTGAAGACCATATTATACAAAATATAAAATAATCCATCAACACAAAATGACCATAAAGATCAGTGGCAGAGAAGTGAGTTATGGTTCAGTGGTAGTTTGAGAGGATGCTTTTATACATTCCGCATCTATTGAAACTGCTGTGAATCCCAGCTTCTTCAAAAAAGGACAAAGATTTCTATTAATACTTTTTTGTGGCCCAATGTCTTTGCTACAATACACTTGAGACCATCTTGAGATGGAAGCACACAAACAATAGATCCTTCCCCACTTCCTAACCCACTACTTCCAGCACCCTTGCTCGGACCACACCCAATTTTAAACTCTGCCTTTCATTTTAATCTCCACTACACACATGCTGTTTCATGACTCCATCTTGAAGGGTTGTGGCGCTATCATAGTGACAACATCTGTCTACAGACATGAACACTTGGCTACAACTTGTAACAGCTTCTTCTACACTGACTCTTCTACAGACTCACCAAGGGAAAACTACAACAGCCACACACCATGTCCTGCAAAGCAGTCAAAAACAGCCCAAGGGGGTCTTTGACTGACCCATGATTCATTTTAGCTAATACTCCTGGTGAGAAGGCAGGCAGGCCTTACCAGATCCGATGTTGGAGATGGGGGAGATGCTTCAGTAGAAACAGACTGGCTGCAAGCAGAGAGAGCAGTAATAGAGGCTGTTGGGGAGGCAGCCTCCGAGGATGTGGAGATTTTTTCTTTTGGAAGAGAAGGTTCAGCTTTATGCTCATCCTTTACCGAACGAGAAACGCTAAATTGTCAAAAAAAGAAAGAAAAGTAAAGGTTAGGTCATCTTCTATGTTTACACCCTTTTTATTCACAGACATGCTATTAACTTGATGAAAAGGTCACCTTAAGACTGGTGGTGCCACTGCGAGTGGTGCCGCCGCGAGTGGTGCCGCCGCGAGTGGTGCCGCCGCGAGTGGTGCCGCAGGAGCAGGTTTAGCAACCGGGGTAACAGCATTTGGTTTGTTTACAGTCTCTTCAGATACGTTTGTTTGTCGAGTCCCATTAACCTCTTGGTTCACAGGCTGAAATAATCAAGAATTTAAAATGTTCATTTAAACAACTGTGACTTAAATGCTGCTTACACAGAGTAAAATGTGTCAAAGAGGAATAGATATGTACCTTGTTAGTCACCTTTAGGCCACGCACGACATCAGAAAGGCGCATCTCTGGCATAGTTTCTCCCAGCGTACTGACCACAGATCCCGGCAAAGGAGGAAAATTGGAAGCTGCCAGGTCAAATTTTGGTGGAGGTGGTACCTTGGTCTCCATCAGAGGGATAGGCTTCTGTAATTTCAAAAGCACAGTTTAAGTCAAATGTAAGAAATAATACAGTGAAGCTTACAAAAAAACTATAGTCAACAAGTTTTTGTTAAGGAAATAACATCAGGACCTCCTTGGTCTTCATAGGAAAATGCATACTTCACAAAAAAAAAAGTAATGGATGAAAGGAAATATGCTGACCGTGGTATGTTCATCTTCTCTTTTCCTCCTCATGCCTCTGTAGCTTCCTCTCCTACAATGAACACAGATCATTTTACATTTTTACATGGAAATGGCATTTACATGTAAATAAAACAAAGAATGAAATAGGTTGCATTTACATGAAACGGACCGTGAAAGTCAAAAAGTTTGATTTCTGCTAAATGCTTGAAATCTAGACAATGTATCTTTGACAGGTGATCAGAAAGCTACAGGACAAGGTATACAAACGGAACATTATTCACGACACAAAACACATGCCTCAATGCATATTGGTCAGTTATATTTTGGTTGTAAATCTTCATCTCCATAGAGTTAATAAGCAGGATAATATTCACTAACCTGCCCCGTGCAGCCCCGCTCAGATATCCACTGGGTATGGTGGCCTGTGGAGATGCGTCTTTAAGGCTGAAGGATGGTAGGGAGGCTGTTGCCAAAGTGGTGTCAGTCACCATCCCAGATGTCTGGAGGGGCCGTGGACTCGAGGGACCAGACAGGCCATCCATCAGGGGCCCCGGAGGCAGAGAAGGCGGCATGTCTCCAGGTCTAGGGTGACCCTTGACATGGTTTCTGGGTGAACGCAAAAGAAAAACACATTGCTTACTTCCTACTGAATAAGCACTAATTAATATCCTTTATATGTGCTTCAAATGTGTCCTCAGATGTTTCATTCAAGAGCTTTAATGAAGACTGGACAGCATAACGATGAAAGACAGTCATGTCATCGTGACTTGCACCCACCGGTTCCTGCTCATGGGTCGATGGGTGTTGATGGAGCTTGAGTTTGCTTCGTAGTTCCCAGGACTGCTGTAACCATTCATGAAACCGCTGTGCGGAAAAGGTGCCTGGAAGGGGTAAATACAATTTGACAATAAGCTCCATAAAATTGTATCCGATGCTCCGAATACGTTAGAAAAAAGAAAAAAAACATAACTTTCAATTGTTAAGAATTTCTCCAGATAAAAGATAGGTTCTCACCAGTGGCGTTTCAAAGTAAGGGATGACCGCAGGGTTCCAGGAGGGAGACACCACAGGGTATACAGGGTACTGCTGTTGAGGGCTGTACGCCTGCTGCATGTAGACTGGGGAGCTATATTGAGCCTGTGGTTGAGCATGCTGACTGTACACAGTTGAGTCCACACTGTGGAAGCTGTTCTTACCAAAGAATGTGTTAATGGCCTTAATGCGAGCCTGTTGGGAGAGAGAAAGAAAGAAGATAATCAGCTATGTTTGCTAAGAGTGAAGATGTGACTGTACCTACGTTGAGTAGCATTTTAGAGCTGTCAATCGTCATTTAGTCCCCTCAGATCTCATAATCTCAAAGTCATTAGGCCATACAACACTGGACTGACTAGGTGAAACAAAGGGGGAGGGAGAGATATATAGTAAAAGAGGGAGTAGAGGTAGTGTGTAGAAAGAGATACAGCAGGAGGAGGGAAGGGGCTACAGATAAAAAGTTCCTCCCAGCCAGCCACAGTGCATAAGGGTCCTTCCAGGCAATACTGATCATCACTGGGGTTTAGACAGAACAGTTACTATTACAACCTTGTTTAATTTGACCTTGTGGGCCCTTGAGAAAACAAAGTCCAGCCAAAAAAAAGGATGCATTAGATACCTGAAATGCAAAGGTAAATGTCACATTGTGATAAAGGATATCAAAGTGTCTGGAGATTTACGTGTGCAACACTTCTGACAAACACCTCCTTGCTTATCAAGTCTCTGTGCACATATCCGAAGGTCACTCCTGAGGCAACGGCTCAGCCAGAGAGTAGTGACGTGACAGCTGACAACACAACTACTCGTGTAACCGAAGGCTTGCTGGGTTCCATACTACAGTCTAAAATAGAACCAATAATAAGCAGCAATTCAGCCTGAAATAATAACTTAGTGTACTAAATAAAGTAAATTATTGGTGTAGCATTTCAGTGACAGAACTCACCATGATTGGTTTTCCCTGGAACATTTTTACTTCCTCTCTTAGGTATCTGTAGGCCTAAGGATAAAGCAGAAAACAACCAAATATTCACCATTGTAAAATCTGTGTTGGTCCTTTTCAAGTCTAAGAAATACAAGCTATCCTCCCCCTCACTCCCAGAGCACTAGTGTGAGGCCCAGTGCTCAGAACTATAAACTTGTTATTTACTAAAAAAGGTACATTTTTGCATTATAAAAGTGAACAGGCTACTGTAATTAACAATTATCTAATTAAAATCTTGAAGCCACACCATGAAAGTCACCTTTGATTTCAAAAAAGAAATGTAACCAGAGCAAATGACAGCCTACATCTAATGAGTAATTATATCGTTACACTTTTATATGGCATACTAATACAAATTAAATAATAAAAACACATGTTCATTAATGTGGAGACATACCTGTTGTGCATCCATATCAGACTGAAATGTTATGTACCAGTTACTGTTGTGTGCAAACTCAGCACTTAACACTTTTGGACAGTTTTCACTCTTAAAAAGAGCCTCCACTTCCTATCAAAGAGATGAAGGGCACATATTATACATTTAACCCTCCAACAATGAACTTGCACATCTCCCTGCAGGCTCTGTGATAATACATTGTCAATGAGCTACAATATACCGAGAACAAAAAATGTATTCACAAAGTTTTAACATCAAAATGCAGTGAGGCATGTATTAAACATCCCCATCTTTAACTGAATTCTTGTCAGCATCCTTCTCTGCACACCTTGTGAGCAAGCACGAGCATGTGGGATAGTTAAGATGGGTGGGTGATGTGGAGGATTATTAGTAGCATGCAGTATGGACTTTTCTTTACCTCAATTGGTGTAGTCTCTGGCACCTCTCTCAGAATGATGATGCAGCGACTGTGGTTTGGCCGAACCTTCTCTCCAGCTTCATCAACTTGCACCATAGGTGAAGCTGTAACAAAAGACACAACCTCAATACAAGTGTGTTCGCCATCTGGAAGTTACTGCAGGGCCCCTAATACACACACACACATAGTGTGCCATTAGATAATAACTACTAAGAAATTTCAGCAAGCTCTCTCAGTATCCTTATCAACATAACCAAACCCTGTTTAGGAGAACTATGATAAAAGGCATGAATGGAAAACAGTTATTGACTGCTAAGTTGCAAACACCCTTCAGGATTTTCACCTTGGGAAAACAGTTTGCAGAAGTGGTAAATATCACAGGAAAGAACATTCTGAGAAACCTCAGACATGACAGCAAAAAAAAAAAAAAACACCATCCATCAGCAGAATTTCTCTGGAATCAACATCAATTAGCAGTGACACAAGATATTTAATTGTCACTGGTGACTGTGGTGGATCCTTACGCCATCTACTTTGTTGGGATTTACCAGGTGACTGCTCTAAACAATAGCCTTGCAAAATTTGTCAACAGCTTTTGCATTTGGAAGTGTGGTTCAGTGTATTTTACTCTGAAAAAAAATAATGTTCTTCAATCCTCTTTTCTTCCTGGAAAACAAAGTATGACGCAATAAGCTAGTACCAACCAATTATATCATGACATTCATCAAGCAAGCGATCCACCATATTCTGTATGGTGCGCAACACTAAGCCCACACACTATTTGGTGTACAGTTACAAGAGGGATTCATTCAAATCCAGGCAAATATTCAGTTGCACTGTGATTACTCACAGTACAGAGACTAAAGACTAACTAACTTCCATTTCACTGGGATTTCAAGGTGCTCACTTATTCAACTTCGGCCTGTCGCTAAGTATCTTGTTCAGAACTCAATTTGGCCAATCATAGAGTGACATCATCACGCTCTGACCAGTGTCCAACAACTCTCCATCTCTGCTCCATAGACAATGGTTTCAGAGTTTCTTCATTTTCAGGCTTGTTTTATGAATTTCGAGCTAGTCATGGTTAAACATTGTGCAATAGTGATTACTTGGCACTTCTATGCTACACGCCTAATGAAGGTATACTGAATGTATATACCCATGCTGCTTTGCTTTTTAATGATTTTAAAAACAAGAATAAAGACCTACCCAGCTTTAAAGGAACATGGTATTCCTTAATTTCATTGTTTTCTGTCTCAAGGGCCAGGTCGTTAACTTTTACACTGGTCTGTAGGCTTTAGTTTCTATCTTTACCGTTTAAACTTGTTTCACTGCTGAATTAGTTTGACATCCTGGTTATAGTCTTAACACACATATTGTAGACCCTTCAGTCAGCTTCTCTATGTAGCTAGTGAATGTGTGAGCTCCATTCAGCTCTGACACCTTGGTGGAGTAGAAGCAGGGGTAGGGTTTGGCAAAGGGTCACTTAACAATCACCCAATCCCACTAAGTTGTAAAAAGATTCAAGTTAATTTCAATTCGGAAGATATATAGATTCTGTCTATTGTCAGTGAATCTGCTAGCATTTCTCACAAATGTAGGTAGAACAGCATCAATGGTACCTCGCAGTACATCTAGAATGAGGGTCATATCAGTGGTAAGGGCTTTGATGTCCTCCATGCAAGCAATAGTCCAGATGGGAACAAACTGATCACTGTCCATCTGGGATATCAGGTACAGGTCCTTAGATAGGTTCTCTCTGCAAACACCGAAAACATTGGACAAAAAGAAAGAAAAAAATCATTAAAAATGTCAGTCATTGAAGAATTCAATTTAATCAATGGCTGTTAGACGAATGATTCATAACCCTTAGGGAGGGCTTCAGGTATACTAATATCCTCCATCGAGGGAACAGCTAGTCCTTTGCAGATATGAAAAACATCCCACGGCAATTCAAATGATTCATTACTGATGTTGTTCTCGTAGCTGTATGCTCACTGGAAACGGTTGCAATGTGTGGTATACATTTTTTTTATTTATATTTCTTCACAACTAACCTAGAAAAGCAGAACTCAAGTTGTTTCTTCAAAGACGCTCTCAGGCTTTCCTCAGACATTGGTTGCTCTTCAGAAGCATCAGCATCCAAGGTTGATTCGCATTGAGGGTCAAAGACTAAATACCCTGAGTCAGGTTGGTCAGTGCCATTCACAATGCCCTCTGTGGGTACAGCGGTATAGTCAGCAGTGCCATCAAGGTATTCAGCATCGTATCCTTTTCCTCCTGGAGACGGAACGTCTGAGTAACCCAAAATAGAAGAGTCTGTGAACATGAACAAAATGTCTGTGAAATAACTGTCATGTTTAGACAACAGGATCTAATGCTCTTAACAAACGTGGTCACGCCTATCTGTGATTGTCTTGGTACCGATCAATAAATAAATAAATACATACATACATACATACATGTGTGACAGTCTGCCCCCATACTTTAGTGATGTACCAGTGCAGAGGGGTGGAGGGTTGGTTTACATTAAAATTAATATAAGTGAGGGGAAGATGGAGAAAAACGTCTCTGCACACAGAACTGAATAAGGTCATACCATCAGTCATCTCAGCAGGAGGAGGGTAGGCCAGTAGCCAAGGAGTATCCTCAGTCTCCTCCGGGTTGTCATTCTGGTGGGCAGGGATCTCCTGCCACACTTTAGCATTGGGGTTCAGCCCTGCTCCCTTTGTGGTAACCTAGATTATAAGAATATACACTGAGAAACAGAAAATACTTTTGGTACACCTTACACAGTAGAAAGTTACATGAAACAAGAGTACAGTCAGAAGGACAATGTTTTGATCATGATGGGATGTAATGCATTAAGCCAGACACTCGGATGTGTGGAGTTCCCTTCCCTGCAACTGATTTCAGACATGAGTGATTATTGTCATTAGAAAAACAATTGTTCTCAAAACTGTAATTGTGGAAGGACAGCAAATGTCTAGTGGACATTTTTAAATACGCAGCATTATTGTAGAGCGAGTAAACTGAAGCGGTAAACGCGGAGTGAATATTCGCAACGTAGCATAAGGGTTTTCAGGTTGCCAATGCTGGCCTTCGGTTGCTAGCACCCACTTTTTAGCATATAAAAAGAGACAGCTAACGGCAAAATATGCACCCCAGACGAAATATATAATTCATATTTCTTGCATTAGTGATATTTAACCAGAAACAGACAACACAGCATACACATTTGTGCATTTACTTGTGTGTGCGCACAGGCATCTGTTTTTAGAGACAATGGTGAAGCAAATTAAGTCATTTTCTCTCGTATGAAAAGCTCAACTATCCCTTCGAGGTCACAAAAGAATGTGCAAATTGATTCAGCTGACAGCTTAATAATACAAATGTGACATGCATACACATATAATTGCATAGCATCTTAATTATTCAAAATATAGGGTGACTTATTCAGTGTCGGAAAAACAAAAGCTTATGCCTGGTTGCCAGCCTGGCAATCACTTTTAAAAGTCACTGTTGAGCCCCGACTCTTCTTTGAAACCCTGCAGATTTGCATGCCCTCAGGTAATGTTTAGTCCACCCTTCAAGCAATAACAGAATAGAACATTTTTAAGTAATGAATAAAAGTATCAAAACAGTTTCTATATGTTGCAAGCTACACAGTCATTCCTTTAAGTTACTACTCCTCAGCAGCATACTTCAAAACATTCAGAACCGTCTCCCTTCCTCCATTGCCAATCCAGTATAGTTGATCAGAGATCTAGTAAACCAGTTTCCATCTTTGAGGGCCCTCAGCTCTTCCCCTTGTCACACAACTCTGACTGCTTCATTGGCTTCCTTGTCCCTCTTGCCCCGCCTCTCACGCGGTCACATGTTACCATACATTGCGCTGCAGCAAGTCTGCCTCTGAGCTTCAGCGTAACTTAAACAAGGCATGTCGACCTGTCATCCAATGCTACACCTCAAGTGCGCTTCAATCATCGATGTAAAACCCATTGTGCGACCGTTTCATAAACAGTCTGATACCCCATAATATGGTTACAATTCAGCAGTTCTGGGTTTGCAGCGTGACGTCGATCTGGGGACGGGAAGCAAGAGCACATGGTGCCGACGTGCCCACACCACCATATGTGACGATGTTCAAAATGGGTTATCTTTAAATGCCATTAAACAAAACTAATTCTGGATACATGGCGTTTGCTGGTAATTGATTATGAAATCACCCCCACAGTGTTCCCTTCGCAAGCTGGACGTCTCCGCAGCGCATTGCCATGACCTTTATCGCGGAACTCTTCGATAGCTATTTAACGTTAGCTGCACAGTTGTTAACAGCTAACATAAAGCTAACCCAAACCGTGTAACGTTAGTGGTCGCTATACATGAACCCTAAAATAATCGCGCTTTGCATTTAGCTCAATTAGTAGTTAAGCGAGACGTCATGTGTTCTCCATTTCATTGTGTTCTCAAACACATGTTGATAGGGTGACATTAAGCTTGTCGGGTGTTTCGCCGTCAACCATAGTGTGACTAGCGACTCCATAAATACCTGCCTGCTTTTAGCTAACTAGCTTAAGTTAACTAGCAGACCAGTTAGAGCCGGCCTTACTTTACGCTCCTAACCCTAAGCTAATTTGTTTGACAGGTCGACATAAACCCATTGCGAGTTGTCCGTGCGAATAATAACATCCGTGTTTCGGAGTATGGACATTAATTTAAGGGGTAAAGTTTAAAGTTACTACAACGGAGCAAAACGGTTTGCTCGAGCTAGCGACGGCACGAGTCACACTGGAAGGACGCAAACAGGTTGTCGCGTGTTAGCTAGCGTGCCCTCTTCCAGGCCCAAAACTCACCATGCTGCTTCGACTCCTTCTTACGATGTCCTCCTCAGTTCCGGCAGTGGTAATTGCCCCGTTGGTTTGATTCTTGTCGAAGGCTTTACCGCTTACTAAATACCGTCTGCACGTATTTGTAGTGGCCCGTCGTCGTAACTACAGTCTTCCCGGTAACGTTCGTCACGCGCTCCAGCCTCCAACGGTGCGTCCGCGCGGACAACAACTTTGAAAGCTTATAAATAACACTAACAACTGTTTCGCTGATTTACGTCTTTAAACAAATCGTTTCCCGTTTGAAGACATGTGGTCTTTACACTTCATTCCTCGTTCCTCTGCTCAGCTTCTTCGAGGCTCCGCTCGTCCAGCATGTGACAGCTGCGTCCTCTGCACCGTCTGTCCCAACGAGCTGCACACCGCCCGGCAACAGCAAAGCTAATACCAGCAGCGGCTGCCTGTGACCCCTGAGAGAGGACGCTGCGGCTCGTGGAGCAGTCGATGCACTTACGAGACCTGCCTTAATTAAGCTCGTCACGACGTGACTTCCGGAGCTTGTTAATTACTTGGCATTTTGTGAGTTATATTTCACATATTTGCAAACAAATAGTTATCGTCAGCTGCTCGTTGCTGAGAGGATATAACCCGATGTAAAGTTTGTCACAGATATGGGCAAACTTCAGTCTTTCAATAGCAACTTTCTGAGAAGTGTTTTATCTTTTTTCACGCAGAATTTTATATTTGCTCACATCGAAATATATATTTATTTAAATACAACGAAGTTTTACTCAGATTGTCACACCATGGAATATTAATATTTGATTAATTACCCAATTGACGAACATAAAGGTCGGTAAAAAAACACAGATGCACAAGACTACAGGCACAAATCAGTTAATTATATATCCATGCATTTACTTAAAATAGCACCATTTATCTTGTAAATTAATTTTTAACTTCCTATTTCTTTTTATAAGAACTGGTCATCAGATGAAAAACATATTGCTGCATGCCTCAATAGTATCCATGACATATTTACAACTTATGGGGTGGAACATAAGTTGTCTTTTATTAGTAATTGTTTTGTTGTTGAAAGAAGTGGAGTAACCACTAACTGGTTGGAAACTGAAATCATCTAGCAAGTGCAATAAACAAATTGTAAAGGCGCAGAAAACCCTACATTTAATAATTGGTACTGAACTGGGGCTACAGTCAGAGTCCCCATTTTTGATAGAGAACCAAGAGCAACAACAATCACCTGATGCTCGATACTAGTAAAGCCGATGACCTTGAGCTGGACTAGCAGCGTAACAAGTGGCTACCTGCCCTGGTTGTCATCCACGGAGAGGAAGTGAAGGAGGAGTGTCTTGGGGTCCAAATCACTAAAAATAAAAGTAAAATCCCGTGTATGTGTTCACTAGCTTGGCCAAAACAAAAGCTGAAATAATACCAGAGAGACATCGAATTCACGATAATGGGAAGGAAAACATAATGCCTTTTGCCATAACTTTTACCAGCTCGGAAGTATAACAAAAAAAAAAAGTTCTAGGTAGTGGACCCCACTAATGAATATACAATACAAAAAACAACATGTTCCATAAATGCACAGTGACCATTTTAATTATTCCAATTTATCAGACACCAATGAAATTAAGTTTAAATTGACCAAGTAGACATTTCTTTACCAAGACAATAGCCTACTTATAATTTACTGGTGACATGGTTTACGCACTTACTTTGATCATTTGCACACAAACATAACCCACCCCGCCCCCCACAATCATGAAGAGTTCAAACAAGTGTTCTCATTAAGCCTTGGTCGGTCCAACCACTTGGTTCTGTTGGAGATGCTGGATCTTTGCGTTCATTACTTCGATCACCGCTGTAAGAAATAACACAATGTGCAAAGTAAATAAGTGTGCAATAGAGTGCTGCATTCATGATGAGTTTCACAGGTTTCCATGGATCATGATTGTGCTTGCTGCCGTGGCCCTTCCTGACACCCACTGCTACCATCACATCAGTCACATTTCTACTTTGATTACTGGTACAATAAGTACTTTTATGATCAGTCCATTATATCCATCGAAACTGGTTTTATTTATAGTAGTAATTGTTGTTCCTTATCGGATGCGAGAGTCCGAGAACAGAGTATGTCGTACATATTGTAAAGCCCTCTGAGGGAAAATTGAATTACAAATCAAATTGAAAAAAGCCAATAGGATTTTTCTATTGAATGCAGTCGGTAAAAGTAAAATGCTAACATTAGGCTATAAACAAACCACACCATTAGATATGCACCGGTACCAGTAGCTGGCATCAGGTCCGATACTGTGCTCATGTACTATTGTAAACTATTCTGATACAACTGTACCCAATATTTCTAGAGCAACTTGATGTTGACCTTTTGTCAGTTATGTATTAAGCCAATCAATTATAGAATATTTTCAACGGAAAGCCGTTTTACCATATTTTGCTGTTGCATGTATATTAGCAAATTCATTGTTGTATTCTACAGTATTATCTGTGGTATATTAATAACTTTTAAAGTAAAAACTCTTTCTACATGTTTTTGTAAGACTGGATGATGGAAGTTAAGTGAACATAACGTTGTCATTCATCATCTAATTTACAAACCCTTAGCAAAATAACCAGTATTTAAATATTTTTATGTGTTTTGGACTTTTCTTGTGGTATCCATTATATTAGTTAACATATAAGGGACTTGTAGCATTAAAATATCTGGCTTTGAACAGGACAAATGTGACATTTAGTGGAATAATGAGGAAAAATTAAACTTACCTTGTTTCATAGCGTGTTTTTCCTGAAGCGCTGGCTGAATTTTCTCTATCTGCTTTGTGAGGAATTCTATTTTACGTTTGAAGAAAGACTTTGAGTCGTCCACATTCTTCAAAGACAGAAAAATATAGAGTATAAATTAAATGTACTACTAATAAACTATCGAGTAATGGATCACATTACTTATGGATTTTCAAATGCAAATATATTTGCCTTTTCAACATAGTATCCTGTGCCCACATCCACGAACACATTTTCCACATCATTCAATGTTCCAGGGACGTACATCTGAGAAGACCAAATGTCAAGGGAAAGTATGCATGTCTCAAGAGACGCACAAGTTCATTAAAGGCACATCACGCAAAACAGCAAAGTATGAGACCATGAGGGGAAGGATACAGAGCTGGTAAGTGGCACGAGCAGTACCTTTCCTGTGTGACAGAGGAGAGAAAGAATTGACACAATCGTCTTTAGCTGCAGATTCACAGATGTAGGCTGTAGGCTGAATTCACAAACGTTCATTAACAAGACAACATTACACATTTGGATAAATAATGCATAAAAAGAACATCATTTTGTGCAACACACTGGTGTGCAGTGACCCCTTTGGATAGGAACGTTTATATAGGACTGCGTTTTAGAGATTTATTCAATATATTATATCATAGAAAAGGGTAGCGTGAATTATTGCAAATGAATATTACCACTGTTAAACTAAATGTTTTTAATCAATCGTTCCAGCAGTGACTCTTTTACAGGCTTGGTGGGGCACCAAGTCACAGACACGTATTGTACTCACCTTTGTTGTTTTTGTTCAGGACGTTCATACTATCTTTTGCTTCAACATATTTCGTCTGGACAACTTTGAGCTGACCTATTGAAGACGTCAAGAACTCGATCTCCTGCAAAACAGTAAAATGTACAAATTAACGACCACACCTGGAGATGGTCTGACTCCAACAAGAGTGGGACGCTAGTCGATAACTTAAACCCACCGATTTACAATTAGAACAACCAAATGTGACCACATTACAAGGTATAATTTGTTCCTGTCGACATAAGTAACATGTAACACTAAGATGCTGCCTATAGAAGTAACGTTGGCGTTTGTACCGTTAGCTTCAGATGTGCTAGCTCGCTACCCTACTCTGCCATTTTCATTCAGATGATCGCCCTCATAACGTTGATATCGAATAACAGTCACAATCCATTCACACGTAACTTTTTAGTACGCAATTACCTGATCTAGTTGGGTTTTCAGGCCCTCTAATTGAGGCAGGGAGAGGTCTGTGAGATTCACCGCCATGTTGGAAGCGCGATGCTAGCTGACCTTTTCTGACTGCTTCCGGGTTACGGAGGGGGGCGGTCATTAGTCTGAAACCCCGCCCTCCTGTGGACGAGTCACGAACACGTCCCTTTTCAACTTAAACGTGATTAAACAATACGTTTTTCTCGCTCTAATGCATATCACACGTATACAATATATATACAGACCATATTGTACGTTGGGAAATGTAGGGTTCACAATATATAATCGTTTGAACAAATTAATGTCATGATGATAGAACTCACTCTTGTTTTTCATTGCATTACATTACCAATCAAACAAATACAAATACATACCCTAGAATATGTCCGTCAGTCAGTGACATTTCATTTTAATACTGGTAAGTAAACTTGAAATTGCAAATTCAGTCATCTCCATTTAATGTATAATTTGTACTGTGAGCCTGCAAACTGACATTTAATGACCGAAAATAGCAATATAATTTAAATTCATATGATCGGAATGTAATTTCCAGTTCGGGTTACCCAAAGTTAATTTTACTTTAAATGTCAATATGCAAATGAAATCCCCCTCAACATTACAGCCAACACTTAGGAGCTTTTAATCAATGTCTATCTGTTCCAAGAGTCAGAATTAAACATGAAGAAGCAGCGTTCAGCTTTTCTGCTCCACATATCTGGAACAAGGTTCCTGAAAGCTGCAGGTCTGCTGAGACCCTCAGCTCCTTTAAATACAGATTGAAGACTTGTTTGCTGTTGCCTTTAATTGAACCAGATTAAAGGATAATCAATCAAGTTCTGCATCTCACTACAGCATTTCATTTCTTAAACTGCACTGCAACTTTTATTCTATTTTTTGCTTTTTGACTGTTTTAATGAATGTTCATGTTTTTAAATCTTGTTTTCTTCTGCATTATGTTTTGATGCTTATAATGGTTTTATGTGAAGCACTTTGAATCGCCTTGTTGAAATGTGCTATACAAATAAACTTGCTTTGCCTATAGAGCCAACTCTACAAAATTGAGAAAATGATTTATCCATTAAGCATCTCATAGCTTTAGCTGTAACAAGAGTTTCAAGGAAATACAAACAAGTGTTGTAAGAACAAGATCTATGTGTTGTGTAAGATCTAACTAGGTCCCAGAGTAAATAGATTTTATCCAAATGATCGAAACTGGTTCACATTTTACTCTGAACATATTTCTTGTTTGTCGAAGATAATACTGTACATTTCCATCAATGTGACTAATTACGAAGTAATTTCCACAAACCAGACACCGACTGTATTGGAGAACACATTTATTAAAAAAAAAAAAAAAAGTTTAATCAACACATTAAATGTCCATTCAAACATTTTATAAAAATTTGCAAGATATTTAAAACCATTCACACTATAGAAACATTGGTTTAAAAATCGAAACATTGGTTTAAATAAAATAAAAATGCAGTACTTTAATAAATTGCCAAAACCCACGAAACAAAGTTTAAGTTAAAGTAATTTCCTCCAGCTCGTGTGCTGAAACAATACAATTCAGATATTGTATACATTCTGTTTCTAGCAGAGTTTGGGTTTTCCAGCTCATCTACTGCAGGTGAACAGGTAAGCCATACACCACAGGTGCCGCTCCTACGAGGTGTTTCATGTGCGTGACCTGACGTGATTGGCCCATATAATCCAGGAGGGACGCTCCGGAACCAGCAGATAACCAGGAGTCCAACAAGACTTTGGTGAAGCGATCAATATCCCGATCTGTGACATCCCACAGGTTTCCCAAAAAAAGGGGGCTACGGGAAAAACAAGTTTTTAATGTATTCATAGGACACATTTAACCGATCCTTATTCAACTGCGAGTAAATTTAATCTCACCAGCCTGCTGTGAGGTAGTTGAGGACGATGCCTTGTCCTTCCTGATTGCCGCGCACTGCCAGAGCGGCACTACTGCAACCAAAGATCAGAGAAGCTGCTCTCATCGGCCGCTTCAGGACCGCTTGGCCGTCGAAGAATCGTGCGCCTGCACCATGACCCACGTAACTTAAGCATCCCGGGGTGAGAAGGACATGGACACCGATAAAGTAAAACTGGTTGTCAAATCAAAGAGCTCAGTATAAAACATGAACCTTTTACAACTGAATTATTATTTTTTTAAACCCACTACATAGTGTTTGTTAAAGGTTATCCTCTTATAATTATTTTACAATATGTTTTTGAATACTTTTTCTTTGGGAGTTTGAAAAGAAAATAATCTGTGACAGGAATTGAGCTACAATTTTAAATTAGATTAATCTACCAACTCAATTAAAAAGATGAATTGTTTAGTGAATAGTGAAGCTGGAAAAAAATAAAATATTAGCATCAACAGGCAAAAAATAATGTGCCTGTTGATCTGCTATTTGATCAAAGAATTGTGTTTAGCTTTAATTGGTTAAAACAGTGATTTTGAAGAACTTTCATAATGCATTATTTTCCACATTTTGCAGTATTACAAACTGCAAGTATTATTTCCACTACCTATCAGGATACTTAAGATCAAACTCACATGTATAGATCCTTTGTAGCAACAGCTTCTTCCAGTTGACTCGAGTCAGGAGCAACACCACAAACGCCGTCCCAATCCAGTTGACTGTAATGAGAACGGTAATGTAGTAAATGGGAAGAAAACCGGCTGATGACATGAAGACTTACTGCCAGATCGAAAGGTTTCATCTGTCATGAGTGTCGGTCTCACCTGCTAAACCATTCCTTGAATTGTCCTTGAGAGTTTCTTAAATTGGCATCAGGGTCCACCACATAAAACACCTGCTTTGCATCCACGCCTTGCTTTAGGATGGATTGAGAGTCAGTCTGAAGGGGACGATTGAAAAAACAATATCCGTAACAACCACTCACTTTAACTGTCGAGACGTAAATTACATGTTCACCACAGGCCATATTGCCACAGTAATGGAGCTTAATCGTACCTCATTCTGAATGCTCAGTCCAATTACAGAGTGCAGAGAAGGCATCCGGCTGACAGAGTGAGACTTTAATATGGAGGTGCTCTCCCACGGCAGCTTCTGAAGGTACTGCAAGAGAAACGGGAGAAGATACCTCTTCATTTTAGCACCATCCTACCTCACAAAGAACATATCACACAAGTGCGTTTGAAGGTATTTTCTCTCCCAGAAA
The DNA here is from genome assembly GCF_910589615.1 of Taurulus bubalis. Lineage (NCBI taxonomy): Eukaryota > Metazoa > Chordata > Actinopteri > Perciformes > Cottidae > Taurulus > Taurulus bubalis. The sequence goes on along the minus strand of NC_136593.1, from coordinate 16,198,573 downwards.
GGCCCCACTATGTACAAATCAGGCTATAAGAAAATGCATTATTTAATAGAGATGACGAAACCAACCTTGTCCAAGATGAGAACCACATGACCGCGGGGCTCATCTCTGCAAGCGAGCTGGGACACCGCTGTCTGGAGAAGCTGGTCACACTCTGTATCCCACTGCAGAGAGACTCCCAGAGCAAATCTCTTGAGGTCCTCTTGTGAGAGCACAGGAGAGGCAGACAGCACAGCCTGAAACACAGAAGTGTAATGTGAGTAGATGTTGCTTTACTGTTCCTTTTCCAACAGAAATCAAGACGGAAACATAACACACACCGTCAACATTTCCTCACTGACTATCACTCCCTTTGCAGACAAAGACTTGCAAAGTTGCTGTGCCTGTTTGGAGAGCTTAGGATCCAATGACGGGGGTAGGAGAAAGCTCCACCAGCACCCCAGCAGTTTCTCCATCACCTTCAACAGTTTCTGAAAGAAATGTGTTTTCTTAGTGGAAGTGTATAACTTTTAAGTGAGACTGCGTAAATAACGCAGACATTTTGAAGTCCCCCGAGACTCCCCAGTAGCACCCTCGTTCTTCCCCACTTACCCCAACTCGAGAGTCAAGTGCCCCGCGGCCCTCCCACCACTTGGCTTTCTCAGACACAGAGCTCACCAGCTTCTGCTCCACCTGAATACTATCTATCTCCTGAACCAGCCAACCGATGGAGTGCTGCATAACACAGAGACAGCATTATAATCACGGAAGTTCATGATAAACCACAGGGAAATTCCAAGTCAAGCAAACATTTCTTCCACATCATAGTATTACACTGCAATCTTTTATTCATTTATTTTTCTATTGAATTTAGTGTGACGTAATGACTCATTGATGCAAAAAAGCAGTTGCTGCATTCACCATTTCGGATGAATATGGAGTAGGACTGTCTTCTAAAATATTTTTATCGATGCCTTTATATTTGAAATAAATACAGCTACAGCTGTAGTAAATATTTCCCTTTAAGCTAGGCTACTTGATAAAAGATGGGAGAGTATGAGCATGGCAAGATTTTAAAGTAACTTGTGTCACCACATTGCTAAACACTTACAGCACAATATACTTATCTGGTTTTAGATTAAGGCTACCATTCGACTCAGAAAATAATGTACTGTCCCCTAACCTGTTGTTTAGAGGTAGGGGTGTGAACAGTGACAGGGGCAGATCCCTTCTCAAGACGTGACAGCATGACGTTGTCACCCATCTCCCCAGGTTTTACTCCAAGCACAGACATCACACACACAGTAACCCCTGTAAAGGAGAGGGATGCACATAAAGAAAGGATAATAGTACATGAGCATAATGCAGTGCAATAGTAATCTGAATTAAATCAGGTTATGGAGAAGAAACAGCTCACACTCACCGAGTTAGTATAGCTACAGTAGCAAAAGGAATGACATACTCGTTTGGATTTTGATCTCTGAGCAAGTTTTTATTGTGAGTTTATCACAGATATCTAAAACTTAGCCATAACCTCTAATAATGCAAAACAGATTTTGATGGAAACAAACATGAACATTTACCCAGTTTGAGATCAAGACAGTATTTCTTACTTTACCTGGGGGAAGCTGTTGAATTAGTTGGAGAAACTCTTGACAGTGGCTCTTGGGGAAAGCAGCAGAGTCAGCAGTTGGGAAGGAGAAGATGTTCTCCAACCGCAAAAACCTCTGTTCAGTGGAGTTCTTGGACGCGTTTGGAGTGACCTCATCTATACTCAGAGCATCCATCTTGTCTGCTAACTCACTGGACACCTTTCTCAGCTTTCTGTTCGAATGATGACACAAAGCAACATTAATTAAACCATTTGTAATATTGTCAATTTAAAATAATCTTTAGCCTTGAGCTGTCAAAACAATTATTTTAAATATATTCTAAAAGTGTTGGTCAGAGGGACATCACGACATTGCACTGTACATACAAGACCTATGCTTACTTGAGAGAACTGGCCAAATGCCTGATTGTGTGATGACGATTTGTGATGCCCAAAGAGTGGGCGTGCAGCATGGCTGTAGTTATGGGGTCCTGCTGTCCTCTGGTCAAGGCCAGGAGATCACAGAGGGTCGGGTAGATAGTTGGGGAGGGGAAGTGCTGGAGGGCCAGCCATGCTGTTCGGAGCAACGACTCAACATCCTCCAGAGAAAGATTGTCTGAGAGAAGAAACATTTAAATTACAGACACAACTGGAGGTAAGAAGGTTAAATAGCTACAATGAAGACCAACAGTGTTTACTTCTTTACTTTAGGCATCGTAACCCTTATTTCTCATTACAAGATGCTTTCCCTATATTAGTGGCATGTTTCCCTCCTCTCATACACACATATTGTAAAGTTACATTACAAGATTGCGAGTCGGACTCCAATAAAAAAAAAAAGGATACATTATACCATAAAGATAGTGTCATAATTCAGACCAACTGCAGTAGTGTAAAGCCTCACCTGGCCTGGTGTATGAATGAGAGAGGTGAGTTTGTAGACCTTCTCTCAGATGGGTTCTGCTCCTTATTTCAGACAAGTCGTCTCTCTCCAATTCACCACTCATATCCCTTCTCAAAACCTCTAAATCTATGTAGAGTCAAGAAAGAGATTAGAACTCTGGCTCTTTATCAATATGTTGTTAGATACAGTGATGACCATTATTATCGAGTTTCAAATCATTAACAGTGAGCTTTGAAGGCATCACTAAACTGCATGTTTCAACAAGCAATATGATGATGGATGGCACAAAATAAACCTATCGTGGTAAATTTTGTGCAAATGCCAGGTAATTAAGTTACATGTTTAGTCATTAATGGGGAGTTTCACAAACGTGCACAAAATACACACCTGTATCTTTACTTGAAGCAGCCTCTTCAGAGTCAGATGTCCTGAGCTGCTCAATGCTAATGTCCAGAACTTGATTAGTGTCCTCCTCAATGGTCCTCATCTTGTCTGGCTCCTCCACTGAATCTGCTTCTACCCTGGACAGCTCCCTTCTAGTTCTTCCTCTTCTGGTTGAGGCAGTCTGGTTGACCAAAGACTCATCATCCTCAGAAGTCATCAGCGGCATTGCAGTGGTCTTCTTACCCCTGGTCTGCCTCTTGGGTGGGACCTTCTCTGCAGGTGGATCTGGGGCTGTTTTACAGGTCTGCGCAGCTCTTCTTGTGGTGGTTCGCTTTTTAGGGACATCTATTTTATCCTTGGGCTCTGCCGGGATGTTGGCTTCCGTGTCACTCTCATCGCTAAACTCCACCTGTATTGAAATACAAAAAAAAAGACAGTTAATAAAACACATAAAAAGCGGTATATTTTTCGCAACAATAAAAACTGCTTCAATTAGATGCCTACCACAAAACGTGATTTCTTTGTGCGTCTGGGGGCAGCGGGCACAGGTTGGGGTTTGTCTTGAACTGGAGACAACTCCTTATACACATGAAACTGGAGCTTAGAAGCAGTCCTCGGTGCTTTCTGCACTGAAGAAGGGGCTTTCACCTTTTGAATAGGAGTGCAGGCCAATGTAGGTACCACCGTGTCAAAGTCAAAATAGTCAAGCTTCCTACTAGATGACTCAGGCTTTACCATTACTGGTGTCATGGGAACAAGTCCCTTTCCTTTGGTTGAAAAGCTTGTCACTTGATTCCTGGGCTTGACAACCTTGACCTTCTTGGCCTCCTTTGTTTCGTCAGGAATATCTAGGTTTTTATTGGACCCTTTAGGCTTCTTAAGCACGGATGAGGGAGCCACCACTTTCTGTTCAGATTTCAGCTTTTTATCCTCTTTTGGTGCATTCCAAGTCCAAACATTTGAGAAGAGCTCCTCTGGGCTGCAGCCCTTTTTCTCAGCCAAGGTAACCAATGACACAATGGCTTTGGTTGCCATTAGGCCTGCTCTCACAGGTCCTAGCATAGGAGAAGGTGTGGAATCAACAAATGCCAAGCCTGCTTCCAGTACTTTCCATATGCCATAGACCTTGCTATGCCTTGGTTCCAGTCCAGACAGGGCCATGTTGAGGTAGACACGGCCCACCACGTCCTGCATCAGAGAGGGCTTAGAGGGGCGTTTGCCGGGGCCACAGGGAGGGAAGAGCTTAGCCAATTTTGCCCCAAGTTTGGCAACAACACTCTTACAGCGAGCTAATGTTGCCGTCTGAAGTTTAAAACTGACTTTGGCTTCATTGGGATCTAGCTGCAGTACCAGATCAGCCTGTGTAGCTGCCCAGCGAACAGTGGCACGGCCCAGACATGGCTCCGAGCAGCAGGGGCATTGGCAGTCAGATTCATGCGCCAGGGAGGAGAGCCAGCGGCGAGGCTGGGCTTTAAGGGGCGGGGAGCTGGCCACATCCCTCACTACAGGTTCTTTGCCAATCCACCTAGTGCTTAGGATGCCCTTAAGATCATCCTCTACGTCAGGAAGGAGCAACTGAGATTTCTGTGCCGGGCGACCTTTCCTCGGTTTGATTTTCACTTCAGCCTTCTGCACCTGATCAGAAGAATCTGAGGAAAAGAAACAAATAGAGGTCCGTTATACAGTACAAGGAAAAGACATGCTTTAAATTAGACAATAACCTTATTTTTTACAACTTACCGGGAATAAACATGACCACAACTTTTAAAATACACAATTTTACTATAAGCCAAATACACATGTTGGACCAATATCCAGCCTTATTTGAGCAGAAGGTTTGTATTCAACATACCTGTACAGAGTTCCAGAAGGTTTCTGACTTTGTCTAAATCAATTCTACTTTCCTCCCTCTCCCCCTGCATCAGTTCCAACTCAGCTTTCATCACCAGCAGCTCAGCACATCTAAAACAACGACAAGAGAAAATAAATTATGAAGACAGCATTACTTAGTATGTACTATTAGAACAAATTCATATAGTTATACCGATTTATATTACTGCAATTACACTGTTAAACAGTGTAATTGCAGTAATATAAATCTTTGTTTATACTTTGTTTCTGGACTGTTTTATATTTTAGAGTTGAAACAGCAGGAATCCATAATAATCATCTTATAATTGGGATTTATTACATGGCTGTTGTATTAGATTGCAGTTGACTGTACAGGGTGGGTATATGACTGACTATAACATTTAGTATTTCTTTATAAATAAATACACAAGAGAACTATACTGTATAGATTATATTTGAACAATTAAAAAAGGGACTGCAGTAAAAACTTCAGGACCAATAAATGGATAAACACGCTTAACAGCACACAAAAAATAAGCAGAAACAAGTTGTGACCTGCCGATAAGTTTAGTATTGTACACTGCAGGAAAAAAAAATAATTTAAGAATAGGGATGGGTATCGTTTGGGTTTTTTCCGATACCGGTGCTAAACCGATACCGGTGCCTAAACGGTGCCTGAACCGATACTTTTTTATTGCCAAGGCAATTTTTTTTCTTCAAATTGAACAAAATATTAACTGTTTAAAGTATACTATAAATATAAATAAATACATACAAAATACTTGACTTCAAACCTTTTAACTTCAAAAAGAACAGACACAAGCATCAGGTGTTCTGATGGAACCGTGTGCAACAGAACTCAGACACTGATGGCTTCTACAAACTGCTGCTTTACTGGACTACACGTCATCATTAATATCAACTGGGAGAGATTTGTTCCAGAAAGCTGTGGATGGACGTTCAAAAGCTCGTGCTCGTGTCTCCAGCGATCTCTGCGCGCGCTGTGTGTGTGAGCGCTGGAAGCCCCGCCCCCTTAAGCCCCGCTCTGCATGCAGGCAGACAGCGCCGCAGCGAGTGCACTCTGATCCGCGCTATTTTTATAATCGTTTTTGGCGTGCGGGTACCGCGCTACCTTTTTAGTATCTATATACCGTGCAACTTTACAGAGTAGTGTAAAAAAAAAAAAAAAGTATTTAAATCAGCTCAGGCACCGGAAGGAAGCACCGAAATCTGCGTTGCTTTTCGGTCCAGTAGGTACCGGACGTGTTGGAACCGGTGCCATATTGGCACCGGTTCTCGGTACCCAACCCTATTTAAGAATGGCCAGTAAACAACAATAATATCAGAGCACAATATCTTTTGGACACTGCTTCACCATTTACATTTTAACCCTCGACCATGCATGTGTACGTACTGGCTGAGCGCTTGCAGCTTGATGGCCAGTTTGAGCGCTTCTAGACATTGGAGCCTGGCATCGTTGACGGCTCCACAGCTGCTCCTCACAGCCACGACCTTCATAGAGCAGTTCAGAAGCTCTGAGAGCAGCTGCCACTTCATCACCAAGTTATCTCCTGCTCATAGATCAAGAGGGAGAGTGAGAGTATCATGGCAGACGGCACTAAAAGAGACATCAATAAGGTATTAGAACCTTTTTCATTCAGTTCATGTGTGGGAGAAACCTACCTTGGTCGATGAAGCGCATGTCTGAGCTGCTGCCGTTTGACCCATATAGGCCCTTCCCCACTAAAGTGACCAGCAGGCTGCAGAGAAGCTTCAGACTTTCATATAGGGCACTGTCCGGGCTATTTAGACCTGAGACACAATCACATGTTCTTACTTCATTAAAGCTACAAACCTCCTCTCCACATTCTCACGATGCAAAACAAAAATGATAGTGGTGCAAATGCTTTATCTAACCATGCTGTGTGATATGGCTTCTCTGGGCTTGTGGCAGTGCAGCTGTGTCTAAACTCAGATAGGAGCTGCAGGTCTGGAGCATCCGAGCACGCAGCAGGTACCAACTCTTTGACTGCCTCTGCTTGTTCACTTCTTTAAGTACCTCACACAGATACGGTACTCCACGATCCACCTGCGATATGGTCAACAGAAAAGGGGCCATTTAACAGAATCACCTATTCCAGCAAAAGCACAATAACAATGCAAGAAATAATGCTTCCAGACATGGCACTGACCTGTCCTGTGCTGTAGCAGTACTGAGCTTTCAACAGAATGGCCATCATAGAGAGAGAAGAAGGTCCATCAGCAGTCGAAACAGAGGTAAGAAACATGTCTGCTTGCTCTAGCTGGGCCTTAAAAATCAGCACAATAAACAAAGTGAGATATAGTATATAAAATGAGATATAGTATGTTTGCTACGAATAATTATTACAAAACTGCATTACCAAAGCCAGTTCAGGAGTGCCCATATCTAGGAGAAGGCTGGCTGATTGACAAAGGGAGCTGGCACAGCCGTGGGCATCTGCAAGTTGGCGTGAAAGTCCAATCGCAAGCTGGTAAGCTTCCAAAGCCTTTAGAGGCTACATAAGAAATTAGATTAGATAAATACGCAGATTAATTATCAATGATGTGAACAATACTTATAATAACCTGACCACAGAATACACCATAAAATAGCACATACACATCTATGTATTTCTTCCAGTAAAACTTCTAAATTAAAACAATTCTTCTCCAAAGTTCTTAACCAAGTGATTACTTATTTGATAGAAGCGTAATCAATTTGGTGATGAGAGAGAAACTAAAAAGAGACCCTCCAGAATGTATTTTTACCTTTCCTTTGAGTTTAAAGAGAGCTGCAGTCACAGCGATGGAGCTACAGGTCTGTTTGGAGTTTCTGACAGAAGGCAACACGCGTCTCTGGAGAAGAGCGGACCACTCCTCAAGTGCGCTTTCCAAAGGCTTGCACAACTCTTTCAGGAAATAAAAAAATATGTATATTAATCTCAAAAACAGCAAGGTGACTAGACCCACCAATAGTGCCTAGCAGAGATGTGTTCAGAATAGCAAAACAACAGATTATGGTACAAGTATAACTATCATGTCATGTGTCTATAGTAGGATGATTAATGATACGAAAAAGGGCTCTTACTGTTCTCTGCAGCCAGGTTAAAATGCAAGCCTTCATAGACCAGGATGCTGTCTTGTGTCTTCTGCTTGTCTTCATAATCAAAATCATTGGTTTCCATTTGATTGGCCACACACCGTGTCTGCTCACGCAACTCTCTCATTTTTTTGTCCCTGTCAATGGTCTGACCAAAAACAAACAAGCCCCATTAATTAATCACACGACAGTTGGCCAGTGTATTAAACCAAGACTTAAAGAGAGTTGATTTCCAGTAATAATAGAGCTCACCTCCTGAAGGTTCTTCTCAAGAGTGCAGATATAGAGCCAAAGTAAAGCATGGGCCTTGTCATCCTTCAGTCTGTCAGCATTCTCTGGAGTCTCTGGTTCTTCTTCAAGTAGCCGTAAAGCTTCATGGGTGAAATCAACCGCTGTGCTGTACAGTTACAAATGAACACAGAGACAGTAAGCTGTTGCCTTAAGTTGCCAGCTGCTAAATTATTTGCCCCAACCACACAAATAAAACAGTGTATTTGTAAATGTCAAAGAGCACCACTCATTAGAAATTATGTAGATACAAGCTCCTACCAGTCAGTCTGTTCACTGAAATCCTGATAACACACAACTTGGGCCATGTCACAGAGGTAGACGGCACGCAGATGGGTGTGGGAGCTGTCCTCGTGGCAGATGTCCAACAGATCACAGAGTGTGTTGTAACGCTCCTGGGCCGTGTCTCCTGCCACGTCCTTATAGCAACGCAACTCTTCCTCCAATAGGCAAAGCATTACTCGCTCATCTGGGACGTCAGGACCAAAACCATCGTGTAATGTTCTGTTTCAGGATGGGACAAGTTTCCTTTCTATTAAAAATCTACAAAACACATCCTCTATATGAAAAAATAAAAATCAAGTTTCTCTGTACCTGAGACGGATATCCTCCTCAGAGTTACGAGTAGCGTCAGTCTTTGTTTTCACCCACAGGGAGACCGGTTCAGACATATGGGTAGTGATTTTGTCCCCCAAAGCCTTCAGCCACAGGATTACCCAGTCCAATGCTCGCTCCAGCTGTCCACCCCGCCTAGACGTCTGCACGGCCAGCATGAAGGGGCGACTCAACTAGGTAGTCAAAAGCCATGTTAATGATTGAGATGTGTAAAAAAAAATGTCTCTTCTTCTCTCAGGATCATTTGGGTTTACTTCCATCACAGCCTATTTAAAATCAGGAGGTAATCTGTATACCAACAACCAAGCCCATTCAAGATAAAGACATGATTTATACACTATAGTATTAATGTGAAGGTATACGATATGCCAAATAAATAAATAAATAAAAACACACTTAAAAGGACTTACCCTATCGACAGAGAGCGAGACAGGGCAATTCTTGCATAGATCTTTGCAGACAATCTCAACTAGTGTGAAGGCCTGGTCATAGAGACGCCGGTTGTAAAATCCACATGCCAAGTTGCTCACAGCAATCACTGCAAGACACACGATAATCTTAAAATGTCATTCAGTAGAACAATAAAATGTGAACCGTCTATATATTGCAATTTAACTAAGCATTTCAGAACCAATCACAAGACCTGAAATCAGCGTCAGAAATACACAAGGGCAAAGGGCAAAACTGCCCCTAAGAAATATAAGTTTGCCTCTGATATCACTAGGAGAGGGGCAAAAAATGCCCCCAAAATTTCCTCTAATAATTATGATAATTTAATGAACTCGTCAAAAACATCGTAGCCTATAAGACCCGGTCTAGTTGCCATAGGCAAAGGTTCGGCGATTTGCGCATGCGCAGGCAGCAGGCTCAGTTTTGAGTACAATACACAAGCACTTTGGCTCGTTTCTATTGAACCTGGAGCAGGAGAGCTACTCCGGTGCTCCGCGCAGGAGTAGCGAGTGCTGCAGTCTTCACCCTGGGAGCGTTTCAAAGCGTTTTCACGCCACATATTGGTCGATTCTCCGCTGGTGTGAGTGCTCAGCGCTCACCTGTGCGCGCGCGCGCACACACACACACACACACACACACACACACACACACACACACACACACACACACACACACACACACACACACACACACACACACACACACACACACACACACACACACACGTGTCTGTGAGCATCGGGGCGGAACTCCACCGTGCGCGGTACTCCACCGTGCGCGGTACTGAGAGCAGTGAAGAGTTGTAAACGTGCGACCATAGAGAGACAGAAATGACATGCCGTCGTGTAGATAAGATCAATAACATAAGACCGTTTAGTTTGTTTAATAACAGAACAAGGTCCTTTGGGAAAGGGAACCTTAAATTACTTCTGTTGTGATCTGGCGCTATAGAAAAAATGTAGGCAGGGTAGGCAGGGTAGGAAATTTGAGGGGGGGGGGGCAGAGGGTGCCCCCCCCCCCTCAAATTTCCTACCCTGCCTGACATGTTAACAATCTAGACTGTAATATCACCTGCTTTGACGAGAAGGTTTTCACTAGACAGTTTACGCAGTTCAGTCATCATCTGTCCAGCTGTGGCTTGGCAGTAGAGCAGCACTCTGTCCAATGTGTCACTGTTCTCCAGCTGAGAACAACAAATCACAATCAGTACTCAAACCTGAAGTACAATTAGAACAGCAGCAACATGCTCCAACTGTGCGATTCAGTGGTCTTATTTGTTCTATTACAGAAGCAGCCTCACCTGTGATGCGAGCATGCTCTCGTAAGCAAACACGAAGCCTTGGTAAATACTGAAGCAAAGTGCCTGTTGCAGTCTGCTGCACTCAGCCTGGCATGTTGAATTCTGTAAATAAAGAAAATCAAAAAGGTTTGTAATGTGTATAGATTTTCCTCAAGAAAATTAATTTAACCTAAATATGGCTATTTAATGGCAACTGAGAAAAAGCCAACAGTGCTCTTATTTTACAGAATGATTCCCCTACCTTTTTTTTCTAGAACACACAAACAAAAATAACGAATTTTCCTAAAGTCACCAACTATACCCACCTTCTTTAGCGTCTTCACTAGCCGTTCTTGGTGCTCCTCACAAAAAGAAAACCAAGCCAGTAGCACAGGTCCACTTATTGCCTTGCTGTGGCCAGTTTCGACAGCCCATGTCACTAGTCCACAACCTTCCAGGACGGCATGAGCTTCTCTGTCCCCCAGGGCAGCTGAAAGAGACCTCAATGCCCTGGCACACTCTGTCAAAGCCTGGCCACTCTTTCCGCCAGCCTTCATTGTAGAATGAATCTTTACTGCCCATTTGCCGAGTACCATGGCTGTACGGTGACAGTCAGCATTGCCTGCAACCTTGTTCTCGATGTCATTCAAGAAGGTGAACGCCAGATCATACTGGCCAGCCTTACAAAGCACCTTCACTACAGTTAACACCATTTCAAAAAGCGGATATAAACTTGCTGTCTCAGTAGACTGCTTGGACCTGCCCCCCTCACAGCCTTGACCATCAGTCCAGCATCTGTTGAAAAGTGTGTGCATTTCTTGGAGAAGAAAAGAGGCATCGTCCTTGGTTACCGCTTCACAGCTACCCTCAAATTCAGCGATGGCATCCTCTGTATATATGGGGACCTTGGAGAAAGAGGGGGTTGCACTTTCTATGTCCAACAACAGAAGGAAGCTCAGCGATTGTATCTGGCAGTGGAGTTTGTCACGGGTATTCAGGATTTTCTTTTCTTTGGTAGCAGATAGTCCATTCCAGAGCACCGAGAAGCAGCTCCGCACAAGAACACTGTAGTCCTCACCCTATGGACCATATAAGAACAATCCTGTTAACGCAGACACTAAAAAGGTGATCATTCAGTGCAGATGTAGAATTCACAACACATGTAAATGAACTAAAATAGAAAAGTGATGCGTACCTGTTGGGCTGAGGCAAGCCTGCTGTAAAGCAACCCAGCGACATGGCTACACAGACTGTGAGCTTCTAGTGTGCTTAGCTTCTTGACAATATGGAAAATTATCTTTTCCATGTATAGTGGACTGCTCTGAGCCACAAGTGCTGCAGAAATGTCATAGCCATGCAGGGAAAGCTCCACCAGCTGGACCAACTGACTGACATGGTCAAGATTAGGTGATGCAACTCCAAGTTGATGGTTACAGGCCCTGATGACCCGGTCACACAGTGTGCGACCCTGAAGGCCCGATCGACTCTTCACATAATTCTGCAAAACATATTCATGAATGAAAAAGACAGGTTTAGATTAATTTAAAAGCGGGATTTATAAATAACTAATGTGTTTTGGCATTTTTCTTCTCAAAAACATGTTTAACACAGCAAATGGAACTTGCTGCTTATTGTTTAAACGTCTTTGCTTGTAGAAAACTAATACCGTGTAACGTTACTAGGAATACGAGTGGTTTATCTGTATGATTATGCTAACCTGTAGCTCGTGAAGTAACCGCTCAGTCTCTTCCACAGAAGAAGTCCGCTTGACGTACTCATCCACTTTCAAACACTTCATGACTGCAGCTGTAGAAACCCGGTTATTAAGTACATTTGATTTTAAACTTCGGTTAACCGAGGAGCGTAGCTAAGCTAACGTTAGCATCAACGTCAACATGAAGCCGTTTGACTAACGTTAACGTTTGCCAGCTTTAACAGGACAACATGCAGTAACTTACTTGAAGCAGGACACCTTTACGGCCACACGTTTATATCCACGACAGATAAAAGGCAGACTTGTTCTCCATAACAACACAATTAAGCAGCGGTAAAGGTTGCTGCTAAAGTTACATAAGCTGAAAGATTCAAATCCTAAAGAATCATGGAAGCTGCACCCCCGCGCACTGTTTTTGAAAAGGTGTTTGCTAACCAATCAGACAGCACATCCGCTTTCACCCGGAAGTTCTGTCTGGGACTTGTGGGTATTGTAGTTTTATGATCATACATTAACAAGAAGTAGAGGGACATTCTGTAGTTTCACAATGAGTTGTAAAACCATGAAATAGATGAACATTTGTAGGCATTAATCTGCATCTGTATTTGCTCAAACATTTGCTACACAACCCAGAAACATGTACTGTAAACCAATGTCATTAAAACAATTCCGTCGTCCGGCCATGTGAGGTAGGCCGAGACACATGTTTTGGGCGTTCTTCAGATGGATTAAAAACAGTATTTTACGGTATTATTTGAATGAATGTTGTATAGTAAGCGCTTTGGATTTTAAACAAATGGAATTGTACATGTATGTTTGGAGTTCCACGATACTCTCAGCTTTTGGTTGATACAAACTAATTACATTTACTGGGATTCACTATTGTAAAACAATAACACATTAAAGGTTCCATGGGGTGAATGCTTTTTATGGTCACTGTAAATCCCAAATAATTTGTGATGATGAATGGAGTGATGGAAATAGATTTTAGTTTGTAACATATCCACCAGAGGGCACAGGTTCACACTCCCCCTCTTAGCCCACTGCAGATCACATGTATTTAAACAGTTGAAACTTCCCATCCTCTATAGAAGGAACTGCATGCTAGATGAATATTATTAAGGGTTTGTTTCCACTTGCAACATAACAAACTTTAGCAGATTTTTATTTTTTTGTGGAATGCCCACTACTGTCACAACAGTTAATCAATATACTATAAAGACAACTTCTGTCAGAATGATTTTTGAAGGGTTGAGGAGTGAGTGAACAAAGTGTGGACAAGCAAAAAAGTAACCAGCAATCAAATAAATTCTAATTCAATAATTCACACATAAATAATACGGTTTAGGTTTATTTGGGATTGCAATGATTTATAATATCAATGTCTGAGAGGATTTACATTTGGACCCGAGCCACATGCAATTCAAATAAAATAAATACAATTTAGATTTTTAGATGAAAATAGATGGACACAGATGCACAAGACAGATACCAATAACTGCAATGAGCCTCGGTGTATGGAGACAGCTATATAAACTACACCATACAAATATTTTCTTTTTTTGCTGTGACACAGGCAGCAGAAATGCTTTCTTTAAAAAATAGCACCTGCTAGCGATGTGTTTTGATGATATCATTAGCATCTTTGTTTGTATTACTTCTCAGAGAGAGAGTTTAAAGAGTGCTTTTAACAACAAACAGTCAGAGAGCGAAAGGCTACTAAGGATCTCTGCCTCTCTTCTTGATGACGTGTTCCATAGCAGTCTTTTCAGTGGTGTCCAGATCGATCTTGTACTTGGCCAGGATTTTCAGGATGGGTCTCAGCTTTAGCCACCACTGTATCTTTGGAATACGATGTCTGCAGAGGACAACATTTGTCAGTGCAAAGAAGAAGAAGAAAAAGAACAACATCCTTAAAGCCTGGGAAGTCAAATAATGTATGTGAGATATTTTAATTAAAGTTGATTAAGTAATTCTTGCCCACTAGGGGGGGCGAAAGACTCCAAAGTCAACTCACAACAAGGTTAGAGGGATAGTTAATCTCCAAATTAAAAATACACTCAGGCACTCAGCTTGTGGTGTGCAAAGCGACAAAAAACACATTTGAAAAGATGATTATCTTGTGTAATCGGGTTATGATTTCTGGAAAGAGATATTGCTGTCAAGTTTTTCAAATGTATCTTTTTGGCGCTTTACTCACTCCCAAAAAATCTAGACTGATAAATCGCACGGGGGGCAAGAGGAAAACATTTGATTTTTGATTTTGGGGTGAACTGTCCCTTTAAAATATATTAACATGTTAGCAATCAACTGCCTATAAACCCATGTGGCACAATCACATGAATATGGGTATATTATTGAAGTACAATATTTATTATATATATATATATATATATATATATATTTTTTTTTTACCTAACTGTGTAATGTGAGAAAACACAAAACAAAGCAAAAGAGAATAAGTAACAATAAAATAAAAAGAGAGGATAGAAATTAAGTCTTACTCAAAATCAGTTTGATCTTTAAGTTCTGCCAGAGGCTGGAAGACCAAAGATCTCTTCTTCATGCCCAGCACACAGGCTGAATCTGGAGAGTTGGCAAAGATACGACCTGTAGGTTTGGGATTAAAAATATAATACACATGAGCACTAGCAGCACAGAACTCACGACCACAATATGCAACATGTCCTCACCATGTCTGTAGCATTCCTTCAGCTTGTCAGTCAACCACAACACAGACTTGATACCCATTTTGGTGCCAAAATTCCTGTCAAAAGGACTGGGTGTTCCACCCTAATAACAGAGGATAGGTTTCCTTATTGTTTATGAAATTAAATCTTTTATCATATATCATGTGTCCGCATACAACAAATAGAAGGTCTGCATCGTGTGGCCCACCTGCTGCATGTGTCCAAGTACATTCTTCCTG
This sequence comes from Taurulus bubalis, assembly GCF_910589615.1. Classification (NCBI taxonomy): domain Eukaryota; kingdom Metazoa; phylum Chordata; class Actinopteri; order Perciformes; family Cottidae; genus Taurulus; species Taurulus bubalis. The sequence goes on along the minus strand of NC_136593.1, from coordinate 16,183,471 downwards.
CAGTCAAACACACCCTTGCCCTCTTCTGTGTACAGGTTGAAGATAAAGTCTGTGGTGTAGTTGGCATTGCATTTCTCATTTCTGAAACAAAAGTAGAATATTGGGTGAGATGTGAAGCTACAGTGAGCTGCAGACTGTAAAGTTGATTCTACTGGGAATATAATGTATGTTAATTCACACAAACCTTATAATCAGTCCTCTCTTCACTGTGGTCTTCATCTTCTCCACCAGATGTTCCACATTCACCTACAAACAAGTCTAGTATGAGACCACTGATGTCATCACTGAGCTTTATAGCTTTTGTACATTGACAAGGACAGACCTTTAGGTCATGGATGTTGAAATGCTCCTCATAAATGTAAGCGGCATCCGCTCCAGATGACAGGCCAGCCATGGTTGCCAGGTAGCCGCAGTATCCCCCCATCGTCTCAATAATGAACACTCTTCTCTTGGTACCAGCAGCAGATTGTTTGATCCTGTCGCATGTCTGAAAATGAGAAAGAGAAAAAGAAGTAAGAAAAGAAGAATGTAGTGAGCAATATTTCGTTTTTGGATTGCCTGGTGTTTGTTTTGTGTTCAATATGAATTGTACCATAGTTATAGTATTGAGGGCGGTGTCAGCGCCAATAGTGAAGTCAGATCCAGGAACATTATTGGAAACAGTAGCAGGAACAACAACAAGGGGAATACAAAGTTCCTCGTACTTCTCTCTAGCCTGCACCATCTCCAGACCACCAACAAATGCCTAGTGAAGACAGGGAGGAACGAGGAAATCAGTAAAATGTTGAGTTTTAATGTTTGGGATGTGAATCTTTTCCTTTGCTGCTCACCTCAAAGCCTCCAATAATGACTATAGCATGAATGTTGAACTTAGTGATGCTCAGACTGATCTCCTCCATAAAGTCATGTGGAAGGGACCTTTATAAAAAGAGAAAACACAGGATGGTAAATGGACTGTACTTGTATAGCGCTTTTCTATTCTTTCAACCTCTGCCTATCAAGACTATCCAACCATTCATACACCGCAGGAACAGCCTGCTGGAGCAAATCAGGGTTAAGTGCCCAAGGACACATCGACGTGGACTGGCGGAACTGGGGATTGAACCGCCATGCCTTTGATTGAAGGATGACCCTGCTCTACCCCTGAGCCACAGTCACCCCTAAGTAGTTTGTTGAAATATTTCACCTCTTTGTGCCCAGCAGGGAGCCTCCCTTTCCAGTCCATCCTGCCACTCCAGACCAACCAATAGGTTCAATCTGTGTAGGGACAGAGGGTATGCTCTATCATCCTCTGAAAGTAACAGCCGTCTTGTTTGTTTATGTAATGTGTAATTTACCCTTCCATGAGCCAAGCCATCGAAGCCATCGTGCACTGCCAGCATCTGGTGACCCTGGAGGAGCCCAATCCGGACAGTCGAACGAACTGCAGCATTCATTCCAGCACACGGAGCTCCCACATTCAATATGGCAATGTTGATATTACTCTGGCACGGGCACATTCACAGAGACAATTGTCAAGATACATTTATTTTCCACTGGGAGTTATTGACTAAGTGTACAATAAGATACGTGTACAATAAGATGGTTCAACTTAGATCCTGACCTTTACTTCAGGGATGTGCACATGAGCCAGCATTTTGTAAGTGTTCCAGTTGTTCTCAAAGCTCCTATTGTAGAGAAATGTACAGGCATTTAAAACACAAGACAACACATGAGAATGTTAAAAAGAAAAGGAAAAAGAGCATGCCTCACTTTCCCCTGAGCTTCACCGCATCTTCAAACCTCCCTTCAGCCATAGCTGTAGTCACATCTTTAGTCTGATGTGACAGAAGGTCAAAAGACAAAGAGGAAACTCAGAATTTAATCGGAACAAAAAAAGTTCTGTAAGCTTGCTTGTTCATTGGTTCATTTTGTACAAAGTGAAGAAAGATGATGTGTTTTGCATTTGGAACAGATTTGACTCACAATTTGCACGCACTCCATGAGAGGCAGCCTGACGGCCATGTTTCCAGACAAGCTGACCACACATGCGGGAGTGTCTGGTGTGGCCTCCAGCAGAGCCATCACAGCCTCCACGCCCATCCTGCTGGCCTGAATCATGACAATCAGAAAGCAGACGCTTAGAGAAGCAGGCACACTAGTGTTTATTTACATTGTTACCGAAAATATGATGAGTGGAATTAATATTTAAAAGGTTTATATATGGGACAGGAAATATTACCAGGATTCTGTCAAAGGCAGAAGGGGTTCCTCCTCTCTGCACATGGCCCAAGATGGTGGTACGGGTGTCAAAGCCTAGCTTCATTGATACCAGCTGGACAGAATGATTAGGATTTTAGAAAGACCCTATATGTGAGCTGATATTGGAGTTTTGTCATTACTGACCTCTTTAATGTCGTCACATGTGATGGCTTTACCGTTGCGGTTTATTGCTCCTTCTGCCACAATGATAATATTCAAACGTGAGCCACGGCCTCTTTGCTGAGAGGGACAGAGAAAACCTTTAAGATCAACAAGCAGACTTAAAAAAAGAAAGAAGAAGCTAGGTTTAAATTAGTTTTTGAAGACAATGCAGGACAAGACATTTACCTCTGTCAGTCTTCTGCACAGATGCTCCTCCCATCCCTCATCTGGGGGCATCTCTGGGATGAACACCCAGTCAGCGCCACAGGACAGAGCTGTCACCAAAGCCAGGTAACTGTAAGTTAAGAGTCATACGCAGGGCTCAAGTGTCTTTTGCAAAACTGAAAGGTAAGTAAGTATCCAAGGCTGGTGATGTTTCATCATAAATCTGATTTAAAAAAAATAATTAAAAAATCATATAATGCATCATATAATGTTAAATGGCCTGTACTTGTATAGCACTTTTCTAGTCTTTAGACCACTCAAAGCACTTTCACACTATTTGGTGCCAACTGGCCATCAGGAGTAGCTAACATTCACACACGTTCATACACCGTGGGCACAGCTACGGGAATAATTTGGGGTTAAGTGTCTTGCCCAAAGACACATTGACATGAGCTAGCTGAGCTGGGGATTTAACCGCCGATCCTCTGATTGAGGATGATCTGCTCACTACTGAACCACAGTCGCCCACAATATGCGATATGCGTCATATGCAAGTTCATTTTCAGACCAGTGGGTTCAGTTCATCCAATAAACTGTCAAACCTATTCTTGCCTCTACCAGCGCCATCATTAGGACACAATTATAACAAATATTTGAAATAAAACCCAAACTAAACACCTTCAAAAGTAATCACATCCTCACCAGCCAAGGCTGTATCTTGTGGCAAGTGCAAAATGTGTGCATGATATCATGCTAAACTATAATGGTGAACATTATTACCAGCGAAACATCGCCAGGACAGCATTGCCTCTGTTGAGCATAACATCAGCCTCACAGAGCTGCATGGCTGTAGATCCTTTGTCTTTCTTACTTCCTCCAATGTAGTTGAAAGGGACATTTCCCTATTTCATCCATATGCAGTATGTTTTGTAGGTATTGTATAACCAGCAGTTCAGTAACAGTGACAACACACAGGCTGCACTCACCCACAGTGCCTGCCCATTACCTCCAGGATGAAGGTCCTCTGGTGACTGCACAACAACACATAGCATGTCAAGACTCTTAAAATGGCATGGCAAGTCTGTCCATTCAATAAATGCAGTAATATTCACATGCATACCTCTGTGCTGTGGTTGTGATGGCATCCACTATCTCCATAATGCGATGCAGGGCAGAGTCAGTGCCGATGGTCATGTCCGTGCCACAGAAGTCATTGTCAATGGAGCCCACCATGCCAACGATATTGAGATGGGAGGAACTCTTTGCCTCAGCTGATGTGATCTTACCTGAGACCACAGGTGACAACACTCTTAAGCTGTTCATTCTCAAAGAGTGGCTGGAGCCTGAACTATGCCTAAACCAAAAGCAACTTGTACCATAACATCAGTATAGAGGGGCAGATATGTGCTTGAGACATTTCATTTGAGGCTGTGTTGCATAGAACAATACATTTGTCTACTCTCACCAGTTTTGATCAGGTCTACCAGCAGCTCACTCCACTCTGTTCTGAACTGGTTGGCACCCGTCAGACTGCCATCACCACCAATCACACACAGGTTGGTGATGCCCAGCTTGACCAAGTTACAAGCGGCCTTGGTGCGTCCCTCTTTGGTGCGGAAATCTTGACAACGGGCACTTCCAATCACAGTCCCACCCTGACATAAAGCAAGGAGAAAGAGTTTCAATGAAAAATCACAAGGCAGATAAAGAAAAACGGGTTGGGTAATCTGAAACCTGGAGCTCATGTCGAGGGTCCATTAAGCCTTAAACTGTTTAATGAACCATGGCATTTAAATAACCCTTTGACCTACAGAACTGCACCGTAGAGGCTAAAGAGTTGCTAGAGTTACACTGATCATCCATTCCACTACTGGCCACAAGTTAAAAACAGAGTGGAGATGATGAGGTACGTGTAGATAAATATGCTTTTCCTCACCAGCTGTAGCATCATTGATACACTCTCCCAAGTAGCACGGCGGATATTGTCTCCTCCATCCACCAGTCCTTGGTAACCCTGTCAACAAAACAAAATATCACCTCCTTGGACAGGGGTCATTGCTGAAAAGAAGCTTCAGGCTTAATAATTAAACCATATTTTTTCTCTGCCATGTGCAGCTATTTCAGTCCAACAGGTGATGCGTTAATTATATTGGGATTTGCTTTTGACATCTATAGGTGAGGTTGATCTTGTGTGTTTGACAATGGAATAGTGCCAAAAACAATTCGCCAATCAAAAGCAAATCTTGTGATTTATTTGGTGTTAATGTCACTTTTCATGCAAAAATGACAACCATCGGTGGTTCCAGCTGGTTTTTCTGTTTATATTATTGTAAATTGAATAACTTGTGTAGCTTTTGATTGTTGGACAGACAGTACATTATTGAAGTACAAAGTACAAATTGAAGGGAGCGCCTTGAGCTGTGGGAACTTGATGACAGGCATGTTTACCATCTTTTTGAATGTATTTTGACGAGCAATCGATGGTCTATCAAATAGTGAAGTATTTACCTCATGGACAAAGTACACCTTGGCTCCCGTGTAAATTCCCACTCGAACTGTGGCCCTCACAGCTGCATTCATTCCTGTAGGCACAGTGTGTGTGCGTGCACATTAGCTCAGATAATTTTATGAGAACCTTGTGACAGCGCTTACACTCAGGTGGCAGGAATCATTGAATTGAATACATGAATGAATGGAATAATGGTGGTGGTGAAAAAAATTAAACAATACTATAGTAAAATTTGATTTGACTGTACCGGTAAATTCATTGTTGGGAACAGTTAAATTGCCAGTGATCATGGAGAGCTTCTGTCTGCACTCTCAATATTCAGGGGGTTGCTTAAAGGACAAGGTGGGATTAGATCTTCAATGGTGCCAAAAGCAACTCCACTTACAGTGTAAAGGAGCAGAGGAACGAAAAGAAGCCGAGGACAGCCGTCTCACTTCACCTAACCACTTTACAAACGCATGACAGAAAGGTCATGCCTCTAAAATTAACACCCATAACAGATACAGTGTTATAGAGGGAGAGGAAGATGGACCAGAGGAAGTAACCTGGATTCAAGAATATCAAGATTAGTAAAAAGGTAAGGTTGTAATGAAGGAATCAATCTGTGCAGTTTTGCATTTAAACACCAAATTCTTGAAAAGTTTCAAATAGGCAAAAAAACAGAGATGGATACCTCACTGTCTCACCCGCTCAAAACTCCAGGGTTGTGTGGAGGTCACTGACACACTTCCCAAAGGTCACAGTGGATATATTTCTAATCAACTTAAAGGTCAGCGGAGCGGCTGCCTCACTCTTCGCTTTCAGCAGCTTGGATGAAGAATTTCATCCAAGCTGGCAGTGAAGGAATTCATGTTGCCCTTCTCCATAAGTTAGCTCTGCGATATATAGCACCTCTGTTGTCATTAAAGTATGATTATTGCTAATAAAAAAATTACGAGTCGTCAAATTTGATATAAAAGGAAGCTGCAATTATGATTGAATATGACAGTAAATAGGGGCTAGAATTTAGGTAAAAAAGTTGTGTTATTTCTAGTGCTAATAACTACCTAAAGGACATATTGTATAACATTTAAACCTGTAGTATTGATATTTGCATGTAGGCTACAGTAACTATTAGGACAACCAATGACCATTAAAGAGGCATCATAATTATATATTTCTAAGTTTCTAACTCTCTTTATGTCTCAAATACTTCTTTAAATGTCATTAATCCCTGTTACTAAGTAGTGACTTCCCTCACACCAGATCCACTCAACCACCTGTTCAGGCGTACAAACAGCAGACATGCTTTGCCTTGGCACCGCACACTCACATACCGCCCTGGAAACCCTTCACTCACCCTGGGCATCGCCTCCTGAAGTCAGCACGGCTATCGCCCGACCCTCTCCCATCTTGGTGGGGTCGGTGGAAGCCGGTTGTGGCATGGTCCTGGAGCTGGCTAAGGGAAATAGTCCTTGAGTGTAAAAAGCCCTGCTACCCTGCTGCACTGTGTGGAGTACAAGGAGCCTCTCACCTCTAACTCAACCTGCCGACTAAGAGAAAGTAACAACAGGTGCAAAAGTGCTCAGCTTAACTATCCTCTTGCAGACAGACATCGAGACACACACACACACACACACACACACACACACACACACACACACACACACACACACACACATACTCACACACACACACACACACACACACACACACACACACACACACACACACACACACACACACACAAATTTAGACGCACACACAAGTACACAGTGCACTCAACGCCCCTCATACACTGACCACTGTATGGCATTAATCTTTTGACCCTCAAGCAGTTTTGGGTGTGCTTTGCTCCTGTCACATGTTACTCACTGTGCCCTTGTTTTTCACTGCAATATATAAATCCTGCACCTCTATAGTTTGAGAAGGATTGTTTTTTTTATTTTTGTTTCAAGGTATTCTGAGATATTATTTGCCATAGAAAGGTTGTTGCTCCTGACAGTTTTTTCATGATACAATATTCCCCAAAGAAAGTGCCCGTTGGACCTTAGAGGAAGTAGTTAGAACAACATACCTTGATTGGGCTCCTGTGTGTTAACAACAATCAATGGATTGATTAAGATGTGTCATAGTGAAGGGGTGAAAGATGATGTCATTCCTTTTATTCTATTTATTTACTTTTCATTTGATTAAATACCTGCATTTAATTTAGTTCTATTTGATTTTACTCTTTTTACATAAATGTTGTTTTTTGGGGGATTTGCATCAAAAAGTTCTATTAACATCCACTGTGATTCAGTGTTGTAGCTTTGTACCATATCTCTACTGCATTTTATTATCTGCTGTCACAGCAACTGCAGGTACAAATCGTACAAATACATGAAACAAAATCATTATTAATTATGGTGTGAAATTGACTGCCCTACTTTGGACACTCTATATATTCAAACTGATAATGATAGATCTTTAGTTGAGGTCCAACTAACCAGCATCCTCTGGTGGATCAGAGCTCGAGGTCGTCTTGCTTTGACATTCAGATGCTGAGAGGTCGTTACTACCTGAAGAGGGAGAACCATGACATATTTGCCAGAATATGAAATATGAAAACCTCTTTATAAGACACTCCAGAGCACAAGGCAGCTAGTCACTCACATGACTGACCTTTTCTACAAAAGGCAGCTTGCTCAAGCATTATTCCTCAGTATTTTCTCTAATTTCAAGCATTTGTGATCACAATGTACGTCTTCTATCTGTACATGGCAGACTAGTTTACTCCCACTGGCCTTATGTCTGTTGCTATCAGCTGCAGCTGATTTCTGAGGAATGTGTGCCAGGGAACAAGCACATAAACCTATTTTGCACATTTCCCTTTATTAACACAAAGAAATACAGTCTCCTGTGAATTCAGCAAGTCACATAAGTCCAGTTCAATAAAGATTGATGTTGTATTTCTCGCTAGAAGATAAAATTGGTTGCACACAAACTAGACCTCTGGGTATTATATATGAATGACTCCCACTTACAAAGCCGACAATTCACATCAACAATTGTACTTGTTTGTAATTTCTTAGTGCAAGTAATTTCTGTATGGAGGGAAATTTAACCCCCATGACACAACTGTCAGTTACTTTTTAATTGACTTCTCTTCCACTACCAGACACATTATATTGTGTTAGTCCTCTATTCCTGTCTGGAATTATGAATCAGATGTGTGAGTAGATAGGGAGCAGTACTACACAAACAAAAGTGACAACAGTGAGAGTGGGAGGGTGTTTGTTGCAGGCAGCCTACTGGAGTTGTCTTTAAATAGATACAAGATGCAGTGCTGCTATCTATAAAGGACACAGGAACCCCTCCCACTTTTATCGCCATTACTGTGAAACTACACAGTCATCCCCACAACTAAACATGTCAAAACCAGTAAATTTACAGGGACAATTTACCCCCCCAAATAAAAAGACATGGTAAAAGTGCCCACAAGCTTTGCTCAGACAAATCTAATTTAAGGATAGGCTTCTACATGAGACGGAAATGACTCATAACAAACACAAATACACACATATCAACACTGTACCTTGAGCCTTCTTTCTGAGCCAGAACATCAGCCAGGCCAGCAGTGGGACACAGAAGAGCCACTGGGCTGAAAAGACGCCCGGACACCACATCCTCACAGCAGCTCTCCTCTTGAGAAACCATTCTGCATCTGATCTGTATTAATAGCTTTGATATCACTACTTCATTGTGGAGGAATGACCTTCGACGCTAAAAGTGGTGGATACAATCCACCACCAGGGTCTGTTATAATCAGAGGGAAGCAGTGCTAGGGGATGTAACACAAGTAACACAACACATTATAGTACAATATGACAGTATAACACAAAACAACAGGAGCATCTACTGAGATTGAAGATGTTGGCACATTTAAACTACGCACTTTACAAAAACACACCTGCACCTCCTCATCAAGTATATATCAACTATGGGAATGGCAGAATAAGTAGTAACATATCTAACGCTATTTTATTTTACATTATTTTACCTATCACTATATAACAATGGCCGAACAAGGAAATCATTGTTGACTTGAAGTAAATGGAGGTCAGCAAAATTATATGGATTAAAACACTACCGCCAATCATGCACGGAATCGCAGTGTGCATGTGCAAGTTAGTTGCAGAAGTGTTTTAAGTGCTATAATTTGGGCAAACATGCATATGTTTGGGGAGCAGAGGACTGTGAGAAAGAGATCTCCATTATACTGCATGAGTTACATCAAAGTTTGTAAACGGATGTTTTTATATAGTTTTGGTGCTGTGGCCTCCATTTGAACTCATTAAGGATTCACTCTGTTTTCGTCTGGAGGCATGTGAGACAAACAAAGTTTTCTTCATGAATAGAAGATGACTAAATTAGTATTCCTTTACACCACCAGACAACAATCTAACTCTAAAAATACGATACAGGTGAATCAAAACTGTATGTTTTTTAAAAACCTAATATTATGTGCTTTATAATGGTTGCCATTCTTAATACAAATATAGTTTTCTTGCAGATCAAAATTAAATTTGAGTGTCTGTATGTATATTATTCCAAATCAAACCACATTATATGATACGACTTCCTGTGACAGATAAAGTAATCCGTGGTGCCTTAAATTACAAGTATGCCTCACAGGACTTTATGGAGAGAGTAAAGTTAAATCAAGTTATATTAAACTGACACATTTTGTTGAAAGGTTTGGTGAACTTAACTACATGACTGTATGCCTCTAGCTGCACTCTACGTGACAGTATACATGTAGCTATGAAGAAGTCTTGGGTCAAAGTTATTTAAATCACTGCTGATTGACATTGCAACCACGCCGCACACAGTGAACTATGCAGCAATGTGCTTGTGACACTGGAGTGACTCTCATGCCGGAGCAGGTTGAGATTACAATAGTGAAGCACAGGGAGCCTGACAATGTGAAAGCACGCAAACAAACCTGATTCTAGTCTCAACCCTCAAACCGCCCTCTGAGTCGCCACTCGCCAGGTCAAAAGATTAAAATTGGTGCTCTCGTGAATATAAATACAAGACACACCCAAACAATCACTGGGCATTCTAGTAGTTAAAAGGGCTTATAATAAAAATGTATTTATATTGATGTGATTCATAAACTCATGTCATCTGTGAAGGTCATCGTGACTCTTTTAAAACATTCCCACCTCTAAAGCTGATACATCGCTGTGGTCAAAAGGCAGCAGCTCGTCATAAACACATGTCTTCGGTGGTGTTTGTTTGTGCAGCATCTCTCTAATACTGTGCCCCCGGTGGGCTGAGCGACGTGTAGCCCTCTCTTGAGGCAAACCCGATCAATAGCACCATTTCCAGGTAATCCCCCCCTCCTGTCTTCCCGGACAGTATTAACACTGGCACGGCCTGTAATAAACCATACAGATCAATACAACACCAGTTCAACACAAAACACTTCCACCTCAGCTAATGCAGTGAAATGTGAACTGGATATCGTTACCATCTGACTCAACTTCTCCAATTATGTAAAACATATGGTAAAGTAATTAGATCATGCTGTGTGAAAGAGAATGGGATTGTTAAGATAATTACTTGTATTATGGCAACACAGTTCTCAATGATTGCATAATAATGTAATTCAAATGTGCATAAAAAAACTGCTCTGACATTTAGAGATATGAAGCTGCATATTTAACATTATATTACGAAACCTTTTTCTAATGCCTTCTACTCTGCTTGCTTTCTTAGAGTCACATACTGCAACAGATAGTTGGGACTTAGTATCTAAGTATCTATGAGTTCTCTTTAACAAACACTAGAAAAATGATTGTGAGAGTAATCCATGATAACAAATAACTTAGTTATTTGTTTGTTCTATATGGTGAACTATGAAAGAAAGCAAACATGTTAGATCTTTTTTTAAGTAATAATATTAGCAACACACTGAAACATAAAATATAACGTAACACTGAAAATTGTCTTTAATTAAGAAGATCTCAATTTAAAATATCAAAGAGATATTAACATTACAAGGACGAAAAATGCATAGTTTCAAAACAAGTCTGTATGCAATTAAAAAGTAAATTAAGGAGTCATTTTAATATGGATACTTTTCTCTATTCAGTACAGATTCTGTTGGACTGAAGTCCCTTCAGCTCACAGTCAGCCAACAGGTGGCAGCAGCATCTGATCTTTCCCATCTTTGTGTTTATCGGGGTTGGAGAGGCACATGCAAAGCCTTGGCCTAATAAATCATGCACTGAAAGTGTCAGTGCAAATTTTGTTAGATTTTATTGCAGTTTAATCATCTCAATGAATGTTTTAATAGGCTGATATTTCATTGAGCGAATGGCAATGCAGTGATAAATTGTGTTGGGTGAGCCGCCACCGCCGCCCCCCCCCCTCCCCCACACACACACCCCTCTCTCGCCTTTTTGCTGCGGAGAATCACTAATGTAGACCTGCACAGCTATTTGTCCACTTATTGGTGCAGGGAAGTCTTGTACTGTATAATTACATTATTCATATTAATTTTAGAACAAACAAAACTAATCAGTAATTGGGCAATGAGGCAATAAGTGCTTCTGGTCTGTCTTTTTCTCACTTATAATCCTCCAACTTTTACCTTTTTTATTTTATCTCAGTTGCGCATTTTTCTATTGTTTCACTTTCCTCCTCACTCGTCTAAAAGCTTTTTATGAATTCATCAGGTTGGACAACCGTGCTCCACCTTACTAATAGGCCTCCCACACCATTTAACATGTCTTTATCCCTCCTCCTCTCTCTGAGGATTTCTCCATTTGTCATCCCCCGATCCCTCTTTTCCCATTATGTACATATCTTAATCGCCCCATTTTCCTCCTCTCCTCGAATTCATCCACTCCCTGTTTTTTCTAGCTCTTGCTTTGACCTTCAGATCCATGCACTGCCTTTCTTCCTGGTTTTCCTGACCATAAGGTGGTAATGAATGCAAAAATCATGGCATGGCCGTGACATGTTGGGCACCAATCCTCCCCACCTCCATCAGGCTTTGTCTCTTATTTACTGTTGTCCTCTGCCAGTGTGGATGTATGATGTGTGGTGACTCTTCTAATAAGGACATGTATGAAAGAATGGAGGAGGCTGGGGGCTGTAATTAAAGACCGAAGGGTCTCTGTGAATAAGTAGGAAGGGAGGGGAGGTAAAACGGTGGCTATCTGCTGCTGGAACAATAAATCAAGCTGCCCCTTTAGCCGCCCTCAACACAATATCACGCTACACCATTCAGCCCCCCTCTTTGCAAAAGCAATTCCGTCATGTCTTGTTAGCTCATTCGTCTTCATCAGCACCAGTGGGAGGTTCAGACCCCCCCGCCCCTCCTCCTTACCCCCCAGCTCCTCACCTCAAGCTGCCCCCCACCCCCACCCCTCCCGATGCCAGGCACTATTGATCAAAGCAGAACCAGCCTGTACATCAGCTTGGGCATTGGTGTCATATCTTTCAAAACACACGCACACACCTAACACGTAAACACTGCACAGCCCAACCCCCCCCCCCCCCCCCCCCCCACGCACACACAGCCACACAGCCACACACACCCACACCCACACCCACACACACACACACACACACACACACACACACACACACACGTGTCATGCAGCAGCTGAAGTGGCAACAACAGTTAAACTAATCTTAGCTTGGTCATGCAGATCCAGGTCGCACAATAATGTTATTAATTAACTCATGGTTAACACACACAGTGCGCTAATGGAATTCAGGGCCAATTAAGGGATGCCTAATTAATGAGACATTTCCTATAAGGCTTATTGATATGTTAATTTGCAGTCATATAAATCATAGTCTTAATTGTACTGCCTTCAGATAATACGATTTTCATTACACATAATGATGAATTGTTTAACTAAGAAAAATTAGCTGGCGAGAAATTCATTATTTATTTATTGGAGCAAACACTACATCACGATATTGAAAATGTTTTAACAACAATTTAACTTAAATCTGGGGATGTATTTAATACATTTGGATTTTTAGAAGTTGTTGGTTTTTATGTTTTTAGTATCGAGCTATAACTAAACTCAACTGAACGCTTCTGCAATTCCCTTCCCTCATAGCTGGGGTTTCCCAGTGTGACCTGTATGTTTCTGTTGATGGGTTTTGATGTTTGATTTCCACTGTATTTCGCTCACTGGGTGAGGGCATAATTTTTCCCATCCTCATTTTCCCAGATAATCAAGGAACTGGAACTGGAACTGAGAACTTTACCATTACATGTTTGCATCTTTAACCTCGACAGCTTCCCTAAAGGCTTAATATGAGGAATGTATCCAGCACTTTTCTCCCCTAATCACACCATAGATCATTTATATAAGATTTAATTTATGGTTAATATTTGCCCTTTACCTTTGCTTGATCACATGTATGAATTAATGTGCTACTCGTTTTTTTTTTTTTTATTTGTATTTATAAAATGTAATAAAAAAGGAAAATCAATTATAATCAAGATATGAGGGATGCTCCTGGCCACATTCTCCCATCCCTGTGTAATGTACTCATGAGTACCACATTCTTCCCTTTCTTTGAAAGAGTTGACCGGCCTGTTCTGTGTAGTCAGCAGTTGGGGTTGGAGCTCAGAGCATAGAACCCTGAGGTCAAAGCATAGAACCCTGAGGTCAAAGCATAGAACCCTGAGGTCAGAGCATAGAAACCTGAGGTTAGAGCATATAACCCTGAGGTCAGAGCATATAACCCTGAGGTTAGAGCATAGAAACCTGAGGTCAGAGCATATAACCCTGAGGTCAGAGCATATAACCCTGAGGTTAGAGCATAGAAACCTGAGGTCAGAGCATAGAACTCTGAGGATAGAGCATAGAACCCTGAGGTCAGAGCATAGAACTCTGAGTTTAGAGCATAGAACTCTGAGGTTAGAGCATAGAACCCTGAGGATACAGTGTAGAACCCTGAGGTTAGAGCATAGAACTCTGAGGTCAGAGCATAGAAACCTGAGGTTAGAGCATATAACCCTGAGGTCAGAGCATATAACCCTGAGGTTAGAGCATAGAAACCTGAGGTCAGAGCATATAACCCTGAGGTCAGAGCATATAACCCTGAGGTTAGAGCATAGAAACCTGAGGTCAGAGCATAGAACTCTGAGGATAGAGCATAGAACCCTGAGGTCAGAGCATAGAACTCTGAGTTTAGAGCATAGAACTCTGAGGTTAGAGCATAGAACCCTGAGGATACAGTGTAGAACCCTGAGGTTAGAGCATAGAACTCTGAGGTCAGATCATCCATATTTCTTAATTTGCTGCTGACGGGCTGGTCCTGGTGCTTGTCTTCATTTTGGAACTAGCTGATGCTCGATCTTCAAAGTCAGTCAGACTCAGAATTTTCATAAATGTGATACTCACATTCTGAAACATCTTCCTCTACATCATCAAAAGCTTCTCTCTCTTCAGAAAATCAATTGAAAGGCCCTTTGAGCAGAGAAAATGTTGGCCACCTTAATCAGTTGTGATCAGGAACCACACGGGCAAAGCTATATTTATTGATAGGATCCCGCAAGACAGAGGCTAAAATGTGCGAGAATGTGAGAATAGACAGATGCGGTGTTTGAATTTATCAACACATGTTGCAGCCTTGGCATAAGACACACACACACACACACACACACACACACACACACACACACACACACACACGCGCGCGCATATTAAAATTTTTTATTTCAAGATACTTGATACTACCCAGAGAGGCTGGAATATGGTGGCATCTAGGACGTTCCGGACAAACAGATCGGTACCTTTTGGCCCATTTATCACCAGAATAATGTAGTCGATAAAATGTGTATATATTGTATAAGGTTGAGTCTCACACAGAAAAGTGTTGTTCTGTGTGGAGGAACAAATGTGCTGTTGTTATTTAGATTGAGTTTAAGAATGGCATGTGTCAGGTTTTGCTGTGGGGGAATCGGGGTAGGATGAGGCGTATTTCGATGCAAAACTGCGTGCCTGGAGATAATTTAAGTTTCTCACCAAAAAACACATTTTACAAGATTACATTTGAACACATCATGATAGTGTTATGCCGTGTTCACACCGGACGCGACGCAAATGTGCGGCGCCGCGTCCACCGCCGAAGTTTACTCGCGCGAGTAGAAAGAGGGTGTTCACACCAAACGCGAATTTGCGGCGCGACCAAAGGGACGTGGCTTAGCTCTGTTGCTTGCCTCTGTGAGAGACAAGCGACGAAGCTTTCATTTCCGCTATCGACCATGGAATAAATAACCACTAGTTCTGCTTTATATTTGTTGTGGAAGTCCCAAACATGTCGGAACATGAAACGCCCTCGTATTTGGGTTCATAACATCATCCGTAGCCGCACACAGCTCGGTGAATTTCACCGACTCCTCCAGGAACAGCGTCTCGCGTATCTCCGTAAAACGATACCGATTATGCCATCCACCATGGAAATAACCACCAGTTCTGCTTTATACTTTTTGTGTAAACTCCACATATGTCGGAACATCAAACTCCATAGTGTCTGGGTTAATACTATTATCCGTAGTCCCACAACAGCGTCTCAATGAAGCCGCTGTCAGCGCTGGTTCAGGCGGAGCAGCAGCAGTTTCATTCAGAAACGGGGAGACGGCGGTGGTGACGGGCAGAGCTTCTCAACGCTGATTCTCAACGCTGATTGGCTGCCGCAACTTTGCGTCACGCGATTTCTCCGCCAGAGTTGGGATAATTCAACTCACGCGAATTCGCGCCGCGTCCTTCGCTTTGTTCGCCCCAGGTCAAACGTTCTGTTCGCGCCGCCTCCAACGCGTCTATCTCGCCGCACATTCGCAAATTCGCGCCGCAGCGCGTCTGTGGATTGACTTAACATGTAAACTGGTCGCGCCGCAAATTCGCGTCGCGTCCGGTGTGAACACGGCATTACCATAGGCCCATACTCATTTTTACAGTAACGGTTGAACGCACCATTCAAATCAAAGCAACCTCCGTTAGTGTTAGCTGAACCAGTCCCGCGCTCACTCGGAGTAGCAGCCGTGGGAATGAAGTGTCTATATGAAAACCAAAGACTGAGCGATTGTTATATAAAACTGTAAATCATAGCTTGTTTTATGAAAAAAAGCCCAAAACTGCTGTATTTGGATGCATTGAACACCATAAGTGAAATATATGGTTTGGTATATGAAAAAATTCAAATGTCACAGATTTGCGCAAATGTACGCAAATGTGCCCCAATGTAAATTTTGGAGACCTCGTCTGAATTTTCTCTGTACTAAACCCTCTCTAACTTTGTTCTGCTTCACTTTATCAAAGTCAACCTTTGCAGAGAGAATGTTCACATATTGTGCTTTGATTTGGGTTAGAGTTAAGACCTTACAGCTGCATCATTCCAAAGAAATAATCTCCTGAAAGTGCTTTTTTTTCAAGGCGGACCTGAAATCTTTTCATTTTTGCTGTGTGCCATCTTCATTTACTCTTAACCAGTAACATAAAGACTGATATTTACACATCTGAACAAAATCTCACATGTGTACCTTTTATTATAACACCACAATTATTCAAATAGCACTAGTGGCTTTATAGTTGGGGTATGCAATTTTTGATCAGAGGCCTAAAAACAGGTTGGTTTCCTAAGTTATTTTCCCAAATCTTATTCAAAGGTTGTTTCTCCACGGTTTATTTTGGAGTTGTGATATATAGTGAACTTTTTATTACAATATAACTGAGTACATTTTTGCTCACAATACATATGCACTTTTACTCATGTGAGATTTTGAATGCTGGGCTTTGACTTGTTATGGTGTATTTTAACATTGTGGTATTGATGTGTCATTTTAGCTTCAGTCAAGGGCACCTTTACACTGGCAGAATTTATAGAGAAACAAAATGTTGAATTAGAATCCAGTCTACATTTGTTAAGTTGTGATGATCCAGTCGAGAAATAGTGTTGAAAGGTTGGGATTTTCTTTTCCTGCCTTACACGTCGGGCTCGCTCAGTTCAGGCATTATTTCTCCACACTGTTGCAGAATACGGCTTGCGTTCTGTCCTGGCTGCCATAAATAGAGGGGTTTGATCTGAATGCTGTGTCATTAGTGATTTGGTGGCAATGGAGAATAATAATGCAGATAAACAATGGATGTGACTGCTCCCACACAACAAAGAGACAAGCTGAGAAATCCTCGCCACTTTGCTCTTCTGCCACTGGCTAAAAAACATTCAAACGTCTGGAAATGTTTCGCTTACTTGATAACCCAACACAGGAGGCATGTTTAAATGAATAAGAAAGCTCCTGAGCTGAATGTCACCTGGCTGACTTTAATGAATGCTCAATCATTAGGACATTATTTAAACAAGCCCAATTCAGGAGATCTTTGAAATCAAATCGTATTTCATAATGAACTTGTGTTAGCATACTGAATAAAGAGACTGAATAAAGAGGCTGAATCCCTACAGAAAGCGATCATGATCCCTCGGATAGTTTTGTATAAACAATAAGTTTGACTTTGAATGGCGGATGATATTAAAGAAGCATATTATTGATCAGTGTAAAGACACGCACGAACACAGTGACTGTCTATCAACGCTTCACCCTGTCACAACGCAGCCCAGACAATTGATTGACAGCTGTCAGTCCAGCTGATGAGACCTGACTGAGGGGATCTGCCATGGTCCACTGGCCTCTCCTCTGACCCAGCCCGGGGGGACAGGCTGGTCAGGGGGCGAGAGAGCTAGCAAAACACACAGATAGACAGAATGAGAGAGAACGAAAAGCCCTTAGTACACGTTTGACAAGAGACCCCCAGCATTTGACTTAGCGACAGCAGACAGTCACAGCTACAGATGCATGAAGACACATGACGCATGCACTCGACTCAGAAGCAGGGAACAAGATAACTCAGACTTAAATGTCTCTAAATATCTGTCTGTCCATTAGTCTGGTGGATAAAGGATGGAAAAGGGGACTAAAATGATAGGAAGAGACAAACACATTAAGTAATAAGTCAGAAGGAGAATGCACCTCACGTCTGTGCTCTGCCCAGCCGGATACAAACGAGTAAAAGAAAGGGAAAGCGATGAAAGGAGACATGTGACGTGATAAAAGGTAAATGGCTGGAGGAAGGCATACAAGTGTGCTGTTTTTAAAACAAGACTGTATATTTTGGTCACCGTCTCTGTGGAGATGGGAGGAAGAGAGACAAGAGAGGAGAGAGGGTTTATAAAGCAGCGAGAGAAAGTGTCAAAAACAGACAGCTACATAGACAAAAGCTGGATGCTGAAAGTATTCACCTTTTGATGGTGGTGGTGGTGGTGGTGGTGATGGAGGTGGGCAGACAGACATTCAGAGAAAAGACCGCTGGTGTTGACATAGCCTATTAACAGTTCACAGTAGAAATGGAAGGATCAGGCTGTATTCACAATGAAGATGGAGAGGGACAAAGAGGAGCTGGAGTGCAAAGAGAGGCGAGAAAATGTAATGGAGGAGAGGGAGCCAAGCTGTCAGTGGTCTTTGGTCTATCTATGCTAACCAAACCCTCCAACATGGCTGCTGGTCATGCACATCCACAGGGATCACACACACAGACACCCGCAAACACACACACACATTCATTCCTCTTTCCAGACTGTCTGATCCATTCTCCTCAGGGAGGTGTTAGTCTGGAGGAATCTAAGGGGCTTCGTTTAGACACCAAAGTGAGGGGAGTTATAATTCCCACCCTCCTGACCACTCAACATATATACACCCTCCCAGCTGAAACACGCACGCACACGCACACACACACACACACACACACACACACACACACACACACACACACACACACACACACGCACACACACACACACACACACACACACACACACACACACACACACACACACACACACACATACACACACACACACACACACACACACACACACACACAAAGCCACCCTAAGGCAGCGGTGACTGTTGCATTCAATACAGCACATGTGTGTGTGTGTGTATGGGTGTTGTTATCACGGTGGTCAGCTCTCATAACAGATCCAGGCCAAATCCCACTGCTCTTCACAGTAACCCAGAGTTGACGAACACCACTGCCATGAGGAGGAAGACGGCTAAAAAAGGACAAAATTAGAGGTCAGTTACAAACAGGCTTAAAAAAAAGATATCTCAGTATTGATTTTAAAGGAAAGGTTGGTACATGACACGGAGTAGACACGAGTAAACATCACAAAATAGAGAATAATACGACTAAGTCTACAGCCAAGCCCACCTCGAGACAACAGGGGCCCTTTGGAAAAGTTGTCTTTGGAGGCCTTTATTTTATCTGTGTTTGTGTTTGTGAGAGGGACACCTACACCAGAAAACAATACAACTATTTATTTGTATATATAAAACAAAACATTTTTGAGAATGGGTGGGATCATATTATATTGGCTTCAAGGATTCTTGTGATCAAATAAAAAATGCAGCACAAGACAACCATTCATTAATTTTGCTGAAAAATGCATGAATTGTGCCAGAACAGCGTTTTTTATGAATATGGTTATAAACTATAACCTAATATATATTAAATCCAAATCCAAATTGGACAACCTTGATTGTTGTTATTTCATACTTTGTTATGTTATGTTTCAGCCTACTTACAAATGAATAATGTAAAAGTCCAGGAATGAACGACAAAGATCAAAGATTTGTGGCTGTGTATTATTTGTTAAAAGGCTATTTGTCCATACAAATATATGGATGGGTTTATATTCCTTGCTTAATGCAAGGAATATAAACCATGTGCTAGAAATCATGATGTTTCATTTGATCAAAATTTGAATTTTGATGAACTCAGACTGGACAACAAATATATATATTTTTTAAATATTTTAGTCTGAAATAAAGTGGTGGACTGACCGATCAACAGATATTTCCATCCAGAGAAATATAGATGTCCACAAAGAACACATAGAGGGAATTCTAGAGCTTGAAAATTCTAGAACTATCATTTCTTAAAAACAATGCTGAAGGTTGAACTCACACCCACCTTACTAACACGTTCTTTAGGTCTATAAAAAGGTAAATCCAAGCACAGTTGACATGGACATAGATTTGTTTTCTTTAAAAAGCTACAAGGTTAAGTTGGAAAAGAAAGAAAATACTGAGAAAAGTGTCTGCATGTGTGTGTGTGTGTGTGTGTGTGTGTGTGTGTGTGTGTGTGTGTGTGTGTGTGTGTATGTGTGTGTGTGTGTGTGTGTGTGTGTGTGTGTGTGTGTGTGTGTGTGTGTGTGTGTGTGTGTGTGTGTGTGTGTGTGTGGTCAGATCAATATCAAACAGTGCTGTGATACCACATTCAGCCGGGGTCACACACACACACACACACACACACACACACACACACACACACACACACACACACGCACACACACACACGTCACCTTTTTCCCAATTCATTATTATCAAGCTCGCTGGGCCTCATTAGCAGCAAGCCAGACAATGCTGCTTCCACAAACAAAACAAAATTCTCCACAACAGTAATTGCCTTCTTCCTCCATGTCTCCGCCTCCAAGTCTCCTTCTTCAGCTGACACCTGCTGTGGAGAAGTTTAACAGGGAACAAGTCTACACACACATACGCAAACTGATCGCTTCTCTAGGAACTCTCTTTCTTTCTTTCTTTACAATTTAGTTCTTTCTTTTTAAGTTACTCCAATAATGACAGACAAATCGATACTGGTTTTGAATAATAGTTTTTCCACATGTTTTAGAGGAGAGAAGGTGGTAAAGACACACACTCTGGACACACACAATCCTGGAATCTGCAATGCATCTCCATTTCTGCCTCCTCCCATTTGCTTCTCCTATCTCCATATACTGTATGCTGGAAGCTGTGGACTTTTAATTTGTCCTTGCCCTGAGGGTCTTCCTCTGCACCACCCGTAAATGAAAAACATGCTTAATAAGGATAAAACACAAAGTATGAAAAACACAAAAGAGAAAATAGGAAAGGAAAGAGGCATGAGAGGAACAGGAGGAAAAGCGAAATAGGTAAAATAGACAGAAGTAATGCTCCACTGCTTGGCTGACACACATGGGGTCTCTGCAGGCTGAGAGGATGGGGAAAGAGAGAAAGAGAGCTGTGTGGTGTGGCGAGCAGCATCCTCCCCCCCAGCTCCATCACGCCAAGCCTCCACCCCCACAGTGGAACTGTATGCTTGGCTTCTCCTGGTTTCTTTAGCATTCCTCCCCATCCTCTTCCAAAGCCTGGGAGAGGACCGAGGCAGACAGCAGGGCTTGTCATAGTCACAGGTCGAGGTCCAAGCAGTGTGTTTGTGTGTGGAAGATGCATATGAGTCTGTACTGTATGTGTATGTGTTTGAACATTTATATGTGCATGTGTAATGTGCTAAGTTCTTCATGCATACCTGTATGAAAGGCAGATCTCACTGGTATTCCAGAATTATTTGTTTTGGAAAAAGGTGGACAGACCTTTACTGTCACTCAAATAATTCTCCTTTACAATACAATGACCTGTAAATTTACATATGATGTGACATATGTGCCTTTCTAAAGCATCATACAAACTATTGTTAGATTGGGTATGTGTGACTAATCATAGATAATATAAAATAAGTTTATATACAGTACAGTCATATTCATTTGCAACAGCAAATATAATTGGAGGCAGATATTATGCCACCAACCTGAATTTTCAGTTCTTTGCCAACTAACAAGGAAATATGTTGGATACGCAAAATACGCGACTGACAATATATATATTTTTTTTACCAGTAACATTTGCTCTTGCAGTACAATATCCACCTGCAACAACTAAAGCATCATTAATGTTTTTATGGTTATGTTCATGCACTCAAATCCCTTTGTTAAAGTTATTAAAAAAGTCTTAAAGGGTAAAAGAGTAAATTGCACATCAAGAATTTTTTTCAAACTGTGGTTTTTCTATTGAAGACTTTTGCTCAAAATGCAAATATTACAAAGCGAAAACTCAGTGTAATGTTTTTCTGGAACAGGGTGGATTACTCTGAGTCATAAATGCATAAACCCCTCACATTATAGTACTCTATATACAGTATAGTGTACTTTATACTGGGTTAAGATTACAACACAGGGGCTGTAATCTTAACCCTAACTGTAGATGGACAACATGTCTCCACACAAATATTCACTGGTAAGTTCACATTTGTGTGTTGTTTATTCGTCTTGCACTGTGTTTAAAGTGAATTAAAGCGCAATTAAGTTTACTTTATTTATTCATAACATAAACCAACATATACTTCAAAATAAACACTTCCTTCATTTAAAAAAAAAAAATGGTATTCGGAAAAACTAAGTGGTAGTCAATGGACAGGAAACAGTGTGTTAGTATAAAAATACAAAAGCGTGTATATGTTTGTGAATGTGTTTTTATTCAGTGTGTAGGACTCAGTGTGTGCTCTAAACGTGTGTGTGTGTGTGTGTGTGTGTGTGTGTGTGTGTGTGCGTGTGCGTGTGTGTGTGGCCTGTCAGCGTGAATGAACAGGAGATCTTAGCTGGAGGACGGTATTGGCAGAAAAAAACCCAGTGACTTTTGGAAGCTTAAAAACTCACACAAGGGACTAGACACGCACATCCTCCACCAACTATTCTTTCTTCAATATCTATAAATGATTCACCAAGCCTCGATTGACGGGAAAGAGATTCTAATGAGCTAAATGTTGCAGGGAGACACTCAGCCGTGTCAGTGTGTACATCTGAGCGTGTCTAAAGTGTAAATAGGCACCGTGTCATTACACATGTAGATGGTGTGTGTGTGAAATGTACGTGTGTGCAGGGTGTATACAGAGAAACTAATTAGCATCAGTGCCGCCGGACAAGAGGAATAATTTAAGTCTCTGTGTAATTAAGTCACGGTGGAATAGGAGAAATTCACTCAGATCTTTAACACTCACAGTCTTTAACAGGGTAGATATCACTGATGCTCAAGAGTAGGCAGTTTGCCTCTTATACTGTATATGTGCTCTCACAAATAGGGGACACTTAATTCACAGTCGTTCTGTGCACAAATATATTCTCATGTTCAGCCAAAGCTAATATGAGGCTTCAAATCAAGTGGGCATCTACATCCTGGTGGTCACATGTAGTTTGCCACATGTCCGAACAACAAAGTAACAAGCGAAAACCAGAACAAATCTCTCCGGCTCAGCAAAGAAACACAGTTCATGGAAACACAAAGAGGGAAATATATATAAAGGACAGTAACTTGATTTGTCTAATTCCTCATATTAGGTTCAGCTAAACTTTAGAATTATTTTTTTACACATAACAAGGATATGGATATGAACTGTGGATATTGTCCCCCATCATTTACAGTGTTGTTGTATTAAGAAGGGATCACTTCATGGATAGTATGAAGAATGGGATGATAACAGCAATCTGTAACTTTATCAATATATATATAAGGGCATGTGAGTATTGTGGTAAGAAAAACAAAATCCAAATGTATATTAAATGCACAGGCATGAGATGTGTGTCATATGTTTTCTTAAGTCTTTTTTTTCAAATGCAACCACTTGGCTTAGTTTTGCAGTGGGACAAAGCAAACAGAAAGAAGAGCAGATGACACAAATACATTGAAGTTTATACCTCCCCTACCTGTCGACTTTCTCCTTCTCCTCCCAACAACCCTGCACACCTCTCGCTGTCTCTCTCTCTGTTACCTTGGAGTCTGGCCGTCATGCTCCTGTGGCTCCACTCTAAAGGTTATGCTGTGTACCCACCGTCACTGCCTGTCACTCCCCACCACCACCAGATATACACACACACACACACACACACACACATACTCCATCAGTCCCAGGCCCTGTCAACGATATACTGTTCGTAGCATCACCAACCAACCTACTGTATGCCTTTGCAAAAAGGACGTTGCGGTGAATGGAGTTAGAAAGTCTGGACAGGTTACAGGTTAACAGCTGTGGTGATGGAGCAGCTGAGTGCTTGTACGTGTATTAAGAGAGCCAGACAGACACACTGTACAGATAGACCAGAGGGAAGTTCCTATAAAGATATGAGTGTGCTTGTGTGTTCATGTCCATCTGCATTCGACTGGCCTTGATACATGGAATTAAAATGCTGCTCACTTGTCAGAAATCAACAGGGTCCTCAGAGGCCTCATCTCCTTCCCGCCTCCCTCTTCTGACATTACTCCCGCTTTCTTTATTGATGATGAATTCTGTGCAAAATGAGCCAAAGTGGGTGTCTGATGGGGAAAAAGAACGTGGTCAGATGAAAAGGAATTAGTTGTAATTTGCATCAAACAAATCATCAAATGTAAGGCTGATGATAAACATATTTTGATAATGTCTTGAGATGCCACTACAGTATTCTAATTCAAATTGTGACCACTGTTATAGAGCTATTCTTGCCCTATTGGTTTGTATCCAGAAGATTCTTCCATAGCTCGTTCTCGGTTCCTGCGAGACTCACTATCTTATTCACTGCAAGCCATTTTATACTTGAATGCTGCATGCACTCAACGTGGGCAGAATAGGAAGAACATGAAAACCTCCCGTTATTCCAACTTGGGAATGCTCACGGATTATTCAAAGGTGGTTATACTTCCACTGCTAGTCTTTATTTAATTAATGAAATGCCTTAAATTAGCCACTTTTCCAGTGTTACGTATAATGATTTGTTAATAAGTCAAACCAGATACAAACAAACACTGCATTGCTCCTTTTAAATTAACTTAACAATCATTATTTGTGTTGATATTTTATTTTATTTTAGCTGCCAGCAATGGTGAATTTGCAGCCAATTTGCCATTGCTTTTTACAAAGATATTGTCAAAAGTTGCCAAGATCTCTTGAGTCTGTATTACAACCAAGTTTTTTCTCACTTTTTTTTCTCAGTGATGCACTACTAAAGTCAATATCTGAGGGATCTCTGTTCAGCCTCTTGTAGCAACACAGCTGTGGCATGCTTTAAAATCCATGCTTAAGGAGTTTAAGTATTATTATACACTAATGAAAACATAGTTATGAATATTATATTCCATTTCTTGTAATAAATACATCCTAATCATATAAACTGCTCATTTAAAGTTGGTACAGAAATTAATGTTCCCTTCTGGGTGAATTCTAATTTATATGTTGATGCCCTGACCTTTCTTACACAAAAAAAATTACTTTGGCCAAAATACCTGCAAAACTAAGGACATTCCCACCGTCCACAGCTGGACTTTGCATCAACTGCTAATGTCAGCATGCTAACATGCAAAAAAGGTGAACATGGTTAACATTACATGTCAACATTGTCATCGTTAACATGTTAGCATGATGATGTTAGCATTCAGCTCAAAGCATTTCAGTGCCAAACTACAGCCTCACAGACCTGCACGTGGACTCTGAGTCTTGTTCTTCACAATATAATATAATAGTATATACTATTAGAATAATATTATATTATATTATCCAAGCTCTCGAATCGAATCTGACAGCCATTTTCATATTTTTCACTGTATTATTTATTCTGTATTATGTTGCCTCCTGAACTGCCTAATACTAAGCGTTTTTTGTATATTTATAAACCTCCATTCTCCTTCTTGTTCTTGTCATACTCTTGCCTTCACTGGTTCATTTCGGGAATAATATATATTTGGAAAATGAGGGAGACGGACGAATTAAAGAGTGTAAACACTCTTTTCTCATCCACAGGCCAATAAATCCATCCAAATCTGAATAGACCATTCCATTTCTGCACACATATCACACAAATACACTCAAATACAGCTGATATATCCTGTGTATAATGAAACATTTGTGTATGGCAATTAACCAGTGAATTACATTCTGAACTGGGTGTAATTACTGGGTGTAATAATCTGACCTTAGTCCTTAAACACACAGCCTCTTAGATCAAATTCCTCTCACACAAATCACACATACAGCATCCCAGCTGCTCCCTCTGATGTCTCTGTGAAGTTCTCTGTTGTATAAACAATAAACATTGTTTATTCATTTATCCGTCTCTCCTTCTCTTCTTCTCTCATCCCTCTACCCCCTTCTGTCTCTTCTTCATTCCTCCTCTCTGTGGGCCCTCCGTGGAGCGTTCAGGCGCTCTGACGACACGCACTGCTGAGTTCTCAACATCTTGTCTCGTCACGGCAATTACACACACACACTCACTCACGCACATACACACATTTAACATTTAACATAGGCTACTTAGCACACTCACAAATCTTCCAAAGTGTCTTTTATATTGAACAATACAGCATACTCTTATCACTTGGGGAAAAAAATACCTTTTTGGGGTGATTCTGAAGGGAAGAAGTCCTTGTATCTCAATTGGATCAACCTTTCCTATCCAAGAAAAGACAAACAGTTGCACAGTGCCTCCAGCAAAACCGACAGTTGGATTCAGGAGTGAGAGACTGAGGCAGGGAGCAGGTGGTCTGAGAGGTCGGGTCAGGGACCAGTCACTGACCCTCTCCATACTCCTGTGAAAGGATAAGGGTTAATTAACAGCAGACTTTAATCGCCTCTGATGAATGATTCATAACTACCAGGTCCATAGTCAGTATTTAAAACACATGGACATAGCCAGAGCAGGCATGAATTATTCAGGTCCTACAGTACCCAGCACCACTTTTCACTCACACTGAGCAAAGACAGAGCTGGATTTCAGCCTGTGAGCATCTAGCCAGCCTGTTGATAAAGAGCAAACAATTAATGTTTCGCTATAGATGGCAGAATCTGAAAAACGCATAGAGAGGGGGGTTAAAGAGATAATGACTATGGCAATTTATTAAATGAAGCAATCGTGATGCACAGTCATTATTTGTCAAAAAGGCAGGAAGACAAAGTGGAGCATGAGAGAAATGTTGGCAGACTGCGTCTGAAAAAAAACGATAGATGAAAAACAGAAAAAGAGAGAGGGAGTGAGTTTGGTCAGCTGAGATTTACTGTCTCGGCTGTGAATGCAGCAAATAATAAGTCACCAGCTAAGCAGCTTCGATATATTCTAACAATCCATGGCCGTCTTGTCTTGTCTTTTTCAACACATCATTCAACCCCCTGTTCTCTCCTTAGATAAAGTATGCTCCGACACAGAAACATATCGGTCTTCTGTGAAAAGACTTAAAGCCGTGGTGAGTGACAACATTGACCAATAAGCAAGAGACTTAAAAACAAACATGGTACAATGATAAAGAATGAATGGTTCATTTGATAACAAACAGCCTTTTACCATATAGTACAAAGCATAAAACAGATGCAGTAACTCCAGCTGTGTTACCTGGCACACCTACAGACTATATAGTTTTACTCCATGTTTCTAATCAGAGTGATGTGACATTGATGCGGTTGTGTCATACAAACCTAGTGTCCTTCCAGACAGTGCGAAAACCATGTGACAATGTGGGTTTGCTTGTTATTGATGAACCCACAGCGATTTAGCCCACAAATATGCAGCTCCCCTCAGCTTTGTGGAGCTGTAAAGTGCGTTTCAGCTCATTGTTTAGCTTTCATGTCCACAACTTTACTGTTTTGGTTCACTCTCACCGCGACACTTTCAGCATCTGCAAAAAAAACTCTTAAACCCAACGGCTCTGCTCCAAACAGCAGACGGACACAGTGAGCAACTAGCTGGTGGACATAGTGGAGCATTTAGTAGTTGAAGAGTCAGATATTTCCCTCAGGAGTCAGTAGAGAGTTAAAGGAGAGTGAATACTGGACCTGAATTCATCAGGTGTCCAGAAACACAGCAACTGCTGTCTAAAACGATTTACCAAAATGTTCAGCAAGCAAAGTCCCAACAGTAACACCAAAATGATTGAGGGACTATAGTCACATCTTTTGGTCCTGTTCTGTTTTTCAAAGGTGTATTGAAAATCTGAAATCATGTGTTTTTAAAATGGACTTTTGTTTTATGAGGAAAAATAGGAAAGGAGATAGTCGGAACTGAAGATAAGTGGCTAACGAGAATATTGAGCATAACTGCTCTTAAACTTATAACACAAATTGGGAGCAGAAACTAAGCCCTATTGGGGAGAAATGGAGGGATCTAATGGTGAAGTAAAATGAATGGAGAAGTTAACAACAGAATGAAACCATACTATTATTTTTTACCAAATGGGAGAACTGTGTGGAAAGTTTAACACAATATATATATAATTGTATTGCAACTTTGCTTCATAAAAAGTATAGTAATTCCAGACATTCAGGTATGAAATAGATTGTTATTGGATGAATAGATAATGAGAGAAGTCAACAACCAAAAAGGGAGAGCACATACCTTTATCCCGTTTGAACCAAATTTTCCCCCAAATTGACGAATACGTATAGATAAATCTTAGTTCAGAGAAAAACTGATTCCCAGCAAAAAAAAAAATATATATATATGCATATATATATATATATATATATGCATATATATATATATATATATATATATATATATATATATATATATATATATATATATATGCTTGTGCTAAAAATCTATATATATATATATATATGCTTGTGCTAAAAATCAATAGGGGGCAGTAGTACAAGTAATCAGGTGACGGGCAGCAGGGGAAGACTCCAAGAATGTGATTACTGGAGAAATGAGCAATGGCAAATTGATGAGTCTGAAAAATGCTGCAACACATACTGAAACTGAAAAAAGAGTCAGATGCTAATGGACGAGAGAGAGAGAGAGAGAGAGAGAGAGAGAGAGAGAGAGAGAGAGAGAGAGAGAGAGAGAGTGAGAGAGTGAGATTACTGGAGTCATGGTGCCTTTTTTAACATGTGTTCGATTGAGAATACATTTTAGACTTCATCTGATTTTTCATTCATGGTTTACAGTTTACACAGCCATTACACAGCCACAGAAACAAAAGATCAACACAATGGTACCTGTATCGAGGAGGATAATAATGTTACTGTGAATAACACATGCAGTGCAATTCTCTGGTCTTTTGTTATTCATCATGTATTAAGTTCTTCTTTTGGTTTTTCATTTTAATTTTCATTTCACATCTAATTTCTCAAATTTTTGCATTTTTACATTTTATCATAAGCACAGTCTGGTCTGGTCTTTGCCTCAACTCTGTCTCGCCGTGCCTTGGTCTTGACTTAATCTCAACACCTGTAAGTCTTATCTCGATACCCTTTGGTCATGAGATGGTTTTGGTGGTCTTGACTACAATATGGCTGTTCACCGACCTGTTGTGGTTCACCTCCTGTTCACTTGCATCCCCACACCTTAACTTTCAGGAATGTAGAATCTTCAGGGATCTTGTCCTTTCTCATCGACCTGGTGAGCATTCAAGGATGAAGAATTTATATCAGTTTGTCCAACTGTTTCAATAAGGGCACCAATCATCCACTAAACAAGCCTCCGCAAACATTATCTACAGTAAAATGCAACATGAGACAGTTGATAAGAATGTCTGATGAATCGTTGGCGTTATCCATGTATCTGATCTAAAAAAGATCAATGACCAGTCCTGAACTCGCAGGAGCCATTTATCAGGAAATCTGAATGACTAAAGTCCAGCTATGATCATTTCCTGCACATGTTTTTCTTTCTTTCAGAGAAAGATGGAGAGTTTCAGTTTGCAAACCCACCCAAGCACAGGCCAAATGATACGTTGTTAACCACAAGATAAAAACAAATGAGGCCCTGTGGTTTGTGGAGAGACAAAGGGAAAGAGAGCGAGAGCCGGAGGTAAAGCTTGAAAAGAGGGAGAAGACTGTGTGGGATGAAAGTAGAAATAGTGCAGGGGGGAGATTTGTTACTGTAATTGTGTCTGGAGCACTTGTTTATCCAACAGCAAAGACAGGTAGAGTCTCCAGGTTAAGGACACAGATGGATAGATCCGTTTTAGAGACACAGATTATGAGATGGATGGCTTTACTCAGTTAGATTGTACATTGAAGCCAAATGGTGCAAGATGGATGCTGTGGTTTTGTATCTATAGATAAAAACACACACATTGTACATCTCACAGCCTCTGATCTCTGCACAGTCTTGGACCATGGCAACATAGCATTTTAGCATGTACTGTACTTCTCTAATGATGTATGTGACAATAAAGTGAGTGAAGCTAATAAGCTACTACGTATATAAGCATACTAACTAGATTTATCGCCTCACAGTTTTATGCCTCTGGCAACCAGTCAAGTTGCAGTTATCATCCATGTCTGACCAAAATGTCATCACTTCATAATTGTATTCTATTAGACATTTGTGTGAAATTATCATAGTTATCAATTATGACCCAACAAGTATTTTGTGAGGTCACAGTGATCTTGACCTTTGACCTGAACATTAGCAGGCTAAACTTCAACAAAAGAGGCAAATCCATGAACGTTGAGGAGTCACGGCTCAGACACAGCAGGAAAAAGAGGAGTGAACGCTGTCGAAGTCTTTAGAGCGAGATAACAACAAGAAAACAAATGTCTTAAGAGCATCAGTGCAACCCTGTCTCCGAAAAATTACGTTCCCCCAGAACTAATACGCATTCCCAATTACGTTTGATCAGAAACGTATCTCCTCCCTGATTATGTTTGTGTTTGACGTATTACACATACGTTGATTATACACGTATAGGTTGATTAAACACGTATGTTGATTATACACGTATTTTTGTTTTATTGTTTTTATGTTTGTGTTTGACGTATTACAAATACGTTTATAATCGTGTGTTGTTGTATTGACATTGACAAAACATTTCTGATCACATCCAAACATCTTAACTGTACTGGTCTTACAGAAATGTTGTAATATGTCAAACACAACGTACTGTTACAGTTAAGATGTTTGGATGTGGTCAGAAATGTTCTGAACACATTCATATCAGTTAATATTTTGAAAAACGGATGTTGGGTCCCGTGACTCCTTCCGCCCGTTTGAATATTTTTCACGGAAGATTCTGCATTTGATGTGACCACAGAGATCCGAGTGTCTGCTGATGATCGCAGTGGTTTACTACACTAGATGGAGTTTTTCACACACTTTGAGCTGCATTCACAAACAACCCGACTCACAAACAACCCGACTCAGAATATCGGAGCCAGCGCGAAGGAGGCTGTTACCGACGGCCTGACGGCGACGCCAAGCGTCTGAAGACCGAGCCCCGGTGCAAGCAATCTGAAGACTGGCCTAACAACGGCGGGCAAACGGTCTTCGCCTCCCGGTGCGGCCGGCGCCCGGCCCGGCCGGCTGTCACTGGCTAGTTAAAAAATTAAAATATGCTTAAATAAAGCAAGAAAACTACGAAGGGCCGTTTAGGCCATAACTATTGAGACACTCTCACACATACTAATGAAACGCTCTCACACTCACTACTGAGACACTTACACTTACATACATTCGCTGTAAACCTATGCACGCTCATATATAAAACACTATTGTTGAACACTTATACATTCATAACTGAATCTCTTGCATATGATTACAAAGATATAAAAAGTTTAGATACATGTGCAAGTGTTTCACATATATATGTATACATGTTTCAAATGTGTATGTATACGTTTTGTAGTTATATATATGTATGCTCTTACATGAGGATGTGCAAGCGTCTCACATGTATTCATGCAAGTCATTTCAGTAGTGACCGTGAGAGTGTTTCAATAGTGAATGTACGAGCGTTTCAGTAGTATGTATGAATGACATCTCACTAGCATACGGAAGGTGCTTCGGTTAAACCGGAAGGCGGAAGCAAAGAGTGCATGTTTTGAACAGCGACAAAGCGCCAATCTTGGCCCGCTTGGCAGCGTGTAAGAGCGTGACATTTCAGGGTTATTTCAATAAATCATTTTTTTTGTGATTGAATATGAAGGTGCAACTTCTATATATTTTGATCAGTCTGCAGGCCTTATTCGTAATTGGCAATTGCGATGACATCGTTGATTTTTTCAATAGGGTGCTTCGCTGCGTTCAATGCCTACAGCAAGACCCAGGAGAAGAGAGGTGTTTTAGAGAGAGTGATGACCAAAAAAAACAACCGTCTCTCAATCTGGGCCCTGTTTCTCGTACCTGGTTTACTGAGTTAGCGGGCTAATTGTCAGGATAAGATGACGTAGGTCAGGCTTTCTCGGTTTCTCGAAGCAAGCTTAGATAAATCACCATAGCAACACAGCCAAAAATTTAAACCTGCTCCCGGGCAGGCTTACTGAAATTCACTGGATAGGCTGGCCACTCCCACTGGACAAAAAAGGCAGCTCACTTCCTCATTGATAAAGGAGCGATATTAGTTATATTAGTTTTATAGGGAGAGAGTTCTTTCAGATCGCCAGGATCCATCCTTTACATTATCATGACTTCCTGTACGTGGCGATATAGATTTTGCCGGCAAGGAATGATTTATTTGCGAGAGCTTCTCGAGCCGCGGACATTGATCACCACAGGCGCAGCCGATCGCCCGTCTCTCAGACACAGACTATCACCCGCTGCAGGCCGCGCTATTCTTAAGTTTATTTAGTGATGAAGCACTTACAATTTGCCGATACATTTTCTCAACACTGACGCATTTAACTTGATATATTTGCGACGCATATGTCTCGCTGTTAAAGTTGCGTTCACGGCAACAACGTTGCAAAAACTTTGGAATATTCGCAATGCGTTTGCTGTGAATGACTACGATATTGACTTCCTCATATACCTTCATGATCATCTCCTGCTTCTCAGCAGATAAATAAAAAAGAGGTTCCTCTGAGTTTATTTGCCATTGTACTGTTAGAACATCATGGTGTCAGTGCTCCATTATTATCCCTTCTGAAGAGGAGCGGGCGCGCATTTATCTAGATGACTGACTTCTGGCTAGAATTAATGAGACCGTTTCAGCGCGATCAGCCGCACATGTATCTAAACTTTTCTTTGTAATATATGCAAGAGATTCAGTTATGAATGTATAAGTGTTCAACAATAGTGTTTTATATATGAGCGTGCATAGGTTTACAGAGTATGCATGTATGTGTAAGTGTTTCAGTAGTGAGTGCAAGAGGTTTCATTAGTATGTGTGAGAGTGTTTTAGAAGTGAGTGTGAGAGCGCTTCATTAGTATGTGTGAGAGTGTCTCAGTAGTGAGTGTGAGAGTGTTTCAATAGTGAGTGTAAGAGTGTTTCATTAGTATGTGTGAGAGTGTTTCAGTAGTGAGTGTGAGAGTGTTTCAATAGTGAATGTACGAGTGTTTCATTAGTATGTGTGAGAGTGTCTCAATAGTTATGGCCTAAACGGCCCCTCATAGAAAACAAGAACACAAACACACAGTTATAAACGTATTTGTAATACGTCAAACACAAACATAAAAACAATAAAACAAAAATACGTGTATAATCAACATACGTGTTTAATCAACCTATACGTGTATAATCAACCTATACGTGTATAATCAACCTATACGTGCACTGTAACAAGTTTCTGTAGTTTTCACGGTAATATTACTGTATACTGGCCATATTCTTACTGTAGAACTCCTTTACAGCATTTTGCTGTAGATCTGCAATGCATCATGGTCAAAATTCATTCCCGGGTGAATCTTACTGTAAATGAATGTTGATGTAACTCACAATACAGTAATAACTGTTGCTGTGAATCACAATACAGTAATTTTGAGCGGGAATACACCATAATTTGTTTTAACATTATTTTCAACACAGACGTTAGGTTTAGCTGTCACTCAGACAGAGGGGGGAAGCGACATTGTATTTCCTCCGTTGTGTTACACAAAAGATGACAGTAGACTATAAAGTTGTGTGCCGATGAACACTTATTCTCTCGACCACGGAGAGGAAAGAGAGGCTTCTCAACATTTTGGAACAAGAGCTACAACATTTCTGACCAGAGTCCTCACTTCAACTTCAGCAACAGCAAGGTAACGAAGCTCATTATTATTCCTTCATATTTCCTTTTTGCCAGCAATTTGCAACTGTACATTAATTACAGCACAATGACAACACAGTCTTCTCAAGTAAAGTCACCGTGTAACGCTACGTGACTTTAAGAGGGAAGCAGGGACACTTTCCTGCACTAGTAAGCTAACATTAGTGTTACTAATATTACCAAAATATAGTATTTGCACTTTATATTGTGATACAAATCATTTGGCTTCATATAGTTGATACATGGCATGCGTTTAGTGTAACGTGTAAATTAATTAGAATCTTTTATGTGTGACGCCGTCTTCGTGTGTGTATGTGTGTGTGTTGCTGCTCGTTAGCTAAGGCTAGCTCCATGGAGAAGTGTTGACTCTTTTCTCTCTTGCTAGCTACCGTGCGGCACAATGCGACGTGGGTAACGTTACCGAGCACCACTGAAGGTGAACCAGAACTACACAACAGGTCAGGTAAGACTTTTACACAGCACAACATGGTGGCGTGTGTTTTCTGAGCTTACTCTACAGGGCAGACTGTACCAGCTGGTATAACGTTGATACGTTGCTGCTAGCTTAACCTCCTGTCGTGTTCGGGTCTAATCCGACCGATATGCAACTTTAATCAATCATAAATATTGTGTTTTACATCTGATTGCCTCAAGACCATATGATATCCTCCACACTAGACATTTACACATATACAATTGCTGATCATATCCCCCCTCTCTCTCTCACACACACGCACGCGCGCGCGCACACACACACACATACATACACACACACACACACACACACACACACACACACACACTTGTTTGCAGCCCCATATATAAAGTTGTACACATTTCAAACTTTAAACCATAAAAGCAGGTGTTTGTTATGGGAACCATCTCTGTCCTGCTTCATGTGCCTGTCCCCCAATGTGAACCACACCTTCCAGACTAAACTGTGCTTATCTTCTCACTTTCTCACTTTCCCCCTAAATACACCTTTATTTGATAAATAAATATTCTTAATAATAGATATTCTTTCATGTCTCTCCTAATAAATACGGTCCTATTGTCTGTTTATTTTGTGTTGCAGGAAACCTCCACCAGGCTGATGTTGAGGCCCAGGTGTCCCTGCTGAGCCTCAAGGCTCATCATGTTGGTAAGATCCCAGTACCAGACAAAACACTACATAGGCTGACATCGTCATAGTAGAAACATATTGTGGTATTTCTAATGGGAATCAGTAACCAATGTCTCTCTGTCCTTCCACTGCAGGGAAGAGGACTCCTGCCCAGGAAGAAGACTCCAGTTCAGGAAGAGACTCCAGTTCATCGAAAAGGCGAGTTCAATACAGTAAAGTCAGTCATGGACTTTTTATTGTACTACAATTACTTGTTTCAGTTCAAATTGTTTTATACATTTCCCCCTTGACCTGAATATTGTATTGCTTCCAGTCCTTGAATTTTACTGTTTACTGTCAAATGACTTTAAAACATGTTTAAATTGTCATAGTAACTTGAAGAAAGAGGAACATTTAAAATGTTGTATGTTCAAGAATACCATAAAAAATGTTGTTGTTTACAAAACTTTTTTTTTTTACAAACTAAAAACAAAATGTTAATGTTTTATTTAAAATGTTGAAATATTAAAATAAATGACTTTTGTTGAAAAAAACTGTGTCTTCATTTTACAGTATGTAATTATTTTACAGTATTCATTTACAGTATTAAAATGAATACAGTGATGCATGTTACAGTAGTCTAGGATTTGCTGTAAACTGTACACGGTTAGTGATGACAAGTACAGTATTAGTATATACTACTGTAATAACAATGACGGTACTGGATTATTACTGTAAAAATGACTACAGTATTCCATAGATACTGTGATTAATTTTACAGTAAGCATACTGTAAATTAGAATGCAGCTACTTACTTGCTAATTGCTGCCAGCAACTTGCTGTAAATTAATCAAGCTATACGTGTATAATCAACGTATGTGTAATACGTCAAACACAAACATAATCAGGGAGGAGATACGTTTCTGATCAAACATAATTGGGAATGCGTATTAGTTCTGGGGGAACGTAATTTTTAGGAGACAGGATTGATCAATGAGTATCGTGGATATGGACGAAAGTTGATCGTAGCCACACTTCTGTGCTTTTAGTTTTCATGGGAGCTCTGATTTGTTCTGGGCTCACAAAGTAATCGCTAAACTTTAATCTACACAAACTGCTGTCTAAATAGATAAAGTAAACCCCAACATAACTGTAAAGGTAAGCTCTCAGACAGTGTTTTAAAAGAACTATCAAGCTTCCTTTCTTTTTAGATAAAGGGAAACCTTAAAATGACAATGCAAGTGCGTGGGTTGATTCACGGACTGAAAAATGTAGACATTTTAAAATGTGTTTATTGAATGTGTTTATTGAATGTGTTTTGTGTGCTTCACGTACATACAAAACTTGAATAAATATAATGGATTAAATCATAAATAATCCAGTCTGGATATATTCTGTTATCATGAGGCAAAGTCAAATTAGGAATACTTGAAAATCTGATGTGTAGATCACACAAACCCTCAAAATGAAAACGGTGTGTGTGTGTGTGTGTGTGTGTGTGTGTGTGTGTGTGTGTGTGTGTGTGTGTGTGTGTGTGTGTGTGTGAGAGAGAGTTAGAGAGCATTGTCCAGTATATCAGACAGCCGCTGTCATGTTCATGTCGCAGCAGCAGGGCATAGGAGGTGTTCTTGTCTCTGAGTGATGCGATGGCATGAACAGCATGGTTTAAGAGCTAAAAGAAGGTCATCGATGTCTCGCTTCACTATCTCTCCCTCCTCTTCTCTCCTCTCTCTGTTGCCCCTGTCATCCCTACTGGATGATCCCTCGCTCTCTCTTCCACCCCGGCTGTCTTTCTGTCCTTTGTCACGGGTTGCTGTGTTCCATTTCTTTTTCCTTTTTTTTCAATCCTTGTTGAACTCAACTCCTCTGGACTGATTTTATTTGTGCGAGATTCACGGTCCACAGAAAGAAGTATTTGTTAACTGAGAAAGTAAAAGCTGTGAGACAGCTACAGTACGAGAAAGACAAGGGTCCCATCCAGCCCAGGTTTGTCACTCAGTCCCAGGGAATAAGACATGCTTGCAGCCACCAGACAGAGTTGCCAGATCCATCTCCTGTCATCGTTTAGAGAGGCAGTGACCTCAGAGCAGCGAGAGGATCACTGCTGCTAAATTATTCACAACTTCATTTTTTTTATGTGGGAATGTGAGGGTGTGGGTATAGGTGTCTGGACAATTTGGTGGGTTAAATGAACTGTTGACTGTTTTCACAGCCACTATCTCTGGTGACAGAAGGCTGCATCTCCTGACAGGTTCTTGCAAATGAATATCAGATTAAATTCCACCATATCACCTCCGGACATCTTATTACAAATCCATCTACCATGTACTGTAGCTGGGTGTAATACAGTGCAAGGTTGGATGTGCAGCTCACTTTTCTGAAATGATAGGGGAAGTCAATGTTCTGTGAACGAATGTGACCCTGTAAATGTCCGTGAACTAAGGCGTCTTCAGTCATGCTCTGTGAGGCTGAACTCAGCACAGAGTCCTGCAACCGGCCGCATATCCCATTCGCTGTATAATGGCTAAAATCTACATTTATATAAATTTACAGTCATGGGTAAAAATGAACTAAATGCTGGCACTAGTCTTATGTCTGGAGAAATCAAAAATTAAAATGATTGGGTATTTAACATCTAAATCAGCCAGTATTATCAACCATTATCAGCAGCAATGTTTCCTCTAATGTTTTTCAGCACTGAGCAATTTTTTTTTTTTCTGAGCGCACATTTCAGCACTGTGAGCAACCACGCGACCTGCCGAAAATGACCACAAGCCTGCGTTAGCCATAGGGGATTCAAAGAGATGACAGCAAATGCATCAATATGTATACAAGGTTGATATTTATTCAATATCCCTTATAATGGCTGGACTTTGGGAACATTTTAATGATGGTGTTTTACCAGTCAGTTTAGTTGAACTTAAAGGATCTTTGTTGAACTTCAATAAGGGGAGGTTATGACTGGTTCACTGGTTATGACTGATGATGATATATATAAAAAATAAAAGTATCAAAGGTGTTTAGTCATTTCTCAGCAGGTACAACATTTAAGTGGAACTGCATTGAAAGAAAAATGCTAATGCAGTGCTTAACAATAAGTATAGGCCTATTAAATTGACATGGTGTCATTTTTCCTAAAGGTAGCCTATATAAACAATTTAATAACTTCATATTCTTCATATTTAAATATATCTGAAAGTATATCTGACGCTGATTGGCCAAGAAGACTCGACACGTCACATCAAAGATCTTATTATTGTGAAGATGGCTCACTCCTATCTCAAAACACTGGCGCAAAAAATATTTTTAACCCCTGAAAAAAAATCGTTTGTGCGGTCTGAAAAATGTGCGCGGTCTGAAAAATCTATTGCGCGGCCACATCGACTGGCCTGTGCGGCTGCGCACGCGCACAGCTTAGAGGGAACACTGATCAGCAGCCATGTTTTTGCGGTCGGATCTTGGAGATGATCGTGTAGCAGGTTGGTTCCAGTACTAAGCTTTGTGAGTGCTGCGGTTGTGGGTTTGCAAAACTGGACTCATGCAGGACTCACAAACAAGCACACCGGTGCTTTGAGCTAAATGCTAATGCTATAGAACATCCTCACATTAACATTGTGACATTCACATCCGTGTGTCATTGTTTCAATATTTTTTTGTTTTGTTTCCACAAGATGCTTTTCATTTAATTTTGGTTCTGCCATGTATGTTTTCACATCCCAGCCATCAGTTGAGATGACACCCAGGGGGTCATTTTTTATGGATCCTCATCTTCACTTGCTTTAAGAAGCTTAAGTGGCAGTTGATATTAGGGATGCAAAAAACAAAAGCCTTATACTCAAATGTTACGTATCTTACGTTGTACATTATCATCATATCTGCTGTAATGTTTTACGATATTTTCAGAAATGGACTAGATTTGCACGACAGCCCTTTATAACTCCATATCCTTCCCACAGTGCTGATGTCTCTAACAGTAATGTGTCAAACCTGCTAACACATACACTGCACACACATCTCGCCACAGTATCACTCTCTTTCTGATACGCCTAATCAACACTGATTGTTATTGTGCTGTTCTGAGTAACACTTGTTCTGAGTAACACTTGTAGTGTAACAAGTGTTTAATTTCTTGTACTTTTTCAACACTTTTTGTAATTATCGTCACAACATGTAGCATAATAATGATCACTATACAGTAATGATTCTGTCAGGTATTATTTAATCATCAAAGCTCAAATTATTTTTTATTTTTTTTTGCAGCTCTAGTGATGAGGGTTTCAAGTGCATGCCATACCAGCATGTGTGTGATGCTTTTCAGGGGCCTCGTAACAGAAAAGGAAGTCACCCTTAGCAAATCATTGAAGTACATGTGTGATCTCTATGACCACTGGCAGAGCCTGCAGGCCTCCTTGTTGGCCTCTCCGTAGCGGTGTGTAGCATGTTAATCAAAGTCAAAATACATTGCCGTGATATATATCCATTAACACATTCCTAATACAATTCTTGCCCTAAAATGTGATTTTTTCCCAAGATGCATTTAGGAAATACATTTCAGTAATACTATAAATACTAAATGTCATCTTAAACTGAGATCAGATGGGGTTTCAGACTTAGGAAGTGTCTGTAATGAGGCCCCTGGAGGTTTTCTTATCAGGAAATTGAAACCCCAATTTTCTTCCTGTGGACCCAACATGAAAACAACTTGGCTGTTTAAGTTGTCAGAAGAGAGCACAAACTGACTTTCATATGTTTAAAAATGCCACAGATTTAATACATTAACACGTTTATAATGTTGCTTCACATCTGCTCCAGACCTGTGTGTGTGTCTCGTTCATCCGGCGCAGTCTCGCTCTGTGTTTCCCATGTTGGAGGGATTCAGGAAACAGCTCTGCTCCTGGTGGGAGCAGCAGGTTTTTGGGACAGACAAGAGCTTTAATTAATGTTCAGTGTGGGGTAGAGGATTTCTGACACAGTTGCTCAGTAGGGATTCGGGAGCTGCTTTTGATCCATGAGTAATGAACTGTACATGGTACTCTTATTCTTAGTCTCTCTTTCTGTTCACACCGGATTTCCTTCAACTTCCTAACGTGTCACTGTAGCTGAACTAGATACAGCTAGTTTTCACTAGAAATTAAATCTTGCACCATTAAAACTACAAGCATTTGAGAGTTTATAAAGTCACAAACATCACTGATGAGTTCGAAGAAGAGGAGGAGCTGGCTTTAAAGTAAGCTTAACCATATTTTTTTTAAATATTGTTAAACAGCCATATGTCTATGGCAAAATATCTAATTACAGAATACCAATACGGATATGAATTGCAGTGATAAATCATTATTTACCGATGTGAGAGGGCTTACTTAACCTTGGAGTGCTGGCAGAATTAAAATGTGGATTTTCAGGGGGGAAACCCACTCAGTATGCTCGACCATGCCGTGGAAGGAGAGCAAGACGCAAGTGCTGGAGAGGAGGGAGGGGGAGGGGGGGTTAAAAAAGGACTGCAAGAGCTGAAGATGGAGATGCAAGTAAAAACGGCAGGAAAGGGAACAGGTGCAGAGCAAAGAACAACACACAGAAAGACAGAAAATTCAGGGACGAGTGTTGTGCTGAGAATGTGTGGAGAAGTAAGTCAGGGGGAGATAAAGGGATGAGATGGAATCAGCAGCAGGGAGGTATGGGAGAGGTAAAGGAGGGATAGTGTGGTTTGGAGGGGAGGAAAGAGGAGGAAAGGGGAGAGTGGGTGTGCAGAGCACAAGACAGATAACAAATTGTGATTAATAGATGGGGTCCGGGACAGCAGAGTGGAGCGCAACTCATTAATGGAGAGAATTAGAGAGGCTGTGCAACTCAATCTGCACACTGTCACTCGCAATCAAGGTATATAATCAGATCTGCACATAGAGGTAGATGTACACGAGGAGGGGGTTCGTGCACATGCACATCTTTTTTTCCTACTCTTTCGAGGAATTTCCACAGTAGCATTTAATCCCAGGTCCTTAACTATCCTGAACATTTAACCCTGACCAGAACCCAATAATAGTTATGGTCTTAACCTTATACTGAACTTC
Source organism: Taurulus bubalis (assembly GCF_910589615.1). Taxonomy (NCBI): domain Eukaryota; kingdom Metazoa; phylum Chordata; class Actinopteri; order Perciformes; family Cottidae; genus Taurulus; species Taurulus bubalis. The sequence goes on along the minus strand of NC_136593.1, from coordinate 16,142,362 downwards.
AAACCAGTCATTTAAGGAGGTGAGCGTTCTCAAAATGTTATCTGATTGTGGAAGTGTCTATATATGAACATTCTAAGCAAAAAAGCACACTGTTGAATGATGAAAACAATGCAGAGGTACCATAGGATGTACTTCCTCTAATGCCTGCTGGATATGGATAAATCAAATATGAGAATAAAAAAAAAACGCTGACAATATTGAAGTGAATTCAAGAATATATCAGAAAATAAAAGTCAAATAATCTTTTCACAAGAAGTTTGGATCTCAGTAGCTTTTCAAATCATGATAATGATTTTAAACAACCTTGTTCTTGGTAATTATTATAATAAATAGTCAGATGAAGTAAATAACAATATGCTCTTGTGTATTTTCTGCAGAACTGCAGTAATGTGCTTAGTTCTCCTGGTTCTTGTTCAACGTATTCTCATACAATGGTTCATATGATACTGTACAAATTTTGTGCAGGAAAATATTTGGGTTTGGGTTGAAATATAAAAGGTTTGTTTTGCAACAAATGTATGTGTATTGCAGCTGATAACGTGGCTCTGGCTGGAAGTGTAGCACCCGGTTCCCCTCATGTAAACACTAATGGCTCCGTCAGCACCATTGTCATTGTTCGGCTCAGCAGACGCTATGTTGAGAGCCTTGGGAGGCAATGCTCTGAATACAAAAAAAGAACGTCTAAGTATTTACGTTTTGTACAAAAGTACAGTCGAATAAGTCAATGTTGACTGTTATTTTCACACAGGACATGAACAGCGGGCTCCTTGGTTGTGTTTGTTTGACCACCCACCCCGTCCTCTATGCTGACTTATTTTGTATTTAAACTACGAAACTTACTTAGAGGCAGCCCTGCTTGCCATGACTCATGATAAGAGGTATTTACAAATTATAATGCATTACTTTTTCCTCTCTCTCTCATTACTTTTACTTTGACAGCAATTTTCATTGTTCACTCTCTTTTGGAAGACCAGACTGGACATAAGATATCTAATTGTTGCTATTTGTTTTGAGAGGATAAAATGCTGATTTAATTACTGCATTGATTTGACTGCTAAAGCTCATATCTGACTCTTTAAAAACACTAAGATTTATAGCTTGGGTTTTCATCTTTATAATTACCCATCTTCAACTGATGGGTAACTAGTTATTTTAATAGCTCGAAGCGTTTATATAATGAGTCTAAGGGACGATAGTTACTTGATTAGAGAGCTAAGTCAATCGGTGTATTGTTTGTGTAGGATTTGATCTAGAGGTAGCATGAACATGTTAAATAATAGCCGCCCCAAGATTGACTCCACAGCTCATGGTGATCCGTTCGGATTCATCATTTATAATCTCAATCAATTGAATACTATCAGATAGTCCCACCCACTTTTCCAGTCTCTCAAGAAGTATTTTATGGTCAACAGTATTAAAGGCTCCACCAACATCAAGAAGCACCAAAACGGATGTTTCACCTGAATCCGTGTACAAACAACTTAATTGGTGGAATTAGGATACAAACATCACTCTCCTGTCTTATAGTAACACACTTAACCATCCTCTTTGACTTCCTCCCTAACGGTCCCACTATACATGGTGTGGAGAAATGTTTGTATATCCCTTGCCTCAAGGATTTCACATACAAACAAGAAAAGACTGATGCTTGCCACAAAGTCACATAAATGGTGGGAGACATTATATTTGTTGATGAACAAGCTGCAGTGGGTCTTTATCATAAGAGGTGCTATAATGCTGACGCACGGCAGGAGCTATTACTTGCAGACACAAGAGGTCCATGTCAGGTAAACGTAAAGATAGGTCACATTTGAAGAACCAACATCTGGTGAGATGTCTCGCCACCCCATGCAGAACAATTTAAACTACACTGGGTCTACGCTGGGTAGATGCACGCACACACTAAACAATCCCATGTCCCACTGTACACAATGTGATGCTATGACCCCTACATTTCCATTACCCTCGCTGCCTCTCCATTCTTCGTCCTTCTCAGGCTCTTGCTCTCTCGTTGTTGCTCGGTCTCTGACCTGTGAGATTGCAAGTCAGGTTAAGCCCTTTCCACCGCCACTTACTTGGCTTGTATTTGTGTCTCTCTCGGTGGATAACACCTCCACCTTGAATGAGCTAGTTAATATCATGGTAACCTCTTTGATTACATGCTGACTCTCTGCTCACGCCTTGATTGGTTTTACTGATTGTTCTAAGCAAAGAGAGCGACTGTCCTGCTGATAAATCACACATGTCGAGCCTTATCTATGTTATGCTGCTGTCTGGAAAACCAGAGTTGATATGCTGGCATGACTCATTCCAACATGTGGAAGCTGTTTTTAATGACCATAAATCCAGTAACACTGCAGCCTATTGGCCTGCAGAGACCTGAGTTCAAACTGCCGTGTTGGGAAGCTTCAGACACGTAACTCTCCTTAGCTCCAGGAGTGCTGTTATAAAACAGGGGATGATTTTACCAAAGAGGATGTATTATGCTTACAGTAATGCATAATTGTGATGAAGAATTGAATGATTCAAATTATGCATCAACCTGTTTTTGTGCCACCAAAGTTCTACATGTAGATAATTGATAAAAACTGAGAAAATCTTCTGAAGACCGTGAGATGCAACAACAATCTCTAAAGTGTGTTTTTAATTTCTTGTACTGTCACATACAGCATATACATCTGTGTATATGCTGTATGTGACATTATATATGTATGATGAACTCTTTCTCTTTGTTCTTAAAGATTGAAATAAGGATAACTTAATGAAAAAAAAAACAGATGTTGGTATTCAGAAGAGTTAGGGTATGAAATCCGAAATTAAATTATCTGTCTATATGCATGTATATATACATATAGGGGCATATAATGTATATACATGAATTTGAATTGGACTGTTTTCCACTGATTTATAGATCATACAAATTGTCTGTATTTGATCAGATATCTTCACATGTGTTCTATTATCGTTCCAGGTATTCGTGGTTTAAGTAAATGTGAGATTTTGGGAAGGTCAGAAAAGAGATATCAGAGTCAAGGAAATAGGAGATGCAACAAAGATCTCTGATAATAACCAATTATGAAGTAATATTTTTTCAGATAAAATTCAGTATTGTACAAATCAAATGAAAAGATCAAACAATGTTTTCCTGTAAACCTGAACTCTAATTAAACACATAAGAGGATGCTATATTATAGACAAGAACATGATATCATATATCACGAGGAAACAGAGTCAGAGACAGACATTATCGCTTCACAGCTGATATATTCATCGGCTTAGTTAATATTTCATAGGGCACTAAAAACCTCATTCTCTCTAAATTGTCCTCCCTTCTTGGCAATAATAATTTAAATGCAGGGAGCCTCTCAGTGTGCCACCCATGTGTCAGAGCTCACATGTAAATTATATGTGTATGTGCACATATGTATGCATATAGGCACTCACACAAGCCATAACGGCACATAAAGAAGCACAGCCAGGCATGCAGGGGATGCAAGCAAGCAGTATACTGTGTGTGTACCAGCACATAGTCATCAATATAGACAATTCTTTTGCTTCTATCCGGGATTTGCCAATTTTGTAAAATGTAGAAACCACACAGCTTCCTGCTTTCTGGCAAGCAATAGTTATTTTATTTCTCCAAATGCAAATGTGACCAGAGGCTTGGCATCTGCCTGAGGGCTCAGTCGGCTGACAGTATGCATTCTGGGGAGTGATCTATTGATCCATATTCAATATCTGCTTCACTCTTCTGCTCAGTAAAGTTGGGAGATGAATGAATAAGGAGCAGAACTGACAGTACATGCAAGCACTTGTGCCTTAGAGGACTGGGGGGGTTGCCTACATTAGTTTACTGGCCTGCGAATAAATGCCCCCGGACCATTATCTTTGTGAAAATGTGAGCAAAATACTGTATTTGTGGACAGATGTGTTTATAATGTCAGGTGTGTGTTTATGATACAACTAAGTGTGTTGCAACACAACAGAAAGACACACATTAAAGACATATTTCAGAGGAACCCCTGCTCTATAACAATGCATTAGTACTCCAAAATATTAAAAAAACAATGTAAAATTGGAAAAATAATTACTTAATAAATGCTATTAATGTAAAGTCAGATATAGAGAGAGAATGGAGGAGGAGAAGACCAGGAGATGGAGGAGGAGAAGGAGGTGGAGAGGGGGTTGTCAACAGCGATCCATCTTTCATCTCTAACGAGGTCTGAAAGCTACAGAAACACAGACATTGACAACAACCCTAGAACACCACTCTCCTCCTTTCGCCTTATCCTTCTCCTTTCAACATCCTTCCTGATGAGTGTCAGTCTCACATCTGTAGCCCCACGTTTTGTAGTCACACTTCAGTCTCTTACATCTGCTGTTCAGCCAAACATAGCTCCAAAAGAAGCTGCACATATTATTGGTACTTAAAAAAAATCTTTATTTGGCCATGTAAGGCTATAATACAGTTCTACTTACAGTGTGTGTGACGGGCTGTCCATAAGGCAATTCCAAAATATACTATACATATATACGACTATACAAATATTACATAAGAAAAAACCTTGAAATGATCCATGTATACAGTAAGTGACAGGTGTAGTTTCAAACTCTGACACTACATTGTATTATTACAATAGCTGTTTGGGGTTCTAACTGGTGCAAATAAATATTCAGTCCAAAAAACGACAACGTTTGATTAAACTATTAAACATATGTGGTCATTTTGATTTGTGAAAAGGTCACATGCAGGATGGGAGGGTGAATCTCAGTGTGTGTGTGTGTGTGTGTGTGTGTGTGTGTGTGTGTATGCGTGTGTACGTGTGTGCGTGTGTGTGTGTTACGGAGAGAGGGCGGGGGAGCAGTAGTAGGCAGATGCTGAGAGGAGAGACGCAGGACGGAAAATACAACAAGTGAGTGAACTGTTGCTCTGCAAATTAAGTCGCGCTGCAGCGGGATTTCTGAAGGGCGTAAAGTCTGTAAAAGTAACTCTTCAGAATATGTGATTCTATTTTAACGAGCGCCACGCGACTTTGAATTGTAGCCTCATCATTAATACTCTTCTTTTTTTTAAGCATTTTATTCACTCCGTGTCTGCTCCGATTGCACGCGAGCGCCTCTTTGAGTATTGTGGACGTTTTGCTCCGGCCACCATGCAGGAGTCCTGGATGAGATGCTGCAAGTTTAAATATTAGTGTGACTTTGAGTTTGCAGCGCGCCGCAACTTCACCCGATGCGACAGTGAACGCGCTCCGTCTCGGAAGGATTTCGTTCCGGTGTCCTGGATCAGTTTTCTTGCGGCGTTTCCATCTGAACCCGCAGCAGGAAAACACCACTGGGAATCGCGAAGAAAAGAAAGAAAGAAAGAAAGAAAGAACTAGGTAAGCTGATTTTAGTTTGACAAAAGTTTGCTGGTGATATCCTTATTTCCTCTTGCTCTGTTTAAATTGATTACTTTATACAAATTAAAAATTACTATTGTTTTATTAAAAGGGAAATATATAGCCTATATTTGAATATGTGTTTCTTTTAAAGTCGAGTTACCATAATGAATGTAGGCCTGCAATAATAAGCTGTCATCGTTTGATTATGCTATTACTGAGGTTCCTATGTCTTTATTATTTTTTTATCAGTGATGACAAATATGTTTAAACAAAATACTCATAGTAAAGCTTCATAAACTCTCTGTATCCTGTATTATATGTTTCATAATTTGTATATTGCTGAAAATGTATAGATATTCATTAATTACGAAATTAAGTGGTTTATTTGTAAAAAAAAAAAAAATCGTACATTTTCTTACATATAAGTGTTAGCAAAGAGGTTTGATTTTGTTAGTGCATATATAATTATATGAGTAGGTCTGTGTGTGTGTGTGTGTGTGTGTGTGTGTGTGTGTGTGTGTGTGTGTGTGTGTGTGTGTGTGTGTGTGTGTGTGTGTCTTTTACTTCTAGATTCAGTGGTCTCCTGTGATAAAAATGTTCTCTGCTTCATCCAAGCTGCCTTTAAAACAAGTTTCCACATTCAATGCAATTTGGCCTGCCCTTTCCTCTGCGTTTGCCTTTTTATGACCTGTAACAAATATGCAGCTACTTTGAATGGAGGAGTAGACTGATGAGATACATCTGATCCAGGCTACAACAACATAAGAAAAGAGCAGAGATTTAGCAGTGTCCACGTTCTTCTCTTTTCATTCCTCGACAGACAAGTAAAGCGCCCTCCCTATATGTGGTGGGTGAGATGAACTCCAGTGGGAATACTGTAGACCCCACCTGACAGCGCTCTGCCTGATCAACGGAAAGCTTCTCATAACATCCTCCATAAGATCTGGATTTTTAAAAAAGCATTAAAATAAACATCTCAATGGTGATGTTTATTCTAAAAGAAATATTACAACATATTTCAGTTTTTTTTGTCTTGCAAATTAATGAATTACCTTTAGATAGGTCGACAGCCCTCTGACATTGTGAACCAGAAGAAACTGAAAAAAAGAAGGATACAAAACTAATATTCTCAATACCAAGAAATGGAAAAAAACTATTTGTCATTCTCCTCCTGACTTCAGATTTTCTCCCGCCTGAGACTTGCCTGTCCCGATCCTAGAATAGTCCCCTATTTCCCATCTGTCCTGGACAATCACACATTTCCCTCCTCCACCTTCTCAACACAGTCTCTTCAGCTTTCAGTCTGGCCGGCACAAACGTTCCAGCGAAGGGGGAGGAGGACTTCCTCACGCTGGCCGCCTCCCGGCTCAGCCGCAAGAAACGTGTCATCGGGGCTGGAGTCGGCGTGGCCATGGTCTTGGTCCTGCTGGTGGCCATTCCCCTATTGGTCCACACCACCAAGGGGGGAGGGTCCGGAGCAGGGGGAACGCACTTTGAGATGCTTGGGAGCTGCAAGATGGTGTGTGACACTTTCACCCCCCCACAGGGAGAGCTGACAGCCGTCTCCCCTCAGCCCCCAGACTTCTCAAACCGCAGGGGGAAACAGGGGTTCAAAGGGACACCTGGACTTCCCGGTCCTCAAGGTCCTAAAGGCCCCACAGGAGAGCCCGGCAAGCCTGGCCCACCTGGTCCACCTGGGCCTGGACCCGGAGGCTACGGCTCATCCTTCTACAGTCCCAAAATCGCCTTCTACGCAGGCCTCCGGAAACAGCACGAAGGGAGTGAAATACTCAAGTTTGATGATGTTGTGACCAACGTAGGGAACTACTACGAACCGAGCACCGGCAAGTTCACTTGCCCTCTGCCTGGCATCTACTACTTCACCTATCACGTCCTGATGAGAGGAGGTGATGGGACGAGTATGTGGGCTGACCTGAAGAAGAACGGACAGGTGAGTGTGTCTGTGTGTCATTTGTGTGTGTGAAGTGTCTCTCTGATACTGTGATCTCACAGGCCCACCTTTTGAGACAAACTCTCCAACAAAATGATGGAGTGATTAGGTATCACCCTGTACCACCAACAGCAACTATTTTATAATGCAGGGACGACACATATAGCATATATGTGTATATATATATATATATATATATATATATATATATATATACACATATATGTATGTACTGTATATTATATTATTATAAAACACAAAAGTGACAAAAATAAAACAGTTTTCTAATCTGACACAGCTACATGTTATCTTTCTTTCTTTGAACATGGACAATGCACAAAAAACATTAACCTTGTGAAAAACTTCCTTTCAATCAACACACACATGCATCCTTGCATTTGACCTCTGCATTTAAACCATCCTAAGCATTAGGAGTAGTGGGGTGCTGGAAAGCTCAACAACACTTGTCAATGTGGAAAGGAGGAGCCGGATATCGAACCTCCCCTGGTGAAATAGTTTGACAAGAAAATGTTTTTTTTATCATGTTGAAAAAAGAAGGTGTTTTTTAACATCTGAGTTTTGAGAGCATTATTTTTGGATGTTTCAGACAAAGAAAAATCTAAAGGAAAGTTTCCACAAAACATATCAAAAAGAATACAAATTTTGTTTTAATTGAGCAGAATTCACATTAAACGATCTCAACTCTTGTATAGTGAAGATCTATCAACCATCTGTTTAATAATACAGTTGAAATACAGTTGAAAAAGAAGAGGAAACAAATGCAGGATGAAAGTATACAGAGGTGGGACTAAGAACAACTTAACATGGAAAATGAAATCTGTAATCAGTTGTACACAACTTGCACGCAAAGGCAGAGAGAGAGAGAGAGAGAGAGAGAGAGAGAGAGAGAGAGAGAGAGAGAGAGAGAGAGTGAGTGACAGCCAAGCGATCAAGAGGATAACAATCTTACACGTCTCAGTGGAACAAAGCCAAAATGCGACAGCTGGCTACTGTCCTCTGAGGAACTCTGACTTTAACACTAATAAATAAACAAGTAGAAATGCCTGGCACAAAGCCTTGAATGCTTCCATCTGGAGATCCGTGACAAGCTTGAAGTGCTAAGCCCTCACTCTGTTGAGGAGCCCTGATTCTGACATGTGTGCTGCAGAACAGAAGAGTGACGTCCTGGGGATTACCAGAGAAGAAAGAACATGCTTTGCATTGTTACAAGTCAGTGTAACAAGGTACAACAGTCTTTTCTCACATAATTTACACGGTACATGAGCCGACAGCAATTAGCTACTGAGCTAACCCGCTGGGCTGCCGTTCACTGATTTTTCTTTTACGTCTTAGAAGACTTTAGATACGGTGAGTAGGCCAATAAGAATTCAACAGAGGACAGTTCAGCAGTTAGCATTGAAACCTTCCACATAAACACACAAAAATGCCCACTTTCAAATTGTTCCTTATTATGTGAACGTGCAAAATTCGCATTTAACTTTTATATACGTTATTTAAAAGTCCACAGCTTGGGCAATTGACACAAAAAAAGCTGCAGCCAGACACATGCCATTGCTTGCCGGTTCTTATCACCGGCCATTGATGAGCTTCACAAAGAAGTTCCCGCTGCACCTTGGCTCAGTCAGTAGCCCCTGTGGCAGCAACAAGGACATGCAGCTGCCTTGTTGGCTTTCCCACCATTTCATACAATTCAACAATGCAACATGATGGTCCTGCTACTGGGGAAACCTGGTTGCTGTGGTTCACTGCAGCTTCACCCTCTGACATGTGCCTTTGATTCAATTTGTTTGTTAGTTATCATGACATCTTAAAAACCTGTCAACACATTTCAGTGAAATTTGGTTAAAATTAGGTTATGGGCTATTAATTATTGTTGGTGTCAAAATCAGAATATATATATATTTGTTTTACATTGCTTGACAGCAAGCGCATTTAGTTTTTATATTTTACCCACATAACTGGCACATTAATGTTCATGATATCACAATGACAATGTTTTGCAATTTGGATCTAGATGGAGACGATGAAATTATGGCTGCTAACAGTAATTTCCGATTCATTTTTTAGTCTGAGAAATATTTTTAAAGATTGTGGAAAACATGTACATCAATCTGCCAAAGTGATATATTCTAGTTGCTTGTTTTTTCTATTACATTTTGTAATGTTGCAATACAGAGCAGATCAGCAAATCCTTACTGTACATTTGAAAAGCTGGAAAAAGAGAATGTGGAAAAATTAATGAAATAACTCATCAATTTAGTTGTTACATGTGGAAAGTACACTTCCAGAAAGACTGCACAATCCACTGCATCTTTGCATCAAATCACACAGATGTGCCATCTTTTTAAATCTAAATTAGTACAATAGTTCATGAGAAAACAGGAAAAAATGCTCAAAATATTTTACTTTGCAATGATATACATTTCTTTTTAAATGACTGAATCTGCACCAAAAATGAATTGCACTTTCCGTGACCCGTGGGCTCACCAGATTCAACTGGAATATTTTATATTCTTTAAATATTCTGCAAACTAAGATACTGTATGAGCAAACAGCTAGGGTTAAACAGTAAAATGAGATATTCTCATACTACTTTGGTTTTATAGACTTCCCAAATCAAATACCCACATCATTGTATTATGGATCGTTTTTGTGCCTTATCAAGTCCATAAAAACAGTTATTCCCTATTTCATCGATTTGACGGGATGGGCATAAAGTGCAGAGTAAAGAGGACAGACAGTTAAATGCCAGCTATAATTGGAGGACTTGGTTTGTTGCGTGCCTTCACAGACATTGTCATTCCTGTCTTCACTGGCTGATAAATCTTTCATAGCTTTTAGATGAGATCTTCTCCCCTCCACCTGTGCCCCTCCTTTCTCTCTCACACACACACACACACACACACACACACACACACACACACACACACACACACACACACACACACACACACACACACATTTTTACCATCCACACTGGCTATTGACTCCTTACTCATTAATTATCTTTTCCATCAACTAAATTATTTAACCCAATTCAGTGCTGATCTTGCCCTCAGTTTCATTGCACCTGATGTTTTTTTTCTTCAAGTGCTCTTGTGAACCAGCTAGGTCAATGAGGAAAACCTTGAGAATAAGTGAAAAAGTTTGATGCAAAAAATTCCTACTCAGCTGTAAAAGTAATTAGTTACATTACTCATTAAATCATACATTCGTTATAGCATAGCTCCTTCAACGGTGTCTTTAAACATCTGCAAAAGCCTTCACACCCACATCTCAGATTCTGTATTGTCACCCGTAGAAACAGAAAATGTAATATTTTGATATAAAGCTGGCCAATGTTTTTGAGGTTGTTATTCACCATCAACAGCTAGCTTAATGTTAGCCTTGTTGACTGGCTGCTAAATTTCAAATTTTAATCCCATACAATACTCGTTACTTAAAATATTGAAACACGCTTTTTGCATTACAGCCAAACACAATAACACATTATATCGTGTTTGTTTGTTTTTTGTACAAAAAACGAAGCGTAAAGATGACAATTTACCTTTGACATTGGAATTATGTTTACGCTAAGCTAAACGATCACGGCCTACATATTTACCAGAGAGCAACATTGAAAGTGAAATAAGCATATTCCCCAAAATGTCAAACTATTCCTTTAAAACTCGGTATAGCAGTCGATAGTGTGTTTCGCAGCATGGATGTATGTGTGTGTGTGTGTGTGTGTGTGTGTGTGTGTATAACAATTGTCAGACTGATATGCTTTGTGTTAATCAATGTCTTGTCAAAGGGAGCTGAGAATAAGACACATCCCGAGGAGAGATCACTGCAGGGACAGGCAGGAGACAAGTGGGCTGACAGAGAGATGGATGGATATTCACAAGAGAGTGGACATAGGAGGATGAGAGAATAGGCAACATGAGAGTGTCCTCTGTCCTCTGGTGAAGGGAGGCGTTGAGGAGATGGGATAAAGCTATGACTGACATATATGAAACAAATCAGACTCACGCAGCTGTTGGCTAACGAAATGTGTAGCTGATGTGCAAGTTTGTACCAAGTTTGCAGAGATGAATCACTCAATGCAAGGAATCCTCTTCACTCATCGTGTCCCATAACTCATCAAAAGATTGGTATTGAAGTAGATGACCTTTTCAATGGATACATAATTCACCACCAATATGTACTTTGCCCTTTACAACGATGAGCATGGATAGGGACTGTGAATATTTATAGCTGGTCCAATATGGGAGAAACTGGGCTGGTCAGTTGGTCGGTTTATGGTGCCTGCACACACACACACACACACACACACACACACACACACACACACACACACACACACACACACACACACACACACACACACACACACACACACACACACACACACACACACAATAGTTTGGATGACATCAGTGTGGTGGTAGCATTTCAGCATCTCATCTCATTTTCTCAGGTCTGATCTGACATACTGGAGGAGGGTACTGGTGGACAAAGCAGTGCCTTGTTAAAGCCCAACACAGTGGCTCAGCCTTATCAATGTGAGATGAAAACATAAGAAGGAAAGATGAATTAAAAATGGTGTCCAGGTTAGAATAATATATGTGCAGTAGTCAACGTCTTTTCTTTAAATAAGACGGGTTGGATTTAGCAGACAACTGGCAACTTTTGGACTGGCTCTCATGCAACAAGCAGCAAAGACAATGCAGAAACCAATCATGGTATGTGTGTAAAGTACATAGGAAGATAAGCAAAGCTAATTAGATAATTTAATATGTCACTTAAAAGCCGTGGTGATGACAAGCTTCGGCTCAATTAGAGGAAATGAGCGGCTCGCCTCCAGTAGGTGTAATGTGGCTTCTGTGAGAGGAGCTGCTGATTACAGTACGTCAAGGTGTCAATATGGGCCTCGTGTGGAACTTCATTGGACTTTTTTTGTGTGCCTTTTGGGAGCTGTGTTTATTCCCCAACGGTTTTGTGTGTTATGAGAATAATTAATAATCAAGACACATTTTCTGTGTGGTACATTGCTTTAGTGTCAGACACAATTATAATGGGGAACATTTTGTATTAAAAGGTAATAGTCCACCCCTTCAGGCAGTATTTCTTGAAGAGTAAACAGTATGGGTCCTCTCATATACCCTGCAGCTTGCCCTTCTTTTCTCTTCTTGTCTTTTTCTCTGAGAACACACATATTTATGTGCATGTTCATGCACATAGCCATTATTTTATAATGTTTCTGTTATAATGGCTGAGGCCATTATATTCCGCAAACTAAAACGACTTGGCTGGTTGTTACTGTGTTCTGTCGTGTCTTTGTTGTGCTTTCCTTTTGCCTCCCCATTATACCATTATTTCCTCCTCATCATGGAAGCAGGATTTTGTTTCTTTCATAGATAGCAGTGTTTGATAGTAGCAGAGCTGACACGAACAAAGATAAAATGCATATTGGATTCCCATTTCAGAATCAGAGGAATATAAACTTCTACCCTGTGAACAGGTTTTAAATTACCTGCTGTTTGTGTCCCTGTGCACATATCTTTTTTTAAACACACAGAGTTGAAAAGAGATCGTAAACAATAGATCATAAAGGAATATCATTTAAGTTCAGAGCACAGGCTTTGCGTCTAGCTGGTGCTCTGCAGGTAGACCGTTCACAGAACCCATTCATATCCAATTAAGGCATCCCCTCTACCCTCAAAGGTTTCAGTCTCGAGCCAATTAGAGACTTTTTAATCAACATCTTGACACCTTGGGTCTTGAGTGTCATGGCAAAAATATTAACATGTAGTATGCCAATTAGTGTGAGTCTGCAGTGCAGCAGAAGTGTTACACGTCGACCTGCATAATAGAAACAGGATACCTCGGGCTGGTACATATGGGTGGAGGCCGAGAGAACACAGTGGCTTTTAGAAAAAAAGGCCATTTCAATTGCCCTTCTTCTATCTCCCAGCTCACCCTTAGAGGTCCCTCAGGTAAGTTTAAGAGACCGCGTCTCAATCGCCTCGCTTCGCTCTGAGAGGTCTGTACATCACAGTGAATGAATCCTGTCAGTTTTATTACCAGAGGATCAAGGCACCACTGTGAAACAAAACAAAACTGAAAAAATAAAACACTACACGGACAGCCCCCCTCTGAAGCAGGCATGCTTGATCAGTTTGTTATCCAACAGGCTCCCTCCCCATCACTCAAAGCCTCCCTCAACTTTGGCTTCCTGTGAATCCTGTGCTTAGACTGTTAAAAGTGGATGCAGCTGCTCACCCGTCTGTATTTCCAATCGTTCTTTTCTCCACGCCCTCCTTCTCTAAAAAAATATTCTGAGACGTAAATGTTATGAACACAAGCGTTTATATTGAGTCAATACACATAAAATTGATGAAAATATTTGGTGACATAAATTTGAAATACAGTATGTCAGCCCTTAAATATGTCACACAAATCAGAAGTTAACATCTGAAAATGTAGATTTTATTGAGCATTTAGTAGTGTCTGTGAATTATTTCTATGCTGTCAATTTCCTCTCTCTTTCTTGCTCTCTCTTCCAGCTTTCCTAGTCTCGCTCCCTCCCTATTTAATGTTGCCCCCTAATGAAAAGTGGAGGCAGTGTAATCTTCTCTATTGTCCCGCGGGTCTCCCTTCTCCCTAACAGCAGCAGATCAAGTCAGAACAGCGTTGAGCCAACAGACAGAAATGCACTCCCTTGTCGCTATCAATCTCCGCCACTGTTGACAATAATCCTGATTTGCCTTTCCCTCTTGTTGTTTCCAAAGCCCCGGCGCCTCCTGCGCACTTTAAGAAAACAGGGTTTCACTGTGATTGTTGCTGACAGCCGAAACCTGCAGATACATCTGTGCTGGCTTTAGTGTCACAAAGCTCTGCAATGTCACCAGCTCAGTCAGGCTCGGTTCAAGAAAATATATTCCACCATGGTGGATGAAGTATTTAGATCCTTAAAGAAAATCACCAATACAACAATGTAAAAAATAGCTACAGTTACAAGTTAAAGTCTTAAATCCAAATCGTAAAAGTACAGACGTCTTGTACCCTTAGAAAGAACAAGTATGACCTGAAAGTAAACACCTTTAGAATAATGGTTACATTTACCTAGTTTATTTTTTGAAGGCAATTGGTTTACGCATATGTAAAACAAAAAGTATGATTCAATTGTCAGATTTTACAGTGTACCACAGTTAAAGTATGGACAGAAAAATCTCCCTGTGAATTATATATTATTATTTAATTAGTCTAAAAGAGTCTCAATACTGTCTCAATACTGATACATGAATGCAGAAAAACCTTATACTTGTGTAGCTGGTTGAGGTGGAGCTATAGTTTTACTTTATTTATTACAGATAGTTTAATCTTTATCAATAATATATATGAAAAATACTTGTAACTACATATGTCAGATACATGTAGTGGAATATACAATAGAAAAAAACTAAAGCACAATATGTAACTAAACATTTTACTGCAGCACAATGCTTGAGTAAATCTGTGTAGTTATGTTCCACCACTGATTATCCAATTTACAACACTTAAATAATACTATTTACACATATTTACTTTTCTTTGTACCTTTACATAAACAAATAGTTTAACCTTACTTTTCATTTTGTTTAATTGAGCACAACTCAGATGACTGTTGATTCAGGATCAACTCATATTCCTTTGTGGCAATGATATTGATGTTGACTGTGATAATATTTAAAATGCCACACTCTTCAAAATATGTGGATAAAATGTGTAAACTTGTCCACTGGGTTACTATATGGAGGAGAATGCAACCATGAATTAATCATGAATATAACACATTAAATGTCAGCATCTCCACTGTCTAGTGGAGTCGAGTCTAAGTTAACCTACGTGTCTCATAAGGAAGTCAACCACAAAAAGCCATGAATAACATTGTGGCCGTTTGGCAGGCAAATATAATTAGCTGATGTTCATGTTTAAAAGGAATTTCAGTGAGGTGGTGTGAATGTCACTGCAACTTACTCTTAAACATGGGTGACAAAGGCAGAACCCAGTAGTCCTTATAATGTGCTGCATGTAGTTTAATCACATAGTTTAACAGGAGGGATTATAATAATGGTGTCCGTGCACATACAGAGATGTATACTAGTTTTAATTGTAATCGTATACTGCATTCGTAGGAAGTTACAGCAGCCTGGCAGCCTCTAACTCAGCTGAGAATACTGTCAGGGGAATCCTGCCGCTCAACCATGTAGACAGATGTTGGACGTACAAGATGTCAGAATCTCTTTACTGTTGTATTTCTCCTAAACCCTATTAGGTCTCCTCGGGGGAGCTGTTCAGTCCCTTCAGAGTAAAACAGTCCAACAGTATAAAATAAAAAAATGTCTCATATGCTGCGTAGTTTTTCCTCAGGTGTTCACTTGAGATTTATAAAAAACAAAGAGAGCTGCCTCTTATCAAGAGAGAGAGAGAGAGAGAGAGAGAGAGAGAGAGAGAGAGAGAGAGAGAGAGAGAGAGAGAGAGAGAGACAGAGACAGAGAGACAGAGAGAGAGAGATGGATGGATGGAGTGTGTGTGTGTGTGTGTGTGTTATCCTGACCTCCTGCTAGTGTTTCATGGGCCCATTTGACCACTGTAGCCTATCCTGTGCCCCCATTTATTGTGATTGTATGGAGTTATTGAGGAGTCGGACCTATTAGGCAGGGCGCTGCCATGGCTATCCGACTACCAATTACTGTAGCCTGCAGCCGCGTATAGCCCGCCCTGACACATCTGGAGGTAGAGAGGGGTAAGGGATACTGCGAGGGGAGGAGGGGAAGAAGGGAGAAGGGGTCCTCAGGAGACATGCCACAGCAGCACGCCGTTAATCAATCCGATTTAGACCGGACAGGGACACACTTAGTCGCTGCTCCCGCCAACACTGCCATGGCGGGGGAGAGAAAATGTGTGCGTGACCTGCATCTAATTGGAGTGTAAGGACACAAAAAGATGGATAGATGGGTCCAGAATGAAGAGATAGCGATGGTGTAGCGAATGGGAGAGGGGAGATGGAAGGGGCGTGAGGTGTAGGGAGAGACAACAATTAATGATGTGATGTGAGTTGAATTAAAACAAAGGAAATGTATCGATTCATTTCTGTCTCGAGGAGGGGAATAAAAATGTTCACCTTCACTACATTGAAGAAATGGTTGCATGGAGAAATAAATTGAGTTGAATTGATGAAATGTGTGGAAAAAAACGTATCGTTTGATGGAGGATGGGGAGAAACGGATAGTTTAGTCCTATTTGATTTGTGAAAGTGATGACAAGAGAGTCAGGGAAGCTTAATGACTGGTGGAGATGATGGACTAGTCAGAGCCTCAGACAAGGATGGAGTGAGGGTATCATATTTCCATTCATTAATATGTTTGTGGTTGTGTACTTTATTTTCCACTATTAAATGGATCTTCTGCTTGAATAGTTGGTTACTTACCCAATTAATATACTTGGAACGAAACAGAAACCCCTAAATAATGAAAACCGCTGCCCTATTCGTCAGAAAAACAGCTCTTTATCCATGTTCAAATGAATAAAAGACAATTCTTTGAGTTTGAACCATGACATTACATTTAGCAACTGTGTGGGTTGTTGCAGGTGTATGCCTTCATCCACGTCATAATGAAACCTCTCCTCAATAGCAACATGTAAAAGAACATTCTGCATTTAGCAGTTTAATATTAATGTTAACTGCTACGTAAACACGTACAGTAATCGTCAGATGGAACGACTTCCTCCAAAATGGCTTCTCGAACCACTGCAGACCCAGCATCATGTTTAATCAGCAACTACACACATAAACCTGTCCAGATGTAGATAAAAGAGTGAAGAATGACTCTCCAGACCATATTCCTTTAAAAAAAAAAGTGTGTCAGGCTCCAGGTTCTGTGGTCTTCAAACCAGCTAATGTATCTTTTGTGTGTTGGTTTTGAATACAAGCAATTTCTGGATGGCAGACATTAATGCCAGTTGTATGAAGCTCATGATGACAAGCTCTTGTTGTAACTGTGTTATAGGGCTGTTGATTACATTGTTTGGTCATTTCGAGGCTATGGTGTTGTCCTTTGTCGTTGTCTATGCATATTGTCCATGTTTAGCATTATATATATATATATATATATATATATATATATATATATATATATATGTTTCTTTGATGATATTTGTAAACCTATATTATTACGTATATTTGTTAACGTGTTTGACAAATAAGATAAATACCTGTGACATAACACTACCTAATGGCATTGATTGGCAATTGTTATAGTCCAGCTGCAAAAAAACAATGTCCATATATCAGCAGCAGCCAGTGTGTGTGTGTCTGCACGTTCATTGTGTTTGCAGTAATTGCTCGACAATTGAACTGGTCCTCCCTGATGCAATCCTCGCAATCCCCATCAGACTCTTCTCTGCAACAGGTGGATCAGGTGTGAGAGCAACAATCCTCTGGAAAAATTGATAGCGGATAAGAAAGGATGTGGTCTCAAATGGAGGTTTTAGGCCAAAGATCACTGCACATCTCATCTATCTACCCAGTGGACAGGAAGGCATCTGTACTGATGACATTACACCAAGATCACAGAGTGAAACAGGAAATAAAATGGCATCGGTTACATCCAGATAGCTTGAGCAGACTGGTTTGGGATAGTGTGATAAAATGGAAGAGATAAACTTAATACATCATCAGCCTATAAAACACTGGATTGAATGATCCATATGTAGCAATAGATTAGATCACTAGATTACATAATATTTGCGTTCTTCTCGTTGAAAACAGAAAGCCATATTTCTGCCATGACTTTTCTCTTAATCCAGTAATTAATATTTAGATGGCTGAGGTGAATATGCCCCCATTGCACGTGAGTATTAGTGTTTTGGGGCTACAAGAGAGGACCAACAATCAAATAAGAGCATAGAGGCTTGTGGGAGCAGAGGCTTGTAGAGACACATGGCTGAGAGATTCGTAACTAATCAGTAAAAATCGTTCATCCATGATCACATTTACATTAAAGCAATCAGAATTTTTGTTTTTGTTTTTTTGTGTTTATGTATTTAATAGAAATGTATCATTCTCATTCTTAATTAAATTAACCTTGTTGACATAAAGGTTCTAAAAAATGAAATGCCTCAATAGGTTGTTATATAGTAGTGGCAGGCGGTGCTATCTTGCCTTGAATAGTCATTACAAACAAAAACACCTTTTTTTAGTTGAGTGAAATGGCTCAGTTATATTTAGTGACGAAGGTAAAAAATGCTTCTCCAATATCAGCATCTGAGCAAATAAGTACCATATTTGTGTCAGTTATGTATAATGAGAGTGGCAGGTGTTCAGTTTGGGCCACTTTTCAGGCCAGTTCTTGAAATACGTTGGTTGATAAAAAATTACATCATCATCCCAAATTTATAATTCTAAACACTGCTCCACATTCCTCCTTCATCAAACTTCATTCTCTCTGCTAGTCTAGCAGTTTTGTAAAATATGCAGAGGTTCTAACTGAATGTAAATCTGCTCTTCAAAAAGCTGCTGAGCCTAAAACAATCACATAATGTCAGTGGAGAGTTACCATTTCCCATCTAGCTGAGTTTTGTATTTTAGAAGCATCAAGTCTTTTTCTTATGTGTTTTGAAATTACTTGGATTTTAAAGATGTTTAATATTTGAACATAAAAACCTCTCCCCAATTTCTCCCCAAGAAATATAAATATAGCCGAATATGTTAACTATAACAAGCTTCAATGAAGACCTCAACATACTGTAAAATACACTTAAGACATCACATATACTCTTCCTTGATGGTATTGCTTTATTTATTTCCATTTTTGCAGCCTATCAGCATTTACTTTTTTGTCTCTGTTGCAGGTGAGAGCCAGTGCAATTGCTCAAGATGCAGATCAGAACTACGACTATGCCTCCAACAGTGTTATCCTGCACCTGGATGTTGGGGACGAAGTGTGCGTACAGCTGGACGGGGGCAAAGTCCACGGCGGGAACACCAACAAATACAGCACCTTCTCTGGCTTCCTCATCTACCCTGACTGACAGTATACTCACATTTATATATTCTCTCTCTGTAATCAAGGAAACAGTTTCCTCTCCTTTCTTCATCTAACACCACCATGCCTCCTTAGTGTGATTTGTCATTTCAATGCCATTCCGTACACAAACATGTAATTACATGACCACAGTTAACAAATAGAGAAATTGTGTAAAAATGAATACAGTATTGTATATATTGCCAGTTAACATTTACTTCTCACACACACACTAATGTAATCATTATTCTGTGCCATGTACAGTGTGTGTAAGCGTGACTAAAACACCGGATTCACATTTCACATTGGCGACACACAATGTGTGCTCACATGAATTGAACTTCTCCGATGAGTTGTTACACAAGATGACCATTTCAGCCGCCGGTCTGAAATCGACTGGAATGATCTCTGAATGTAGACTGTAAAACAAAGTGTGTGTACTTGGATGCCGCCTCTCGCCTTCACTGTGAGATGGATTTCCAAATGAGAAAAGTCATGAATATATTGATTGCAGCTGATAATACAGCCAACACCATGAACATAATCCAGTGTGTTGTATGTTTGTGTTGATGCTCGTGTGCGAGCATACGTGTGTTTACCCTTCTGCTTGTGTTAAAGCATGAAAGCATCACGTTGCTGTTAGTTTAACTTGCACATTTTACAGCTCCTGTTAAGGGAGGGGATGTCAAGTTGTTGGTAACAGTCCCTTAATACACACGGTATATTGATACTGAGGTTTAGCTTTGAGATTTTCCCTGAGCCGCAGCTCACGGCAGTGCCTCATCATGTCCTGCTAATGAGCTGAGGCTTCCTATACAGCCTGTTCAGTCACACTTACATCTGGCATCCATAGTTTGCTATATACGTTTGTTTGCTTTCTTGCAGAGATTTAGATAAGACAAAGGAAACTCTCATATTCGTCTGTTCACGATAACGCTATGGCCAGCAGCCGCTTAGCTTATAGCAATAGGGCAGGGTCATACCAGAGAACGAGTAGTAGGATGTGTTGTCTGACCACGCTGGAAATTAAAAGTGTTTATATCCATCAACCGAATGGTTGCACTGGAAGGCCAAGTGAAAAGCCAGCAGACTTAGAGAGGGGAGGTATGTGATATCGTACCAATATGGAGTTGAAATTGAAATTGTTGTGTAACAAATGGAGAAAAAAAGTTAAAACCATGGCTCCTTTCTCATCTCTGCACAGCTGACCAATCACAGTGTGAGATGTGTGTGAATGTTGGATCGTAAACTTACAGAAATGGTTAAACACAGCTTCCCTAAACCCTAAAAAGGTATGTGAGAAGGGGTCTCCGAAGCTATTGAAGCCAACAAGTACTTTTTTGAAAGTGCATGCCCTTTTCCCCAGTTTCCAACAGCGGCTTTTTAGATGGTTCTGTGTAAAAAAAAGGTGGGTCGAATAGGTTGTCTACAACAGCTGGATCCCCTTTTCCAGTCTTTAAGCTAAGCTTAGCTAACTGGCTGCTGGGTGGAGCGTCATATTTACTGAACAGATAAGAGAGTAGCATTGATTTTCTTAATCTAATTCTCTGCATAAAAACAAATAAGTATATCTCACCAAGTGTCACACTTTTCTTTTAATTTTACTGTCAATAAACCCATGTCAAATGTTTTTAAAATACAGGTGACTGTTGTTGATGTTTTACTGCCATACCTGTAGGTTGTCTGTGCCTTACACAATCTTTTTCATTTTTATGCATGAGACACGTGTTGAATCCAGGCGATACAAACAAGCTGATACAAACAGCAATCTGACGACCACTTTAAGAAATATAGATG
Organism: Taurulus bubalis; assembly: GCF_910589615.1. NCBI lineage: Eukaryota > Metazoa > Chordata > Actinopteri > Perciformes > Cottidae > Taurulus > Taurulus bubalis. The sequence goes on along the minus strand of NC_136593.1, from coordinate 16,121,159 downwards.
CTAACTGAGGTTGTTGATTGTGAATCTTTGTATGTAACTGAATGTGACTCTACTGTGAATAAAAGGCCCAAAAGTGAGACCAAGGTTCATTCGTTATGGTGGGAAACATGAGGGAACGAACAACCAAAGCATGTAACTGTGCTGCTCATCCAGAATACATTATAAATATGTTGATGTAACCAAATTACTATATTTAACAATTCTATTTTTTTGATGATATAATGCTTAGACGGGTACAATATAATACTCCTTTGAGCACATCTGCTGTAGTTTTAGTGCCATGGAAAAAGAGTTTCATATTGGCCCAACAAGGGACACAGATCAAACTTTGAAGCCTGATAGCATGACTACCCCGATGAGATTTGGATGTGAACTTTTCTGGTCATTCTTGTCCTGTGATTGAAAAGCCCTCCCGGCGTTGTGTAATCGTACACAGACATTCCTCCTGAGTGGCTTTGCATAACCTCTGTGTCATGCTGCATCCTACTGTGTGTGTTTTCTGGCGCTGTTACCTTCGTTCACGAGCAGTGTGGACTCATTGTTGTCACTGTACTTTGCAAGCTGGGTTGTGTGTATTTGTTATGTATAAAGTCAGCATAGATTTTCCTCTGCCCTTGAAGACCATAAAACACAATAAAATGAAAAGAAAAGTCAGGATTATTTTGCCGTCGCTGAGTAAAACCACTGCTTTCTTTATTCTTTGTACTCTTCAAAAACTCAGCTGGTGACATGTTGTGATAAGTTCTCACTGCTCAGGGTGTTTATTTTTTATTGCAAAGATCTCAAGATTTTTTTAGCATTTGTCAAACTTATCTGAGGTTTGAATATGAAAACAGCTGACAAATATATTGTATTTCCACCAAGAGCCAACAATAAACCTACCTGCCATGTATTTTTTTCCTCCATTGATAAAGAATAATGTGGTAAACTGTCTCACTTTGTGGACATTATTTCCTAATTATTGTTATTTTTAATAAGGTTTTGCATGATGTGTGCTAATTGTTTGTGTTTTCATGTCAAACTGAGTTCTAGAATGTAATGCATGAAGTAAAAATATAAACTTCAAGTATTTCAGGTAAATATAATATTCTAAATATTATTTTATATTTTTGTGGGCAGCTAAACTTCTACACATGAATGTCAGTAAACACAGAAAATTAAGATGTAAGCTAACAACTTCTGGCACAGATACGACTACAGAGATGTTTGTGTAATAACCAGGTCTAAAAGGTTTTGCAGTTCTTTAATTTTTCCACATTGTTAACAGACATCTGCACTAATGAGTCAATAATTAAAGATCTGGTGAAGTCAAGAGAAATTGTGAAGTTCTTTAGATTCCCTCAAAATCGAAGACACTGGTTTTACTACATGAGCAACGTCTCAGACACATAAAGCTTAGCACTCAGGGCCATAACATATTTTAGGAGAAAACTTCATCCTTTTGACACTTACTGTGTTGGATGTGATGTCGCTCGCTTTAGAGAAGTGGTTGCCATACAATCTTAAACTGCACAAAACAATGCCTTGTGACTTTGTGAACATTGACACCACCTCCTGTGTTAAGACTTATTGCTGTCTTTGTTCCCTGCGCTGTTGTAATTTTTAAGCTCCGCCCAGGTTTGTTTAACAAGCTCAACTTATCCTCAATGTTCTTATGCACCTGGACTAAGAATGAAGGAAGTGCTAAAAAGCTCCTGTGGCAGCAGCAGGGAGAGGCCTCTGGCGTGGGGACGCTGGTCCTGCTGCCTCTCAACCTGTATTTTGTTTTGTCTTGTTTGTATATTTTCAGGCCAATGAATTCCATGGATCTGATTGTTTTAAAGGTGCGGTTGGGTCAGTGGTGGAGTTTTTTTCTCCCCAAAGGGCGGCCTAAGGGTGGGGGCGTAACACAGGTTTATTATCAGTTTTGTGAAATACAGCAACGCCTTTATTAGCGAGTCCATAATTAAAGGTTTGGTTTTCTGAATTGAAGCTTCAAGAAGGGTTGAACAGAAACACTAATTGGACAAATTCTTATTAAAATATCTGCAGTCAGACAGAATTACAGCGGCAGCAGCAGCTTGTTTTATAGCTTTCCCATTAAAAGACTTACTTCTTCACCTACTACTGCTTTACCCTCTGCAAGGCCACCCTGTGAAAATGAAACACTGTCTGAATGGATTTCTCACCTCACCAGAATAAAACAAGAAGATGGATCTTTAATTAAAGGTGAGACGTACTATTCTGGAACAGGAAGTTCTCACTGGTGCAAATGAGAGGTTGGGAGATGTTGGACTGGAGGGTGTTGGTAGAGTTGTGTCTCAGCAGTGTGTCCAGCACCCACCACCACCCTCTGAGTCACACTCCCTCCTCGCAGATTCCAGCGTTAAGTTAATTGGACAGGGAGAGAGGGCTGAGGAGGGAAGCGTTCAGCCCCATTAGCAATCCTTCTGTGGAAGGCTGAGCCGAGAGGATCACAGACTCACAAATAGGAGGATTAAAATAATCAATAGGCTTCACTTTCTCTCCTTCAGCGCAGACGAGTGCACAACACACACGCGCACACACACACACACACACACACACACACACGCACACACACACACACACACACACACACACACACACACACACACACACACACACACACACACACACACACACACACACAGCAAATACAAACACACAGACTGCCTGAGGAATTCAAGGAGCACTACTCTCTTCAATGTTGTCTCTGGACTTTCACAAATTAGCCTGGGTCATGTAAGATTCACACATACACACACACACACACACACACACACACACACACACACACCTATTCTCTGTTAATGAAGGTTAATTTGAGCCCCTGACTAACTGAGAACCGGTAAAAAGGTCAAAGACATGAAAGCAGTCCGTTGGTTTATATTTTGCTCCGTTTTTTTCTTATCTCTCATGTCAGCTTTTTTTTTTTTTTTGCTTATAGGATGCATTTAGGATTATAATTATGTCTTTGTCTATATTCATATAATATCCAGTCTGTGACGCATTAGTGGCTGTCCCTCCCTTTAACTGTGCTGATATTGGAAATCACTTTTATGTTTTAAAATTAATGTATAATTTGTTTTAACTTATTTATATTTTAAATAAATGTTAGATACAAGTGAAAAAAGATACAGATATATTTTGTGTAGCAGACCGGTTCATTAGTCTTTCTCATCTTGCTAGTAATTTCTCCAAAGACTGAATTTGTCACCCCTTGGTCCAAAACTGCCACACCATGACTCTCCTGAATTAATCAAAGTCAAATAAATTGGAAAAACATAATTAAATACATTAATAATATTAAAGAGATTACTAAAATAACTAGCAAGACATAGAGGACTTGAATAACTACAGTAAAAATTGTCAACTGAATATATTTTAAAGAGAGCACTCTCCGAGTCCAGGTCTCACACAATCAAAAATAATGAATTGATAGAAGGCCTAGTGGCCAGTACATACCTATTTCATATGATTATCAAATAAATTGATTTAAATCATATTTTTTGTAAATACAATATGTGCACTCACTGCCTCTGAATCAGAAACCTGGTCTTTTTTAAATGTTTGAATTATTTAAGTCTTATTTCAAGAGTGCAGAATGCATGGTTTATTTGATTATATATTCAAGATTTAAAAGTAAGCCAACCATCACTCTCAGGGAGGAAACATGAAGTTACTTCTTGTCATACAAGTCATGCTTCATACTCAAATTAGACCCACTTCTTTCGGTTGCCACTTACAGTATCCATGAGTGCTTTGAGGTGAATACCTGTTGATTCTGTAAATTGTTTCATTTTACAAATGTGTACAGATGCAGCGAGATCTGACGAGCTGTTAAATGATATGATATGTATTATAGGCGTTTGTATTTCTTTTCTAATAGTTTAGAAAAAAGGTCACTGGAAACTTACCGGGCATATGCAGAATATACGTAGTTATAGAGGGCACAAACAATATTATTATTTATTAACACATCCCTATAGACCACAAACAGTGAATACAGCGTTTCATCTTTTTTTCTCTAATACCATTTTATCATGAGGATTTATTCTGCTATCGTGCTCCAGTCTAATGTTTGTTTGGCTCCTAAAGACTTTGCTCCTGTACGCACATATAAAACACAAAACCACTGTCATCAAATAGGATTCATATATTATATTGACCACCAGCAGTAATTGACAGGAGACATTCTGCATGATGAGTAGCCTGCTTTTATTTTCGATACCAACATTTATATTTTGTTACAGTCACATTTTCTTGAACAGTGTTTTAACGTGTCGTGTAGTGTTTTAACAATAAGGTTTTTCATTATTCTTCTCCAACCATGATGCAGGCCACTGCTTTTCAAACCTCTCACAAGAAGAAGTATTTTTTTTAATTCATTCCCTACGTGAGTGCGCAACCTGCTGGACATTGGCCGGTATTACACTTGTCACCAGGTGTAGTACCACGCTTTGGCCGTTGGGCGGCAGGCGACGTTGACTAGTTGTCTGCAGTCAAAGATGGCGGTGCGGAAGAAAGACGGCGGCCCGAATGTAAAATATTTCGAATCGTCTGATACCATTTCTCAGTTTGATAATGTCCGCGTCTGGCTGGGAAAGAATTACAAAAAGGTACCGACCGCATGTTTTGTCTCCATACACACAGAGCTGACATGTTTCACCCTGAAATGCGGGTACTTACCTATTGGGCAGCGGCAGTGACAAAGAGAGGAGGGAGGGTGCTGCTGAGCGTCCAGCTGTTTGCCTCTCTCGAGCCGGGATACAAAAGGATGCTGAGCCAACAGCTGCAACAGATGCAGCCGCTAAACGCGGCATCCCTGCACGTTATTGTAGCTAAACCGATGCAAAAGCAGCACACAATCTGCCCTGCGAGGATGGTATTTTTGCAAAAGAGGTGACTTTAGTCGGCCAACCAGCTAGCGAGCTAGTTAGCTACCCGGCTAACGGTAATGCAGCTGAGATCCAGATGTTGGCTGTGTGGCGCGCAGCGCTGACTGAAGCCATGGCCTGTCTGTAATAGACACATTCATTTAACCAAATAACTGCATTATTTATTTAAGAGTGCAACAACAATAATTATGCAATTAACTATATTTACCATTTAATTCCCTTATCACATATTACATAATTACATATTACACTTACCCTAATTAATAAAAATGCTCCCTCCAGTTTTTTTTAAACAACTGAGCCATCAGTACACTGTTCACTGTGATCTGTCCTCTCTGTGGCTCAGCACTGATAGCCTCTCTGTGTTGATGTCCTCTCAGTATATATATATATATATATATATATATATATATATATATATATATATATATATATATATATATATATCTATATCTATATATATATATATATATATATATATATAAATATATATAAATATATAAATATATATAAATGAAGAGAGCGAGAGAGAGAGAGAGAGAGAGAGAGAGAGAGAGAGAGAGAGAGAGAGATGTCTTATCTTATCTGATCTCAGTACATCCAGGCCGAGCCCCCCACCAACAAGTCTCTGTCCAGCCTGGTGGTCCAGCTGCTCCAGTTCCAGGAGGAGGTGTTCGGTAGACATGTCAGCAACCCTCCGCTCACCAAGCTGCCAGTATGTGTCCTTTAACTGTCATTTACACACCAACACACAACTTTATCCCACTGAGGCATTTTAAACGGTTGTGTTTTCCTGCAGATGAAGTGTTTTCTGGACTTCAAGTCAGGTGGGGCTCTCTGCCACATCTTGGCTTCTGCCTATAAGTTCAAGAGTGACCAGGGATGGTAAGACTTTCTTTTTAGCTGATATACTTGTTTACTAAACAAACAAACTGAAAATAATGTGTACACATGCTCTGTATACAGTTGGATGTTGGCTATGTTGCTGTTTCTTGTTTAACTCCAGTCTAATTTCCTGGTAGGCGCAGGTTTGACTTCCAGAATCCGTCGAGGATGGACCGAAATGTGGAGATGTTCATGACCATTGAGAAGTCCTTAGTGCAAGTAAGTTTGCCACTGAGCTTTACTCAGAGAAAAATGCAATTGTAAATGGTTCCCGTTCTATTTTTTAAATTGTAATAGCAGTGTTTAAAATAGTTTTTTGTATTAAGAAAGTTTCTTTCACATCACTCACTTTTTACAACATTTCCACAATTTGACACAATTATAATGGTTGTTTTTAAGAAATCAAGTGTGAGCCTCAACAGGGGTCAGTTGATACATTTCCGTTGTTTGTTTTTTGCTGTAGGCATCACAGCATTATAATTGTAAAGGAAAAACTATATTCGAGAGATTGCATGTCTCTTACGATTATTCCATTATATTTGTGAAGTGTCTGAGAATCAGGATGCCGGAGATTTACAGAAAGAAACAATGAAGGGCACCCAGTCATGTGACCTGAGCAGTAATCCTGTTTAATCAGTCCTGCAGTTACACTACAAGATCCCTCAACTCTCTTAATCTGGAGAGCTCATCAACACTGACTGAGTTTTAATTTAGATTACATGATAATAAATATATATATATATATTTTCTGACACATCTGTTGCATTTCTCTTCATTTCAGAACAACTGCCTGAGTAGGCCAGTCATCTTCCTGAGCTCTGACATGGAGCCAAAACTGCTTGCGAAACTGAAAGACATCATAAAAAGACATCAGGTGTGTGTTTTGTTTTGTTAAAAGTCTGAGTGCTACAGACAGAAAACACACTGTTGTAATCTCCTTGTGACTTTATCTGTTGCAGGGCTCAGTAACTGAGGACAAGGCCTCCAGCTCCCATGTTGTTGTTCCTATTCCCACCAGCTTGGAGGAAGGTGAGGCTTCAGGTTGTTGTTTATTTTAGTGAATTCTGATGCAATCAGCTTTGTGCTGATTTCCCTTTCTCTTTTTGGTCCAGAGGAGTGGGTGCGTCCAGTGATGAAGAGAGATAAGCAAGTGCTGCTCCACTGGGGATATTTTCCTGACAGGTTGGTGCTGAGTTTACAGAGAGCACCATTCAACATTTTACTTTTAAATAGAAACATTTTACACTTAACTGGAGAAGTATAACACTGTAGAGTGGATCTGCAAATGTTGCTTAAATTACACAATGGTCTACCTGAGTTGTTTTTACAAGCCCAAACCTGTAATCTTCCCTCTGCCTTGAACTTTGACCTTGTTCCTCTCACCATTTAGTTACGACACCTGGATCCAAGCTAGTGAGATTGAGGCTGCTGTGGAGGATCCTCCCAGCCCAGAAAAGCCTAGGAAGGTACTTATTTTGTAGAAACTTTTTTGTAGTTTGTTGTCTCTGTTTTTGTGTCATCCATTCCCAATTTTTATAATCTATGTTCTTTATCCTCTCTTAGTTTAAAAATTCATAACAAATATTTTTTTAACGTCTGCTTACATACCCCATACATTTAAGATATTTAACATATTTCACACTGTTCAACTACAACAAATATACAGTATATATATATTTGCTGCATTGACTTGTTCCTGCCCTTCCTGTAACATATTCAAATCAAATATGCTGTTTTTAATGGGTGCATGATGCATCGTTACATCAGATGGAAAATATTTGATGCCTGTGCATAATTTTTATGAGCACAATTTTGGAAAACGTCTTTAAGTCTTGAGTATGTAAATGATGTAAGTTAATTGTATGTGTCTTAACCGTTTCTTTATGATACAAATCTGTCAGGGGACTGTTGAGTGTGCGCAGAGGTTATAGCTCCCTTATTTGGATTAATAGCTCATATTTTGTGCAAAACATTGAAGAATGAAGTGTTTGGGTAAATTGGCACTTGAATTACTCTGGCACTTTGCTGAACCATGAATTAAAGGCAGCGTCAGTAGCTCTTATTGTGTATTTAGAGCATCAATCGCTCAAGGCGCTCAGCACTCACTAAGACATGAGAGTAGGCGCGGTGAAGCATTAAAATGTTTGGAGCTGTTGTCACACAAAAATCAGCTCATTGTGTTAGTTCGCGATCCTGCCACTCTGTTTACTCACAGCATAAACGTCTCCCTCAGACCACAACTTCAAAGTGACTTGATTAAGATTAACTGCATTTGTCTTCATTCAGTGTCTGCTTCATTAATGTAGTTAAGTCTCTGTATAATTGTTTTTACGGAAACATAAATCATACAAAACTTCCATTGAACACTAACATATTTAATTTCTTTTTAATGCAGCCATTATTGCCCAAATGCAATAATGTTTCAGCCACAAAACCAACATAGGATCCAGAAAACACCTCCACTAATGTTCTCAGCAGCAGTACTTTTGCTGTGGATACACTAAAGATTTTATTACATTTCTAGGCATGGCATTTTAATCTGTGTGTACAAGATAACATTGTGCCATGTTGAAATTGACTGTAGGTGATTTCTAGAAGATTTTGCTAAAAAAAAGTGTCAAACACACTGCTTTAACTATGAAATAAGTTGGTGACATTTCACTCATTTCCCGCTGACATGCTCAGTGCTTACAATGCTCTCTGTATACAGGTCCATGCCAAGTGGATTTTAGACCTGGACCAGTATAACGAGTGGATGAATGAGGAGGACTATGAAGTGGGCGAGGGCTGCCCTAAGAGGAAGAGGATCTCAGCCAAGACCCTGACAGATGAGGTGACCACTCCTGATGAGCGGAGGGACAAGAAGCCCGGCAGTGCTAAGAAGAGGAAGAGGTCGCCGTCACCTTCCCCGACCCCTCCGCCTCAGGAGAGCAAGAAGAAGAATACCAAAAAAGGGTTGGTGACCAGTTGTGTCTTTCTGCAATGATGTCACACTCATCAGCCATTAGAACCAGTTGTGTCAGAGACATTATGCAGTATTGTAAAATAAGGTTTTTTATGTATGTGTGTCTGTGTGGACAGACCAACGACCCCGTACACGAAGTCTAAACGGGGCCAAAGGGAGGAGGAACCGGAGGATCCTAGTAAAGACTTGGACGAAGCATCACCTGTTCCAGCATCAGAAGAGGGAAATCCACCTAAAACAAGTACACAAACATTCAAAATATACATAAATAAAACCATATATGATCATTAAAATAAAGCTATGTTGCCTCCTTCAAGACTTAAACGTAGTTGTTGTCTGTTACTGGCTGACATTATACTTTCTTTTTACAGATAACACCAAGAAGGACTCTGATTCAACGCCAGTCAAGGGAGGAACAGATATGGGTGAGCAAAAAGTTTTGTATGTTTCATCTCCATCATGGCCACCTTTAACTACTTTTACAATAAAGCATCCCTTTTATATGCAAACACTGGAAAACACAGAAATTTGTTTCAGCAATGTATTACTTGATCGTGTATCTGGGTTTTAGCCTTACATTGTTTTTACACGACTTTTATCTCTAACTGCATGGAGGAGAAGTGCGCTTTTCAAACTGTAAATAAGTCCTCTATTCACTTTGTATTCAGTGAATGTTATGTCTCTCTGCCCTTGTTTTATATTCACCGACCATTCTTTTGTGATTCGAACAGACGAGCAAGAGGATGAGTCCATGGAAACAACAGGCAAGGTAAAGTAGTTTTAAAACTGCAGGAAAATGTGGGGACAGTGAGGGCAGTAAACGCATTTATCAACGTGAGTGTGTGTCTGAACAGGAGGAGGAGGAAGGCTCTCCAAGCGTGAAGGGTGAACCAGTGAAAGGCTCGGACCTTCACGAGGACAACGTGACCGAGCAAACCCATCACATTATTATACCGAGCTACGCTGCCTGGTTTGACTACAACAGGTAAGAAGACATTCTTCTTGAAAATGTTTGATGTAATCTGATTCCAGATATGTTACTGATGTATTTATAGAATTCAGATATGTGAAAAGTAAGAACTAGGTGAGATTAGCTTGTGTCAGTTTTATTTGATATAAAAACCAGTATAGTCTCAGCACTAGAGAGCACATGACTGATATTCATACGTATTTCAGCGGTGAGTCCTCATGATGTCCTAATTGTTCCCCCCCAGTGTTCATGCCATTGAGCGCAGAGCCCTGCCAGAGTTTTTCAATGGGAAGAACAAATCCAAAACCCCAGAGATGTGAGTATTCGATCCGTACACCGAACAAGATCCGGTATTATCTGAAACGTTTATCTGACACACATTTCAAAAAGCAATCCCACATGATACAACAGTAAGTTAAAATATCTTTTTATGCACCTCCTTCTTTCAGTTACCTGGCGTACAGGAACTTCATGATTGACACGTACCGGCTGAACCCTCAGGAATATCTGACGTCCACGGCCTGTCGCAGGAACCTGGCAGGAGACGTGTGTGCGATCATGAGGTAGTTGGAGGCTGAATGGGAATATTTCTACTCAATCCAGAGTTTTAACTTTGCATTTAGCCAGTCGCTTGTTTTTGGTCAAACTGCGATCACTGTGTGTTTCTTGTGCTGCAGAGTGCATGCCTTCCTGGAGCAGTGGGGCCTGATCAATTACCAGGTTGACTCTGAGAGCCGACCCACACCCATGGGTCCCCCACCCACTTCTCACTTCCACGTCCTGGCAGACACTCCGTCCAGTCTGGTGCCCCTGCAGCCCAAGACATCCCAGGTCCACATACACTCTCAGACACAAACACAAATAAAACATGCATACATGTTCTGGGTTGTTTTACACATGTCCTCTCATTGTGCACCTGTAGACGCCTGCTACCCAGCAGATGATGTCATTCCCAGATAAAGTGAAAGAGAAACCAGCAGATCTGCAAAACTTTGGGTTGCGAACTGACATGTACAGCAAGAAGACTTGTTCTATAAAGGTACAAGTCCAAGAAAATGCATGAAGGAAGGATTATTTTTCTGTACGTTTACAATAAGCTCCTATATTAACAAAGTGGTGTTGATATTTGTGCACAGAGCAAGAGCACAGCGAGCTCTATGAGGGAGTGGACCGAGCAAGAAACACTACTACTACTTGAGGTACTAGTTATCCCTTAAATCAATCGTGTGAAAATAAGAAAGTAGAAATGCGAAGCTAAATGTAGTCCCCACTTCTCTCAGGGGTTGGAGATGTACAAGGACGACTGGAACAAGGTTTCAGAACACGTGGGCAGCCGTACGCAGGATGAATGCATCCTGCACTTCCTGCGGCTGCCCATTGAAGACCCTTACCTAGAGGAACACTCGTCGTCCCTGGGACCACTAGCCTTCCAACCAGTACCTTTCAGCCAGGCAGGAAACCCTGTCATGAGCTCGGTGGCCTTCCTCGCCTCTGTTGTCGATCCACGTGTTGCCTCTGCTGCGGCCAAGTCTGCTCTGGGTGAGAAGGAGCTTCTTTTGGATTGTCATTATTGATTACTCTTTCGTAACCAAAAACCTTGATCTGCCTCTCCCTCTTAGAGGAGTTTTCTCGTATGAAGGAGGAGGTTCCTGCAGCTCTTGTTGAGGCTCACGTGAGGCGGGTGGAGGAGGCAGCGAGGGTCAGTGGCCGACAGGACCCGCTGTATGGCTTGGAGGGAAGTGGCATCGCAGGCACTGGCCTGGAGGAGGGAGACAGACCTGGTAGGATGGACACACACACACACACACACACACACACACACACACACACACACACACACACACACACACACACACACACATCTTGTTTCTCAAGATTAACTCAGTGGCCACAGTGCACTGTTCACTCTACCCTAAATCAATTATAAATAGAGATAAAAAGCTAATTGTAGTCTATCAAATAATTTTAACCCACTCATTATGTTATACTTAGATGATCAAAGCAGACCAGTGCTAAACTGCCCATATTTATATGATTCCCATAAATAGAATGAGCCAGTTGTATTATAAACAAAAATATTAGGCTATTTATTAGACCAACCATACTGAAATATGGAGATTCTGATATGTAATGTAATATCTAATATTAGTGATGCACCTGTCAGTGTTTTTTAACATCCGCACCCACTCGACCTGTTATGAGAGCCAATCTGCACCGACAAACCTGCAAAAAAATCAACAGATCCCGACCCGAAAACCATCAACCTAATGCATTATAGCAGCGCAAGTGTCAGGACAGAGATCTGAGAGACAGAGACATCCTCCTCAGGGCTCCTCCCACAGAGAGCAGCTACAGCTGGAGAGGTCCAGAGTGCTCTCTTTCTCCCCCACCACAGTAGTGGAAGGATCTAAGAGTATTCATTGTTACATTTATTGTACATTTATTGTAAATGATTGTAAATCACTTTGGATAAAAGCGTCAGCTAAATGACATGTAATAATGTAATACAAATTTACATTGTTCTTTATTTTTGAGTAATAGCAGCAGAACAAGTAGCCAATCATTACAGACGGGAGCTCAGTCTGTGTCTCCCTTTTTCTCTCTAACACACCGAGTCCCTTCTGCCCCCGAACATTTTGGAAGAAGAAGCGCTTTTCTTCTTATTGAAGTAACACAAGCGATTGTCCAACCAATGAGGATTTTGGTCGGACAATTGCATATTGACCAACCAATCCACCTACAAAATTGAAAAAAATGAAACACTTTTGCACTCGCCTTCTCTCTAGATGAAAGCAGTGATGAAAGTAAGAGTGACAGCCAACCAGGTGAAGAGAAGAGGGAGTCCAAGGTATGACGCATGTTCGATATAACATAAAGAGTCTGTTTTGTGAGTTCTGCTGATGAACTGCTGCGAAGCTCATTGTGTTTTTTGCTTTCCCATAAAGGACAGCAAAGATGGAGCGACTGAGGAAGAGGAGAAACAGGCAGAGAACGGGAAGAAGGAAGAAGAAAGAGGAAGAGAAGCAGAAGGAGAGAGGGAGAGGGAGACGGACAAAACCGAGTCAGAGATTGGTATGAAAATGCATCACAGTCTGAGAGAGGAAATAGTGTGTTCTTGACAAAGGTAAAAAAAAAAACTTTTCTTTTCTCATAGGTGATGGGGAGAAAGCGAAGGACGGGAAAGAGGGCACAGAGGAAGGACAACGAGAAGCAGAGAGTGAAGGAGAGAGGAAGGCTAAGGTGGAGCGTGACGTTGGAGAGGGGAACCTTGCCACTGCTGCCGCGTCTGCACTCGCTGCTGCTGCTGTCAAAGCCAAGGTACAGTTCATTATCTCTGGGCATAAAGGTACTGCTTCCTTCATCACCTTTATGCCTCTGCGTCTGCAGCCATGGCATCATGTCTTTGTGCTGCCTGTCCGTCCGTCTGAACCTCCTTACATACTATACTTTGACTTTCTTTTATGGCATGCTGCAGTACTATTACTGCATATTACAACATAGTACACTTTGACATTTATTATGACATTTTTATGATGTTAATGATATATACTATTAATTAGTAATGTGTATTGACATTCCATACACATATTGATGGCTGGAAAAAGTGAAGTATATTTTGTCATAACAAAATGACAATGTTGTATAATGTCAATTTGCTTTTTATTGATTACTTTTTACCCCATTTTCCTTACCTTACTATACTATTACTTTTTTATGAACATTCAAATTGTATTTGTATATTCTCTCTGATGTCGTTCTATTTTCTTTTTTATATATGTGTTTACAAAACATACAATGCTTTGTTTTACTTTTACATTTTTATGACATACTATAGGCACATTACAAATACAGTAGCAAATATTTTCACTTGGAGTTTGAGGTATGAAATAATTAGAATTTGGTGGCCAAAGGTCACAGTGACTTACAAAACACGCTTCTCGACATAATTCACGACCATATTAATGATAATTATGACAATTTCAACAAATTTTGAATTGGATAAAATTATGAAGTAATGTAATTTTTGACAGACATAGATATAAACTGCATGGCAGAGTCATACAACTATGATTCTAGTTTTTCTTACTTTCACATTTTGTCTAATCTAAGTTTCTCCTTCACTTTCTTCGTAGCACCTGGCTGCAGTTGAAGAGAGGAAGATTAAATCTCTCGTGGCTCTGCTGGTGGAGACCCAAATGAAGAAGCTGGAGATTAAACTGCGACACTTTGAAGAACTGGAAACCATAATGGACAGAGAGAGGGAGGCCGTGAGTTAGGGATTCTGGGATATGTAGTATCTCACGAGAGAAGTCAACCTATACAGTACAATATCTTTAACCTTTTTACCTTTTTTGTTTGTAGTTGGAGTACCAGCGTCAGCAGCTGCTGGCTGACCGTCAGTCCTTCCACATGGAACAGTTGAAATATGCTGAGATGAGGGCCCGCCAGCAGCACTTCCAGCAGATTCAGCACCAGCAGCACAGCCAGGCCGCCGGCCCTCATGCCAACCAGGCCGCCCCAGCACCAGCCCCAGCACCCCCGACCGCAAGTCAGCAAGCCCCCAACACACCAGCGCCGCAGCCGGCCCCCAGTCCCGCGCCTCCAGCCTCAGCCTCTGCCCCGGCCCCTGAGTCCCAAGCCCCTCAGGGTGCTCACACCTCGCCCCCCTGCCCTCCAGGTGCAACCCCAGCTACCCAGTCAAGCTCCAGCTCCAGCACTACTCCTGTACTCCATGGTGAGTTTAAAGCTTCTTAAATACATACTCTGCTCTCTCATCCCTACTTTTCGACTCAGATCTGTGTAGCCATCATCATATTTTTAAATAAATATATTTTGGATGGATGTTAATATATAATATACTAAATTCTCAACACACATACACTATTATCAGCGTTGAATTGTTTGTCCTGTTGACTTTAATGAGGACCACGTATTTCTCCTCATCACCTGTTGTACCTTACAGAGCCCGCCCCCCCTCCTCCTGGGGAAACACTCCATCCCTCAGCTCCAGTCCAACCTCCACAGTGAGAGACTCAAACACAGCCTGAGAATCCGAATGACTCAGACCACTTGCCGGTATCATCTGAAATGAAGAAGTCATAAACCGAAGAAGAACACATTTTACATGTTCAGCTCTTTTATTTGTTTTGTTTGTTTTTCTTCCAACAGGACAATTGACGTGAGAAAGAAAAAATTATAACGTATAAATCAAACCAGCTCTACTTTAACTCTGTCGAAAAAGATGTACTTTTTAAATTTAGCTGTTCGTCCTGTGCGGTCGATTTGACGGCAACATCTCATTTCATAATTTGAAGTTTAACACCAGAGTGAACTAAGAGGGTCTTTCCAACATGCTGCCAGTCAAGGAAAGAAGAGAAAAGACTCATCTCGTGTTTTCAGTGTTTTGGCAATTGTTGCATTTATTTTCTGCAACAGTTTGACACAGCTTGTGAAGTTTGTGCTTCGCAATCTCTCTAGAGTTCCCCCCCTTGTACTGTAGGTACTAATTCAAATATATGTAAGACAAAAATGCACTTTTAACATGTTTCCCAAGGTCTCATTGAAAGACTTGAAGCGTCGATGATTTAACTTTAGCACTTATATCATCCTTTTGTTGTCTTAAATACTTTTTCATGCTGAAGGTTTCGAAAACTTGATTGGAAATGTAACTTTTTCCGCTCTACTTTTATTTGTTTTACATGGACAAACAGTCACTTAGAGGGTCTGGCCTGGAGGTCCCATGTCTAAAACCAGATAAATGTCTGATATGAATGAAAACTAATTAGAAATCAGTTGGAAATGAAGTTGGTTTGGATGCAGTTTGAGACGATGTACTGTAAACTGGATTTTTGTTGTAGTTACAAACACATCTTGTGTTGCCCTGTAATGATAATATTTGAAAGTTCTGACAGCATGAAATCATCATCCTGAGAAGGCCTCTCTTTAAATATATCTTAATAATGTCCATCCTTTCGACAGCACTTAAGGAATAACATGTCAGTGAGGAGCTTCATGTTTTTCAAATCTGGATGAACTAAAGCATCCGGGAGTTTGTGAGGAATGTAGTTTTGTTCAAAAGGAATGATTGAAAGTCTGGGAATGATAATTATACCAGTGACTGCACGAGTGTTTATTAATAATTTGACTTTTTTTTTAATTGCTCAACCAAAATGTTTTATAATCATGTTTATCTCACATTTATTCAGTGAGTTGTATTGTGGTTGCTTGGGAAATTAAGAAGATTTTTTTAGCAGCTTGTTTTTCGCTGGTGCATTTCAAGTTACACATGGAAGAAATGTGAAGCCTGTCAAAAAACAAGGGAGTTTGCACCTTAAACAGCTGACAATGAAGAATTGTGTCCTTAATATCTGCAACAATATCCTCACTTTTTATCCTATCAATTTTTATATTTTTTACTTTGTTTTCCATCTCCTTACTTTTCATATGTCAACATTGTACCTGTATATTACTACATTTGTATCTTATATTTACCCTCTCCACTGTTGTGTATGAGTCAGGCAGGTTTGTTGGAACCGTCTTGAGATGTGACTGTGAGCATTTGTGGATGTGAACGCATGCCATTAAGATCTGTAAACCACATTACCGTTCAGTTTTATTTACAGTGCCATTTGTCGTGTGTCAGAGAGTTTGAAGAATTAAAAGGAACAGCTTCCTTCTGCACACGACAACATGTCACTTCAGTGTCATGAATTATAATCCAGTCAGAAGGTGAAACTTTACAGTTAATGTCCGTCAAGCCAGTATTGCAGACCTCACCATAGTTGTGAGCATAAATGGACTTCTTTTATCTGTGTTATTACTACATTGTGTGGATTTTGTGATATGAAATAAGTGTATGTTCAGTTTATGTAAGTTTTTCACTATGCTGAAGGTAGCAGCAATTGCATTGGTTATTATACAGTAGAAAACATTTTTCCTCAGTAAATTATCACATTCGGACTGACAGTTACTCTGGCAGTTTGTATTTAACAAGAATGCATAGCTAAAGGGGTTCAGGTTTTAATTACAAAATATTGGGGTAAAAATAAAGATGTGAAGAGGAAGTCATTGTGTGGTGGTTTGTTTTATTATTTATATTCTAAATAATTTAGCATTTGTCCTGTATGTGTAAATTCTGCGCCATTTAATTTTTTCATGAAGATGCAATTAAAAATGTCATAGTATAGTATGCCATGAAAATGTAATTTCCCAAAAAAAAAATTCACAATAAAGTTTGCTATAAAAACATCAAAAAGGCATAGTAGAGTTAGTCATTAAGAATGTCATAAAAATGATAGTATAGTATGCCATAACAAATTGCATTGTATGTCATAAAAACTTCACTTACCAGTCATTGTACACAAAAAATGTCACAGTATAGTATGTCATAACTAGAATGTCCGCCTATGCCTCTGCCAACCAGTCTTGCTACAGTTTACGGTCATGTCTTGTCAAAATTGTATTACTTTATAATTTTATCTGAGTAGTCATTGTGAAATTGTAATAATTAGCATTATTCATTATTCAATTATGGCCCAAAACTAGGTGACCTTTGACTACCAAATTTGAATCAGTTCATCCACGAGTGCAAGTTGACATTTGTGCCAAATCTGAAGAAATTCCATTCAGCCGGACAGACGACCCAAGAACATTATGCCTCCAGCAGTAGCTGGCACGAAGGCATAAAAAGGTCACAGTATGTGATAAAATTAAAAAAAAGCCATAGGCCAACATAAGTCATAGTTTCTAATATATCATACAAATTTCATAAAAATGTTGGCATAAAATATATCAAAAACATTGTGGTACGTCATTGTGAAGGACTAGGGTACGCATACAACTGGGAGGGCGGGTAAAGGTAGAAACATCATTATTCACCCAATAATAATAGTATTACGATGGGGAACAAAATCAGAACAAAGTGACAAATAAGAATAAAAAAATATGTTCAACATAAATGAGTTGAGGTCTACAAAACTCATTAACAAGAACTTAGGACAAACAACATAATGAGGGCTCCATGAAACAAGACACTCCTGACCCTTCTTCCACTGCACGATATATAGCTGTCGGTGAGACCATGGTTAATTGAAGGGGAGAGAAGACCTCTCTCCTCAGTGGGGTGCTGCTGAGTGTGATGGAAATTTATCATAAGGGCTTTATTCTTAAATGTGAATAGTGCTGAACTCTGAAAGGAGAGTTCAGTTCATCTTGACCCAGCCTAATCGGAGCCATCCAAGTGGGGCAATAACCGGTGGATCTCGGTTTGTTTTGGGTTCCTTTACTTTTGTTTTCTCCTTTTCTCTCTCACTCTTGACTCAGGGCCGCAGCCAAACAACACCTTCCAGGCAGGCATCAAGGCTTGTCTGGTGGGAAGGAGGACACTGAGGAGGAGCAGGGGGAGAGGGGAAAGGGCAAACATTTCAATAATAATTGTTGATGTATGAAATTCATGTTGAACTATTTCTTGGGGTCAGACCTCCGAACCATCTGTGGTGACAAGCTCTGTCCATTCAATTGAATTATTCCAAGTTTCTGTTTAATAAATGCTTAAAGACATTTAAGTGTTTCACATCACATTTGTTTTCTCTAAAGGAGATTGATAAGGTTAATTTATCAATCTGTAAAGGTACAGTACAATATATCATAAAATATTGTTTAAAAAAGAAAGTATGGTACTCCATCAAATTATCACACAAAAAAGTTAGTTTGCAATAAAATATGCAGATTTCAGAGCTCTGAATATGATATTTTGACAATTGGAACCATCCCAAAAGATGGTTTATAAAGGATATTATACAGCACATGATAAATTGACATGAAATATGCACCATGCTTTGTCATGTGATTGCCCTATAAAGACATATTTGAAGACTTGGAGGCTGAAAGACACTTTGGAAACTAGGATTTTTATTCAATACAGGAAGATGAAACGTATCACATTATCATATCCATTCCAAAAAAAAAAAATCAAAAACTGACAACAAGACTTGACCGGTTAATAAAGATGTAATGGGTAAAATCATCAAGGGAACCGTTCTGTAGAGTGTACCTGCGAGGCTGAAATAATATTTGGAAAATGAGAAAATGAAAAGGTTTCTTCACATTAGACTGAATAGGCACTTTCGAAATAAATTGAAGATGTCAAAAAGAAAAAAGACTTGTTGGAGGTAGGATGATGTGGATGGAAGGACAAGACAAACAATATAAAAATATTCAGGAATAAAATGAAAGCTGGAAGTGCGTTTCTGAATCCTCAACCGCTCATCACCATCCGGACGAGTTCTGTTTAAAGAGAAAGAAAGAGAAGCGCATCAGCGTCAAATCTGAAAACACTCGGACAAAATCAGGAAAAAACATCTAACAATTGTGTCAGTGGGGATACGAGCAAAGGGACCAAAAACCTGAAGCAGGTTAAGATATCAGATCTGTTCTGAGTCCTAGAAGTTACATTTTGATTCCCTCTTCTTTTTTTTGTGTGTTCGTATTGAGAATTTTTAGTGCTCCTATGACGGCCGCGTAGTTGCGCCACATTTCCTGCTTGCTCGAAGCAGACGGGTTTGCTCCGTTTCGCTCCTAATATAAACTCTTTACAAGGGACCTTGAAACCATCAGCACCCAAGATGTGGGGGGCATTTTATAACAAATATAAAATGCCCCCCACATCTTGGGTGCTGATGGTTTCAAGGTCCCTTGTCCTTCCTGAGAAGCTAAGCCCAACCCACACCTTTTGTTTAACTGTTACTTCCTGTAAATCCATATAGTCATGGCCAGAACTCACTTTGGTTCGATTTTACAGCTTTGTTGTAAACTTAAAATTGGACCTCAAAGAAAGTTTTCTTCAACAGGACAAACTACTTTGTCATAACATTGCACCTTGATCTTTGACCCTCATACTCGTATATCCTCTGCGCTGATGATTGTGGGTCAGAATAGCCAGAAAAGCCAGTTAACTTGCATCCTGCAAAATGCAACCATTAGGGCATATAGGGCATCCTGGTATTTTTGGGATAATGCATTTGCTTTTCCTGGCATACTAAAGTGTATGTAGTACGAGTCATCTGAGTGCATCTCTCCATATACTGTGCCGTTTTACCTTCATAGTTAATGCAGCCGTTGGCGTCTTCGTGTCCCGCTAGAAGTGTTTCCACCTCCTCCTCTGTCATTTTTTCACCTGGAACAAACAAAGAATAATGAATTTGCACTTTAGGACCACATAGAGAAAAGGAACAGGAGACGGCATGCTTGTTTACATTGTTCTTGGTACAGATAAGTGCCTGAAGGGATTGTACTTCTCATGATAAGACATGCATAGGTCAGCTAAACTAGATAAGGATTAATGACACATCTTTGTGTTTTTCAGTTTTTTGTCGACTTGCCTAGTGTAGTGAGAACATGGCGCAGCTCTGCTCCCATCACTGTGCCGTTCCCCTCCTTGTCAAAGACCCGCAGACCTTCTACGATATCCTCAAAGGATCCCTGGTCTTTGTTCTTAGCAATGGCCTGAAGCATGGGCAGGAACTGTTCAAAATCCAACATCTTGTAGTTCATGTCTGAAAGGCAATCAGTAAAAGGTGTTTTTCTTTAAATTCTAAATGCCCCCAAAACAGTTATAAAAACAATCACATTTGTATGGATATTAGTACGCTTGAGAACCTCTCTATTCCTAGCATAGGCAAACATTGGAAGTCCAAATGTAGTTTTTACACTACCAGAGCTTTCAGCTGAATGCACATTTATTACCGTACTAAATGATCATGTCTGTACCCCAAACAAGTGTAAAAAGGCATTTCAGCACATACTGTTTCTCTGAGTTTGTAATAAGGGTTTAGAATTGTACACACAACCTATCTGTTAACCAAGGCAACGATAATGTAGATTGAATTTGTCTAATATAACTGCAGCTGGAGAATCAAAGGCTTGCCTTCTAACTTGGGGTTTCCCAGGACCTTGAGCACCTCAGCATTGACGGGGTTCTGTCCAAGGGCCCGCATAACATCACCACACTGGTTGTAGGTGATCTTCCCCTCACCCGTCCGGTCAAACAAAAGGAAGGCCTCCTTGAACTCTAATATGGAGACAGAGAGGTAGCACTCATTCAGCTGTACAGTATAGAAATAATACTCCAACGTTGGAGACACAAGCAAGCACATATGCACAACACAGAGCTTATATCCCCACAGATAAAACTGTAACTTTAATGAAAAAAGTTGTTTGTGTAGACAGCCGATACCACTGCATGCTTTGTTTTGACATTAGATACACGAGACAGTTATGTCTCTGCATTTTCTCAGTGGCAGAATCCTGACACATATTGCACATGCTTATTTTAACTACTGTGGCTTACTGACTACGCATTCACCTCACAAATAATGGCGCTCTTCTACCTGATATTGTATTTTAGCAGCTTTTAATATTAGTATTAGTATTTGATATACTTGGTAACAGGTCAGAAGGCAGAAAACACTTTGAAGGAAAAACTGAAACATACTCATCGCTTACAGCAAAAGGGTCAGTGGGTGGTTGGAACAATGCGACCCTTAAAAGCACAAATTGCTTGCAACTCCAACAAGACTTTGGTCATGTTCAACACCACCACAAAGTAGCTGATGTCCTACATCAATGTGGAATATTTATTCTAACAAACTGCTTTAGTGAGTACCATAAAAGAATAGTTTTAGGCACACTTGTAACCAGAAGAATGATGCGTGAGCCACCCCGTGATCCATACATTACAACCCGTCTTTATCATGACTGCCAACATTTAAGGTGCGTATTTCAGCATCAGCATGCAAAAACACAAAGATGCTTTATTAGGTCACATTTCCCCAGGTTAGTACAGCATTATGTGGCACTACTCGTGATTAATTCACATAGTATTTGTTATGTGCAAGTCGTGACGAGCACTGGACACACAGTTAGAAAGAGTTTAGTTTATTCTGAGCTGTCAGTCACCTGAAGGAGTTCAGCAGTTTGCAGAGACAACGGTCGAGCTACAGGGTCAGAGTGACGAATTCATGAAGCGAACGTTATTTAAAATGAATAAAAGGCGATGATATGTTTGCTATATAACCTTAACCACTAGAAGGATAAATCCCGTTTGCTAATCAGATGTTAACGTTGACTCACCCATGATCTGGTCCTCTGTGAAGTCAGACTGGTTGAGGCGGGGTTAAAAATGGCACAGAAGAATAACATACTGACGTTAGTGTAATGTGCAAATGCTTCCAGTTAATCTTCCATTAACGTGCAGTTTGATAAAAGGATTGGGGCAAAAGGCTTAACGTTAAAGCTAGAATGAGTGAAGCAGGCCGGGAGAGATGCGCAGCTAGCGGAGTGTTAACTGGGTCAACATTAGTAGTTTTCTAAATCGTATGAATAAAGAACGACGTTGTCCTTCAGTACAAATCGTTTAACAATAGACATTTTTATTAGTTAGTCTGCAGTCATATATTTACTCACCATGTCGGTTTGAAGTCGTTGTAGAAAGACGGGCGAGGGTCTTGTGTTTTCTCTAAGCTAATGAGGAGGACACCGGCTAGCTCCTCTTAGCAGCGCATCTGATGATGTCACAGCTTAACAGCCAATCACAGGCCTGGATTTCAGGGGTGCAGTTGCAACATATCACACCCCCATTTACAGTATATGTATACAGTATACATATTGCTTTATGGAATACAATTGCAAATCTGTTGGAGTTACACATTTTAAAGGGGTGTCATAATTAAACTCAATGTTTACCTTGCTGTGATATGACACACTAATTAAAGATGAGGAAGTAAATGGGAGACCACTAATGACCACTAGCAAGAAGATGGC
This sequence comes from Taurulus bubalis, assembly GCF_910589615.1. NCBI lineage: Eukaryota > Metazoa > Chordata > Actinopteri > Perciformes > Cottidae > Taurulus > Taurulus bubalis. Next base: position 16,098,622 of record NC_136593.1, on the reverse strand, counting down.
CTTTTTTTATATACATTAATGCTTGTCATCAATGACACCCGCTTTGGCAACAACACACTGCTGGGGCCTCTGGAGGGAAGGAGGCACGTGAGAACCAGAACCAGGTCTGATCGGATCAGACTGTCAGACCAAGGGACTGTGGAGCTCGGACACAGAACTCAAAATCTACACAAAATTAAAGTTCTTTATCGTAGCTTTAACAATGAAGTTTAAAACTGGCACACCATATCCCAAAGTTGGCTAACCTTCTGTAAGGCATCATACAAAAAGTGAAATGCAATACATTGTATTGAGTACTTTGTGGTAAATGGTCACGATTGGTGTTACAGCCTTGATTTAAAACTAGAGATTAGAAAATCGTCTGATAGTGCTGGGTCCAAAGGTTTGTAGCTCTAATAGAGAAAGCTGACCAAAAAGATTCAGTGGACCTGTGCTGGATTACACACTTGCTTCTGGTACATGAGGTTTTCTGAGTGAGTGGGGGAAACTCAGTTGTCAATAAGAAGGAGTTTGCTAGATGGACAAAAGGTCAAAGGTTTGTACTTTGTCATTTTAGAACAGTGACACCTTGTAGGCTTTCTGTCTTACTATCTTTCATTCAAGTAGCAACAGCACTGATTGCATGCACTTCTGCAGCCCTTTGACGAAAAAGGGGGGGGGGGGGTCTTTTGTTAATTTATCCCTTGCAGAAGCTTCTTGGAGAAAGGGTTGAAAGAAATCCAACTTCCATCGAGACATTAACATTTTCTTCCAACGTCATGTAAATACATGTGAGGATCAAAGGAACTAAGAAAACATGAAAGATGTACATTATGACAGTCGATTAAAGCAAGTCAGTGGTTTACCTGATTAAGATGTTCATGTGGAATTTATAATTAAAAATACTGAGTAGCATGTACAAATTAATATGGACTAAGATTCCAGAATGAAAACATTTTATTGTTGGATTCGTAATTTCATCAGGCACCAGTGCTGGCAGACGTACATATTCAGCTTTCAAATTTACAATGACACTTTGTGACTGTATGAATGTTCAAGAATAGATGGGTAGTTGCATTTCATCTTAATATTAAATAAAGACACACGGTAATTATGTATCCAAAATAATTAGTCATTCCTTTATTTAGCTTCTTCACTGGCGGTCTCGCCACACTGAAATCGGACAAAGTCCAGCACTCGAGCCTGTTGACCTCTGAGGAACTGTGCAACAGTCCTGCTGGGGTCTCCCAAGAAGGTCTGAGGCAGCAGGCGTGTCTCACTTTCACCACATGGCAGGTCATCCATGTTGCCCAGGGACACAGGGGCCTCTCCCACAATATGCTGTCCCAGTTTACGTCCTAGAACTTCCAAATCTTCCTTCTCTCCCCCCTGAAATACGACCAGGGCGCCGTACCGACCCATGGCCACCTCAGTCTGGCCGCGCACACCACCGTGTACATATGAGCCAATGTGCCACTCAGCTGGCACGTCCACCGTCACCGCCCGCCTCACTGACATGTTCTCACCGAGTCGACCTGAGGAGAAAGAGGAGAAGCATGTTTAATTTCAGCTTTGCTTCATTTCATAGATGTTTATGGTCTGCATGGTTCATTTTGACCCTCCTTTCTCGAGTACAAAGTAAACAATTCTTGCTAGGTCCAAACATGTTTTGTATGTTCTTCCTTTGTTTGCTGTTCAGTGACAACAAATTGTACATTTTGAAGGCTACATGGCAAAGACATTCAATGATGTCATGTTTGATTTACTTTGACTGCTAGAACATCAGTAGAGTGCTGCAGGAATGAGTCCTAAAACTTGGAAATTAGTTTGCATTTTTGCACTTACGATTCCCTCGTCTCAAAGTTAATATTTTTTTATGTAAGATGCATGAAATAAGGTTTAGGAGATTTTAGAGTTTTGTTCTAAGATATGAAATATGTCAGTAAATACCACTCATGAATTCTGAAGCTTTTACTTAAAAAAGGTGTTTGCTAACAAGTGGCTGAGTGACGACAAAATGTCATCACGCCTTTAGCTTAGTGGGTGTGGCGTTAAGTCATGCGACTGAAGTGCAGTTCTTTTAAAGCCCAACATTAGCTTTTTACTTCAGGCAATTCCCACTTCAAAAATCTTAAAAGTTGTGAAGATTATCTTGCTGAACCAAATGTGTAAAGTATCATAAACTGGTATTTGACACAGAACTTATTTTCTGCAACAATAATCCAAAAATCAATGAAAAGTTTTTTTTATATTTTGTTATCACTTTTGCCACAGTAAACCCTCACTTGGTGAAGCCGTGCAGCCGGACAGATTCATACATTTTGAATGCATGGAAACTAATGTACAGGACAATATCTACTTAAATTTAGAATTGTCACACTGCTATCATCACAGGCAAAAACCCAAATAAAATTATCTTAAAGTGCTGTTTGAAGGAGTGTAGTGCATTGGTGTTTTTAAACTAAAACAGTGTTTTAGAGATGAATTGAACGTCATTAATGAAAAAGGAAGCATTTTCTTACTGACCAATTGTGAGAGCCACCCGATCAGAAAGTGAAGATCCTTCATCCACACTGAGTTTCTTTAACTCATCACCTGCCAGGGCACTCTAGAAACAAATGTAGTGCAAGCAGAATCAAAGCAGAGCAAAGGACACGAAGCTGGTGTGTCCTGACAACCTGAGTTAACTGTTTTATTCAGTGGTATGCAGTCATATATTGCTTATCTGCACCGACCTCCTGAAGACTTTTATACATTAAGAACTGTTAAGAGTTAGGCTACAGTTCTGTCTCGATAATATCGTCAAATGTGTGTGCACATCGCATGACTTAAAGCAGGTCGAAGATGCAGATCACTGATGACTGGAACAAAATCCTTTCTGATGACGTAGTTTCATGATCACTGCAGGCACATTATAGGACAACATAATGAATGCTGTAGCTTAATTAACACAGATGAGTAGCTCACTTTGCCATTGTATGAAAGATGGTACTGTGGTACTACATTGACACTGGCTTGCTATGTTCCAAGCCAGGGGTGTCAAACATACGGCCCGCGGGCCAGATCCGGCCCGCCAGGGGGTCCAGTCTGGCCCGCGGGATTGTTAAAATTGCAGAAAAAAAAGAAAGAAAGCTGAGCCTCGAACTACTGACCACTGATTGACAAACGGGCACGCTAGGGCTGTGCGACATACCGGTTGAACCGGTACACCAATCTCAGTTGTGCGTACAGTATGAATTGTTCACATACCGTCATACCGGTCGCCGCTGTTTGGCAGCAACAACATTTAATGTTCACAGCATGAAGCTGAATGAGCAGCGGACCGAGCTACTTACGTCTCATGTTAACTCATTTGGTGTGCAAAAAATGACATCGCCAAAAGGCATGCTGGGTAAATGGCACCGCCCACACAGGAAGACTTTTCTTGTGAAGGAAGAAGTCTTTTCCTGTGCAGCACAATGGGCGGGCTTTACCCATCATGCCTTTTGGCGATGTCATGTCTTGCACACCCTAAGTCAACTTATATCCGTGAGACGTAAGTAGCTCAGACCGCTGTACACGTATATGTGACTGTAAACATCAAATGTTGTTGCCGGCTGAAGAGTGACAATAGTTGCTATGGCTGCGCATGCGCCACTAGTATCAAGGTATTCCCCTGGGTCCTAAATCCCTCCATGTTAGCACCCTATGTACCAATCAAAACAGCTGCTGGCCAGTTGCGAGCGGTGAATAACGATGGCGGTGACGGTCCTTTTCAACGTCAATAAATTAATGTGTTTATTTGGAAAAAAAATGCCGTGATACACCGGGAAACCGCCAGAATCTTACAAAATACCGTGATATGAATTTTTGGCCATACCGCCCAGCCCTAGGGCACGCTATACATTGACCCAGAGTCAGAATTCATTAGACCACTGACATTACTATAAATATTGCTCAACTGCGAGGGAATCTGCAGAGGAGAGCCCAGGCAGGTAAACAGTGGGCTGATGTCTGAATTTTTGGTCTTTATGTTTCTAGTTTATTGTAAAAATACCTTAAAATAGGGTTTATCATCCAAAAACCTTCACCAATGATTTAAACATAGAGAAATATTGTCATTATGTATGCGTTTATATGCTGTGATTTTACTGGTCCGGCCCACTTGAGATCAAATTGGGCAGCATGCGGCCCCTTCACTAACATGAGTTTGACACCCCTGTTCTAAGCCATTACAGTGTGAGCAGTATGCACAATACCAGACCCTACAACTGAAGCAGCTAAATGGAATTCAGCCATCATTACTTTCATTATTTACACCTATGGTTTTACATATATTGTCTTATTAAGGCCTATTATATAGCAACATTATATTAATATAATGCCACATCAGTTTATCCATCATCTAAGTGTCCATTTACATGTTATTTCCAGCATACAACTCCACAGTGAACAGAAGTCTCCCCCGGTACAAACAGAAGCCCAATGTGGGTTTACCTTAACATATCCTGACTTGCTCTGGGTTTTATTCCGGTGGTGAGCCAAGGTGACAAATGCTACATCCTTAACCAGCTGTTGGAACGTCTCATTACGGGCAACAAAGTCTGTTTCACAGTTAACCTGCAGACAAGAAGAAAGACAACAGATATTGCTGAATGCCAATCCAACAAACAGAAAAATGATCAACTTTAGTGAGTGTGCTGGTTATTAACCCCTGTGTCACTGGCCTTACCTCCACCATAACTGCCGCTTGATCTTGAATGAACAGGCCAACCAGTCCCTCTTTGGCTTTGCGACCCTCCAGCTTGTTTGCTTTGCTCCAGCCCTCCTTCTGGGCCTGCTCATGTAGCCATGTTTCTGCCTGAAGGATTGGAAATGACATTAACAGTCACACAGCTGCTAGTTTCACTCGTCACCATATAGATATTGTTCTAGCACACTTGTATTGTGAGTGCAGGCAGAGGTTGAGAGAAGGGGGTAAAGTTACCTGCGTTACGTCATTATCAAACTTCTCCAGTGCTTTCTTGCAGTTAATGAAAGTGTAGCCGGTGTTTTTCCGCAGCGTCATCAGGAGGGCTTTCTCAGCTGCCAAGAGCTGACAGCCTGTATGTAACGACTGTGCATGCTGACAAACACTGACCTGGGGAAGACGGATGGGAGAAGGTGTAACACTCATGTCAGTGACCTAGGCCTGCTGTCTTTAGTTGACAGTCGCATGCACAACTTTGTATCAACAAATGGCATTTTTAGATAACATATTCTACAGAGATATCCAGCCACGATGATTTCTAAACAAACATAAAACAAAAAGGTTGTTAACGCACTGAAACTGACTCAGTAACGTTGAGCTGGTGAATCAGAAAGTAAGGAAGCTAACTAACACGCCAGCTTCTGACAGCTCGAGCATCAGGTAAAATGATAAAAACATGACCAAGTGTATAGCTTAATGTGCTCACCTTTGCAAAGTCTCTTGTAATTGTTCTGAATAAAAAGGTTAAAGACATCTTTAAACCCCGTTGCAGAGAACTGACTTATAAAAGCTCAGAATGTCATTGAAATCCACGTTGGGTAAGGAAGCCGAGTAGGGACAAATTACTCTGCGAAGAGCAGCTTATTACTGCGGAGCGCCCTCTACAGTTTAGGAGAAACCTACAGATGCGTTTAACACCCTGCTTGATCCTGACCTCACAATACTAAAGCAGTAAGCTACATGCTGACATTCTCAGTAGTGTAATGTAACTAATGAGACTACATTTAATAAAAATACTTAGTGGTATTTTATACTTAATTATCTTAATTGATCTTCCTGTTTATTCTGTAATGTTATGGTTATAATGTAAATTGTATGGTTGCATTGACACTATGTATTTTATGTGGACCTACTGCTGTGCTGTAGCTAATGGGGTCCAACTAAACTAAACTTCTACTTGCCTGTCTGATGCAACAGAGACTTGTACTTTAGTGTTGGCAGTTTAGTAATGTCAGAACTGAGTCTGCCAATGACTCAGATCAGGCTTGTAGCCTCAGCTGCAACATTTAAACAATGTTGAAAAGTCAATTTGGTTCATTCATGAATTTGGTTTGCAGTTTCAACTGAAACAAGTCAAGGTTCAGGATGCATTACTTTTCTGTAATTTGTTTTTCATTTACTTGTTTTTCTAGTAAGTGTGTTTTGGTCTGCTTATGAATCTTTCATGCTCACATTACTTTTTTTTTTTTTTGAATTTAGTTTAGGCTTTCAGCCCGGCATTCCAAACATCTGTCTAACGGAATCAGACTTTTACCTGCAAAAACTAGCTTGGAAAGCCTTTACTTTTATATTTGTTGAAGAAACATATATTGTGATAATTTATCCAGCCTTGTCTGACTCTCACTTAATGGAGATCTCTGCCAGCAATATGATTTCAGATTTTAATATTTGTATTGTATCCTTTACAAATTAACTTGATCTTAAACCATTTATATGTAAGCCTAAAGAATATTAAAAACTGCATGGATGGTGTCCCCCTTTCTTCATTGTTGTCACGATGTTGGTTTGTCTGGTGTCCTGTCTTATTGTGAAGTCCTTGTCTTGTGTGTCCTCTGTGTTCCTGCACTTCCTCCCTTGTGGCTGTCCGTGATTGTCTGTCTGCCCTGTTCCCTGATTGTGCATTCCTTTCACCTGTGCTGCCCTCAGTGTTTCCACCTGTTCCTCATTACCCTCCTCTTGTATTTAAACCCTGTTTGTCTGTTTGTCTTCTGTCCTGTTGTCGGATTTGAAGCCTATCCTAAGTTTTGTTTATTGAAATAAATTTACTTTGAAACCGTTGCTCTGGCATTTGGGTCCTCGCCTTTCCCCCTCCGTGACAATTGTTTCTGACTGTTTGGGGGAAATCAAATTTCTATTTCATCCATGGTTATCGGAGACAATAGTGATTTGAACTGACAAAGGCAGCAGTTCCCAAGAGAAACTGCAATGCTGTTCTTGTACTACTGTTAGGCGCTTTCTTATTGTTTAAAAACAAGAGTCACACACTTTGAAATTGTCTGTTTGACAGCACCTGAAAGCCTCACAATATAATAGGCCTAAACATTTCACTGTATACTACAGTGTACATTACTTTAAGGGCCGGTATGCATCGCTGATGTTTGGTATTTGCCATGTGAACAAGTGACCTCAACATTACCAGGGTCCCTGAAGCGGGAGAGCTATTCTGAGTACTGATCTTAAAAAAGAATCCTGTGAAATACAGCATCTGGTCACTCTGGTCGGAGGGATGCTCATGTGGAAACTTATTTTTTTAAATATAAATTGTATTTAGTATTGGCCTTAAAATGCAATAGGCTAAAAAAAACATTTAGCTTTAAATGTAGTTTCAATGTAACACAAATTATATTTAAAATCTAAGACAACAGTTATTATCAGCTCACACACAAACCTTGATATATTGAAACATTAAAGAGCCGCCTCTGTGCTAAGCAGGTGTGCAGTTTCACAGAGCTGAGATACAGCAGACAAAAAGTTGATTTACACTTTTGTTCTACAACATATCAATCACTAATCCTTTACAAATGCTCATTACCATTATGAACAGTAGCATTTTTGTTTCTTTTTTCGTTATAATATCAGACCTGACAACACATTTTATCCACTATACACACACATAGAGAAGTGACCTCCTGACTTATGGGATGGTTTAGAGCAAGTGTTACGTTTGGCTTGGTCACGTGAAACTTGCTTTAAAAGGAGGACCATGTTCACCTTGTTTTCAGGTTGAAGTTGAGCCAAGATGAAGGTCATTGCTGTACTGGCACTTTGGGTAACCCTGTTCCACCAGGGACACAGCAGTAAGATATATTGTTCTGCTATTAACACAGAACCTATTATTACTGATGTATGTATAACCATGTAATACAGTTACAATAGACTGTCATTAAGAAACCAATCTGTCCTGTTGATTCTCAGACACTCTGGACTCGTGTCAGGGTCGGTGTGGTTTTGGATCAGACAATAGTTTGTCCTGTCAGTGCAACCCGTCCTGTGAGCGATTCAAAGACTGTTGTTCTGACTACTCGGAAATATGTAAAGGTGAGTGACAAACGCTTATTTTATTTTTATTATTTTTTTTTATAAATAATCCATCACACATCGCAGACTTCTGGCGAAAAATATCACTTGTCTGTTTCTTTACCTTCTAGCTGGAGCCACATCTTGTAAAGGCAGGTGTGGTGAGAAATACAACAATCAGAACGAGTGCCACTGCAACTCCAAGTGTCCCCAGTACAACAACTGCTGCAGCGACTATGCAAGCCTCTGTGACAGTAAGACACCACGTGTTGCCTATAGCGGTTCCCGCCTCACATGCCAGACGGTATATCACAACTGATAGCTAGTTTCTAGCTGTTTGTGTTTCCTGAGCAGCTCCTATGTCACCTGGTCACTTTCCCAGGGTGGACACTGAATCTAATCAGTTGAACTTTCAGCCCAATGCTACTGCACTGAAGATCAGGTTCTCAATCGTACATCTGAGTTGTCCGCAGTTCCACCAAAAAGAGATTATCTTTCTAAACTTCTCAGAAAGTTTCATTTGAATAACTGATTGATCTAAATATTTAATATTTCACAAAAAGCAAAGATTAGAGAAAAGTAAATAAATTACATACAAATCATGTCACAACTTTGTTCTGGACCCCTCGATTTATCTGACCCTTTGTCACCCATGTTGTACTGTAGCTGTGTCGAACTATACATAAATAAGTTTAAATTAGCCCCATTTCCACCAGATACAATAGCAAATACTACCTGCTGATTGACGCATCAGTATTAATAATATGATTTACTATACATCAACATATCAATCACTAGTCATTTTACTTTTGAAACTTCAGGTACATTTTGTTTATTTTTACGTTGTAGTTTTGGTACTTTTACCCAAGTAAAGGACCTGAATACTTCCTCCCTTAGTTGGCCTGAGGGACCAACCTCTCATCATCAAATCTTCTTTCAGTTTTTGACCAGCAGGTGTCGCTGGTGTGCTATAAAACACTTCACTCAACATAACCTGCTCCCTTCTTCAACAGTAGTAATACTCAGTGGTGGAGGAAGTACTAAGATCTTTTAATAAGATAAAAGTAGCAATACTGTAATATAAATTTACTCTATTACAAGTCTTACTTTTATTTACTCAAGTTGAAATACATAAGTATTAACAGCACAAACTATTTGGTATATACTGTAGGTATGTTTAATAATACATGTATACAAATGTATTATATCTTCTAACAATATTTCACATCACATGTGTCTACTGAATACGGTCTGTTTGTAATGTATGTAAAATATTCAATTGAAAAGTAACTTGGACCTAAGAGCATAAAAAACAGCCTGCTTGATTGAAATCTGGGATGTGCTATAACATTTGTAATGTCCATTATATTTTGTGTCTAACACTTTAAATCCCATTTTTAAAGCTCAACCATCTTTACTACAAATTTCTTATACCTATAAAATAAATGCAAGTACATTATTAGTAGAAGTAAAGTAACATATAATGGAACTGAGCTGAATCTTCTTAATAACTTTCCACCGCACTCTGCTACAGAAATGCATAAATCACTATTCCAGGTTAACAACACCAACATGATGGGACATGCCATTCCATCTCTCTCCCACTTTCCAGTCTATCCATCCTATCGCCGTTATCTAATAAAAAGGCAGATTTAACTCTAACATGATAAAGTAATTATCTGTGTGTGTTTGTGATGTTCTGCAGGTGACGGAGGTGGAGGTGGAGATGGAGGTAGTGCGATCACTGATGCTGAGATCAAGGCTCTCTCTGAGGCGCTCTACGCTCTGGATTCAAACAAGGCCTCAGCCCAAGAGTTGATCATTGACCCTCAGGCTCTGGTGCCCTACTCTCAGACGAGCTCCAAGAACGATCTGTCCTCTAAACCGTGAGAAGACTATCTTATTAGCGCAGCACTCTTCTTCTTGCTGTAAAGTATTTACCCCCTTTTTGGTGTTTTGTGTTTGTTCTTCCAGCATGTTCCAATACCTGAATGAGGAGGTTCTGTTCTCCAGACCCACCTACGCTGCTCTCCTTGCTGTGCTGGACAACTACGACAGGATGACCGGACAGACGGAGGACTTCAGTCCTCAGCAGCTGGCTGAGCAGGAAGCCTTCATCAAGGAGACCATGTCCAACACCGAGCTGGGCAGAGAGCTGTTTGCTTTCCTCCACACCAAAGGTAAAGTCCACGTGTACAAGTACACATCCAGACACTGGTTGAGTGCCCACAGGTCGGTTATGCTAGTGTTCTATTGCAGGGGGTTTCAAAGGCTGAGACTATGAGCCCCTCAATCTACTATTTGGGGATACAGTTCCCATAATGCTTTGACAGATAACCCCATACTAATATTGCCATGGGGACAGTTAGTTAGCTGTGGGCTACAATTTGATCTCAGTCTTAATTTTTTTTTAAAGTATATCCATTTAAATTGTATTTATTGGCAGGACTGCGAACAATGTTGGCAATTAATTGGCACCGTTAAAAGTAGGCAACATTTGCAAAAAGAAGACCTTTTCCCACTACGAATGCCAACATTACCAGTTACAGAAAGGGTGAAAAGCAAAGCAAGACAGCGTTTGCATTTGTCCCCCAAATCACTTAATCCGCTCCAAAAAAATACACCTAGGTGGTAACTCGCAGTCAGAAACATTGGTGAAATACACCTAGTGGTGGTAACTTCCAAATGGCCATATTAATTGCTTGTCGCTTGACATGCTGGACTGCAGAGCCTTGAAGTTCCCCCGCTGCTGCACAGAGTGCTCGTTTATTCCAAGTTTTTCAATATTGACTCATCGACTAAATTCAACACAAATTCCCAGCAATGCAACTTTCAAGTGTGAAGCAGATCGAATGAACGGTTGTCGAGATAAAGGACATACCCAGATATGCACAGACAGTAATTCCTTGTTGGATGTTATTTTGTATTTTTAAGGCATCTATGCGTCAGAGGCCGAGTTCATTCAGGACCTGAAGATGATGTGGTTTGGTCTGTACTCCCGCAACAACAACAAGATGGACTCCAGCGGCTTTGAACACATCTTTGCAGGTTCGGATAGAGCAGATTTCTTCCAAACACCACAGATGTTTTGCAATTTTCTTTTTGGTGATTATTCCAAAAAATTATTTCCGTCATAGGAGAGGTCAAAGGAGGAAAGATATCTGGTTTCCACAACTGGATCCAGTTTTATCTTCTGGAGAAAAGAGGAAAGCTGAACTACTACAGCCACAGCTTCAATGGGCCCGTAAGGATCACAATGCAGACCTCAATATGATGACTTAAACTAGGACATGTGCGGCACTCCCTTCACATACCCTCTTTCTTTCTTTCACCTGCTCTCAGTGGACTTCCTACCCTGATGTCATGGGGATGCAGTTCATGTGGGAGGGCTACTTCAAGCAGGTCGGTTCTGCAGTCATCGGCTGCAGCCCTGAATATGACTTTGCCTTGTACAGCCTTTGCTACATCACTCGCCCTGGAAAACAGTGAGTACAACTCTTGTCTCATCTGTCTTGTGACGTTTTCCACCATGTGTTGTTCCGATTCACTTTTTTTTTCTTGTCCATCCAGGTGTCGTCTGAGCCTGGGAGGGAAGGAGCTCATTATCCAAACTTACACCTGGGATAACTCTTCCTACGGCAATGGAAAGAAGTACATCGGCTCTGCCTTTCCTGCAACCCCTAGGAGCTAAAGCTGCCATCTAATAAAACATAAGCAACTCACAGAGAAGTCTGTTTGTGTTTCATTCCACAATAAACACTTTGAAAAGTAATATCCACAAAAGAAGCACTTTTTCTCAGTGAGAGATTTTCATAAATGTAATGTAACTTTTCTGTTTAAAAGTATTTGGTGACATAAATGCATCGCAACATCTTATACTTTTGAAATTATTTTATAAAGTAGGAAAAAACATCTATAGCTTTGCTTCTTTTCACAAGTGGCACACTCTGACACATGCATATCCACTTGCGTAAAGAAAACAGTAAACCAGACTGTTCATTAATCCGCAGTGTAACCTCTCGTGAGCAGTCTTACAGACCAAGAGAATGTGATGTTCTCCCAGGGGCACGATCAAACTGTGCCTAATGGGGCAAAAAATGGGCGTTTACACACCCTGAGCTAGCACAATACTGCCACCAACCCTTCAGTAGTGAGAGCATGTGCATCTGACACAATTGCTTATTGTCTTATATAACAGCTAAACAAAAAAACAAAAAAATGCAGTCTTTAGCGGTATGAACTATAGAAACAAAAAGACATTAACAGATCCTGTTCTGCTTGACCTGCTTCAAACAGTAGCCACCAGCTAAACCTGTTCTTATCAGCTGTCCATAAAGCTGTGTGTATAACTCCCCAGTGTGGGGTTAAGTGTGTGTTTGTGTGTGTGTGTGTGTGTGTGTGTGTGTGTGTGTGTGTGTGTGTGTGTGTGTGTGTGTGTGTGTGTGTGTGTGTGTGTGTGTGTGTGTGTCCGTCCAGCTGGGATGGGGGTTGATTTTACTCTTTCACTCATCTAGGGTGACTAACAGGATAAATTCTGGTCTGCCGACAGAACAGGGGGACACACTTGCAGCCCTGTTTGAAGAAAGTATTACAGGAGATGGATCTGCCACTGATCCTATTGTCCAGCAGTCTTTGTGCATTCATGCAAAACAAGAGCACAAGACCAGTCAGTTCGCAGGAAAAATGTGGCCTTCAGTGATTTATCTGATTTGGAACTCGCATGCAGTCAAAGTGTTGCAGCAACAATAAAGTTAGCTTAGGGAAGAATTTCTCTCGCTATTTTGTCAGAGCACATTACATTTTCTGAGCTGGTGACTCGAAATTAGAAGAGTAAATCTTCTCTTTTCACACTGCCTTCTTTTTAAAGCCCCGGTGGAATCAAATTAAACCACAGTGGGGCAAATAAAAGAAAAAAAAGATTCAATTGTTTCTTTTGTCACTCACACAACTTCATAATCGAATTATAGCTGGCCACCCGCCAGCGTGTCCTCGCATCTCCCCCAAATGGGCTTCTTCTGCCAGATCTCGTGAGCCACCTGACTTTTGTTTTGTAATTATATTATCCCGCTCTCCCTTTAGCGTGTTGTGGCTAATGGCTGCGCGGGCTAGCCCAGCTGCACATGCAGAAACAAAGCTGCTTATGGGGCCAGACAATGGACCCGTGGAAAAGGGACGCCTGAAGGCGGTCAACCAATGAGCAAGCACAACGGGGGGCCAACAGAGGGTTTAGGGAAGGGTAAAGGGGGTTTAGGGGTTCAGGCAGAGGGGGGTGGGGGGTCTATTTTACCCAGTAGTGGGGTCCATCAATGAGATGGTTAGTAGGAGGACACATGGTCAACTTCACCCAGGGTCGGTGCTGGGCTGGAGGGAGGTTCAAGTTTTGGCTTCAATGCCGGCCATTTCTAAAGTTGATGGGAGACCATGAAATACAGAGCAACATTCATTCTCTAGAGTGTTTTGTGTGCTTTCCAAACAATTTGATGACCGTATGATCACTTGAAGTGGATACACACATGCAGAGTGAGAGGTAAAATCTTGATCCATTGAACTCACCTCATCATAGTATCACTGCAATCAAAATATATCCAAGGCTGCTGATATTGTAGGAAGAAGCACATTATTTTGATTACTTTGGTATGCAAGAAACCCACATCCCAAAATATGAACTACACAAACACACACTGACATACACTCACTCCTCATGCCGTGGCGTCGGCATCTCTCAGAGGACTTCCAGTATGACAGATGGACAAAACCCACTTTCCCCCCGCTGTCATAAACAAATACACTGGGGATTCATGGGAAGGTCATGTTTGTGTGTGTACTGGAGTGAAGTTTTATCTGTCCTTCATATTATGATTAGAATAAACTCAATTCCCATCTCACGAACATACCTTGTTAAGGTGAGGCAGTGTCCTCTGAGCAATGAGAACATGCTGAGTGAGCTGAGCAGCCAGTGGAGGATGGACGAGCATCTGAGCCACAGACTGTTAAAATAAGAGATATGTTTAAGAGAAGGCCATCTGCAGCAGAGCTTCATCGTGTGAGGTCAGCACTGAGGGACCTGGGGACAGTATGGCATACATACGGTATTACACTTGAGCACCACTTGTGGAATATAAAGACTAAGATATAGAGTAAGTGAGACAAACTGAAAAGAAAAATTATGAAGGTGAAAGACCAGTTTTGTCATGGCATATGTTGTATTTAGCATTCCCCTGAGCCAAAATAAATTACAAATTCTAATTTATGTTAGAATCCCAGTGTTATGAGTGTGTGCAATGGGGACACTAGGCCTCAGATATCATATTCCCCTGCTAGTCCCACTCTTGGGATGCCAGAGGCCCGGCTCTGCTATTCCCATTTCAGGCTGCAGGTGTGGAATAGGAAAAGCAGAGACCCACAGGGAGGAGCAGTGGGGAAGGTGGTCGGCCTGGGAATGAACGGAGAATGAGAAGCACACTGGGCATGCAGATTACCTCGTAACCTGACTCGAGCCTCTCTGCTTGAGCATAAGGTGCTCTGTTTCTAAATCATGCAAATGATCTGCCTCCCTGTTCCCCGGTCAGCGATGATGAGGGTCAACAAGATATCCGGTTGTTGCTCATGTCTTCGTCACAGAACATTAGTGTGGTTCAGACAAATTAAGACCAAAATCCTAATTTACTATTTGATTTATCCTTACACTTGAATCAGTGTGTCTATATGGAAAATCTACAACCTAAAGTTTATAATTTTAGGCAAATGTAATGGGTCACAGTTGAATTGTCCAGCGACACAAGCCTTTTGGTTGTGGCTTAACAAGTAAACTAAGAAGGACATGGGATTATTCTACTAAGAAGTATAAATTAGGCCTGTTAAGACACAGTTATCTTTAGTTCCATCACAGCATGCCCCTTTGAGTTACTTTATAAGTATACGTTTCTCAAATGTCATAGCAATAGAAACATGAGAATATTTTGGGTATTATTAAATCCTTGACTGGTTGTTTAGGCCCCTCCTGATTGTTACAACACTCCACAAACATTGTCTTTCTTGGTCAGTGCAAAGCCTCAGATATAATTGATCTGTTTGTGTGAAATCCTTTGACAAATCAATTTTTGGTACTTTTGGCATGTTATGTCAAATTTATTGATGATTTTGTGGGCGGCTGTCGCTCAGGGGGATGAGTGGTCGACCCACAACCACAAGGTAGCCGGCTGGATCTCCAGTCCCCCCATAGCTCACATGTCGAAGTGTCCCTACAAGACACTGAACCCCCAACTGCTCCCCGGGCGCCTCACAAGACTGCCCACTGCTCCCTATCCGGGGATGGGTCAAATGCAGAGAAGAATTTCCACAAGGGGATTAATAAAGGATTCTTTCTTTCTTTCTTAACTTATATGATATTAAAAGAGAATCCAGAAACTATAAACATACATTATTACATCCAGCAATGATAACTTTGCTGTTATGATGATTCAGCTTTTTGCCTGTTGAAAACTAGTGTTGAAATGTAACCAAGTACATTTACCAAAGTACACTTAAAAAAGGGGAAACACATCAAAGTGTATTTACAAGTCTGAGGGGGTATTACTTACAGTATATGAAACTAGTATAACGCCCTTTGAGGCTGCAGAGGGAGCTGTGTCATGTCTGATAAATGGACTTAAGTGATGCCACTTCAGCGTCAGTTGCGGCAGAAGACTTGAAGACTGAAACATGAAACAATCCGGGAGTGTGGAGTTAGCAATAAATGATCTAACCTTAGTAGCCATGCTCCTCGTCTCTGCTTGAGGAAGTATATCCGCTATTACACTCACAAACTTATATTGTATGGAGGTGCCAGTTTTTTAAAAAGGACAATGTGTGGAATAAAAAAAGGTGATTTTACTGCTTCTGCCACAGCAATATAAATACTTTACATGGATGTATACACATACTCTGACATTATTATAGGACTGCAATGCTAATCGGTGGAGTACTTTAAAGTTGATTATTGACATTTTGTAGGCCACTTTATATTTCTACTAAAAAACACAGTATTCTAAAAAGGTCTTTTGACCAAAAATGATTCTTCTATGGCATCACCATTTGTAGTTCCAGCACCTTTATTCACATATTTTACATATACCTTATATAAAATGATTTGACATATTGTGCAATAATATTAATAATCCATAATAATATAACAGTATTAAAGTGGGAATTTGCATACATTACTTTTACTTACTTTAGTTTTGATTTGCCTACTTATACATTTTGCTGATGGTGCTTTTACCTAAATCATGAATTTGAAGGCAGAACCTCAAGGCTATTGTAATGGAGTGTATTTCATAACTCATGTAAAGTATGTGCAGTGCTAGAATTCCTGCTAGCACATTCCATATCGGGGGATTTAAGGCATGGACCTACATACTGCAGAGAGAAGAGGCTATTAATAAGTCCCAGAGACACTTTGCTGTAGCTGCACACCTCATGTGACCAAACTTACCCCGTCTGGTCAGAGCTTTCTCTTGGGTGAGATGAACTTGTTCAACAGCCTGTCTCCGCAGTGCAGAGGGATGGATGGCTGGAAGAGGGGATGGAGCAAACACCTGCTCACACGCAACTTCAAGCTGTCACATACAGTTAGGCTCAGCCGACTGAGCGCGTCGCTCCTTCGTTCAATGCAAACGTGCTGCGGATTTGGCGGCCGCCCTCCCAGAGCAACAAAGGCCTGGGCCTCTCCAGTTTGTCTGGAGAGTTTCAGAGAGCTTATGCACATCTCCCTGACCCTCCACACACACACACACACACACACACACACACACACACACACACACACACACACACACACACACACACACACACACACGCACACAAACGCGCGCGCGCGCGAGGCGGCGAGTGGAGCTTCAGGCGCTTGAGCCACGGGCCGGCCACGCGCGAGCTCAAGCGCGTCAACATAAATTGGATGGGGGAGAGAGGAGGAGCTTTAACGTGGAGGTTAAAACCAGAGCCCCCGCAGAGTGACCCACACTGAGACTCTGTGGGACAGCTCTGCACCGGGAGACACAGACAGACACTTCACTGTTTGACAGTAGACAGAGAGACCAAACTGTGAAATAAACATATCATCTGCCAACTTCCCGAGGAGGTCCCGGGACATATCAACACGGGTAAGAGGTTTAAACAAATTATTTAAGGAATTTATGTAGTCTGGAGGAGTTTATAGGACTCGTTTTTGTGTGTATTTTCAATCACATCAGCTATATGTTTTTAGTTTTTGACAAACAGTATGTCACAGGATTGTCAACTAAAACATAAAATCAACATGCGCCGCGTGAATTAAATGAAAAGCTTTATTCGTATCTGCTTTAGTCGATATTTAGCAAATAGCAGTTCCTGCACGCAATTTTGAGGCGAGGCATTATTATTTCTGTCTGATTTCGATTCAATCTGAGTCGTCTGTCACTGATCTGGGAACGTCGATGTTTCATTTAATCCCATGGTAGTCGCTTCATCACGGAGAAAATCCTGCGATGCCCCAGATTGAAGTCCTGTAAGTGACTTTATCTCGCTTGGAGCATTATCAGTTGACAAGTTGACCGGGATTACCCCGAGAGAGGGGGTGGAGAAACTGAATAAAAACCCATAATGTATGTATAAAAATGCAAAGAGGCATCACTCAAAGGTATACAGTACATAGTTTAAGTTTCCCTGCGCGTGTCGGTGGAGCGCGCGACAAGAGGGAACTGTCCGGTGCTGAAACAGTTTGAGGACTGCTGAGAGTCACAGAAAATACTTATTACTATTACAGACATTATACATTCTTATAATTATCATTGGTGGATGAAATGGTATACTTACAGCAGGCTCCAGGTTAAATCATTTACAGGGTCGTAGCATCGTTGCCGATGCATACAAATGTGATTGACACCAAAAAAGAAGAATTCTATACGTTCCTGTTATTTAGTTTTTTATAGTATTGTATTCCTCAAACCGTTAACTATATTTTCTGTAATTTACAGAAATACAAAATCCTTTATTTTGTATTACCCACAAAGTAATTTAAACTATAGTCTTAAAATACTGAAATACCCACATGTGTATGTTTAAATTGTTTGTGAATATCCTGTTCGTTTCAACAACAACAACAAAAAATCGAATTCCCAGAAAAAAATAATGAGGACTTGACCTCAGTGTTCTCGCAGCTGTAGCTCTAGTCCTGATCCTTTGCTTTGTCATAATTCTTTATCACAAACAAGCCATGGAAGAGAAACTATTCAGTCAACTGATTTATGAACAGCATCCTGAATACTAACCACCATTCAGCCTGGTGTTAACCTGACATTGTGGTAGTTTTCCACATAATTTTAGTATCATTACATACTGCCTATAGCAGTCATAGATAGCATCAAGAGTTTGCAGTTTTTTTTGTCTAAAACTATATGGAGTAAAACAGTTTAAAACAGACTGGACAAAGTATCACATGCTTTCAGTAAAAGTATGGCTGAAATATTTTAATGCATCAATGTTTGATTGTCGTTTGGTGAATTGACAATTTAACATATTTTATGACAACACATATTTTATAAACTGGTCATTATGTATGTGAAATCTAAAGATACAAAGTAGCTATAAGTGAGTAAAAGACCAATATTTTTCTCTGTTAAGTAGTGGAGTATAAAATAGAAATATGTAAGTAAAATGCAAATACCTCAAAGTTGTACTTAAGTGCAGTACTTAGTTTTACTTTGCATTACTTGCAGTAAATAGTTACTTTTGACCATTGCCTGCTGTGGTTGTAAGTGTTGATTTAAAATATGTTTTTGTTTGCACAGCACATGTGTTTGAAAAAGATGTTGTGTTATTTCCAGAGTACCATGATGATCAAACCATTTGTGAGACAAGGCGAGGGGGAGGAGCCCGTCAGCCCTCTGCAGTGGATGGACGGAGACATGAGCTCACCTGATGGAGACGCATCAGTCTCATCACACTACAGAGCAGATGGAGAGCAACAGGACGGAGAGATGGGGAGTGAGGATGCACTGGAGGACGAGGAGGACGAGGAGGAGGGACAGGAGGATGAAAACGAGTCCAAACGACGCGGGCCCAAGAAAAAGCGGATGACAAAGGCCCGACAGGAGCGATTCCGTGCGAGACGTGTAAAGGCTAATGCAAGGGAGCGTTCGCGTATGCACGGTCTAAATGATGCACTGGAGAGCCTGCGCATCATTATGCCATGTCACTCCAAAACACAGAAACTGTCTAAGATCGAGACATTGCGGCTGGCCCGCAACTACATCTGCGCTCTGTCCGAGGCCCTGGAGGGGGGCCTCTCCACAGAGAGCAGGGCCTTCATGGAGACCCTGTGTAAGGGCCTCTCACAGCCCACCAGCAACCTGGTGGCCGGCTGCTTGCAGCTGGGACCAGCCTCTGGTGCCGGGGCGAGGCCCGAGGACAGACACAGAGTCCGGGCAGCACCTGCTCCTCTCGGTGGTGTCGTGAGCTACTCCTCTCCGGGACTGCCAAGTCCGCCGTATGGCACGTTTGACTCTGCTCACCTGCTTCACCTGAGGGCCATAAAAGGAGGAGTGTATGAGAATCACTCGCCGAATGAGTATAATGCTGGAGGAGTGGGGACCCCTCCGTACGACGGCCCTCCTACACCACCTCTGAGCATCAGCAGTAACCTGATGCCCAAACAGGAGCCTTCACCCCACTACCCACCTTCTCACCACTACTCCCCCTCTCCTGTGGACCAGGGCCTGTATCAGACTCAGACAGGCTATAACGGACACTTGGAGGGGCCTTATGACTCCTACCATCCACAGCACATGCCCCCGCGACAGATAACCTCCGTCTACAGAGACTAGGACTCTGTTTCACCCATCAATTCAACCTGACTGCCCGTCTTCACTCTTTGCTCCTTCATGAACACTGACTGAAGGATCGGTCTCTCCCAGTAGACAGTCCGCTAGTAGAGGCACTGTAGAGTAAAAATGGTTTGTTTACATGTGTGCACATAGACTAGCACTGCTAAACAATGTTAATAACTTGTTTAAACACTTGACTTAAACATTTTCTTAAGACACTGATGACCAAATATTTTTCGGGTCCTAACAGTAAATGTTGATTTTGCCATTTGGTCCAAATGTCCTGTTACTGTAATACAAGCACTTCTAATTTAGCTTTGGTAACATCAGATATTCTACATAAATTAAAGGTATTTTTTATTTATTCTCTAATTTAATACAGTGTATATGGATGTTGTTATGATGTGCAGGTGTGTGTCTGGTTGTCCTTTTGTACATATTTGTGGCCATGGCCTCTCTTTGTTTGCTACTTAGACTGATAGTTTATCTCTTATGTTACTGTTGCGTCTTTTTCTTTGTGCATTACAGTATTTCATGTTTTATGTAAACATATTCAAAGGGAAATTTCCTTACGCTATGTGGCTGATCTTTGGAAGCTGTTGTCTACAGAAGGAAGATTTTTTGATTAACAAAGATCAAGAAGCAAAAATGAAATTCTCAGGTTAATATTATGAAAATGTATGTCTAATTTTCAACAAATTTGCGTTGGATAAAATGTAATTTTTCTTTGTCTTTTTCATTTCTGATGTCATTTGGAAAATTTGATGTTATTAAAATGTTTTAAAGGTCAAGTTTTAAAGTGTTGTGTTTACTTTTTGACAGACAGACAGACAGATACATAGATAAATAGATGGATAGATAGATAGATATATAGATAGATAGATAGATAGATAGATAGATAGATAGATAGATAGATAGATAGATAGATAGATAGATAGATAGATAGATAGATAGATAGATAGACTTATTTTTGTCTCATATAAATTCAGCATCACCAGAGCGAGCGACTTTGTTTCTCATTTTTCTCCCCTGATCTCTGTGGTTTAGCGTCACTAATCCTTTGGCCGTCTTTTAATGAAAGGGCGGATGTGCGAGGCAGGGTTGTAAGATAAAGATTTATGATTAACATGGCTGCCCGGCCATGCAGGCGTTCTTCTTCACTGACACAGGGATGGCATAATCCTGTCCTGACATCCACTCAGACCACAATTTAACACTCACATATGCAACAAACACATGTCTGTACATTTATACCATTGACCTTTCATATATACTGTACACATACGTTCAGGAACACAAGAACGTGTAATACTGTATCGCGATAAATCTTTATTTGGTTGGAGATACCTGACTTTCCTTTTTTATGGGGAGTGAATCGAATGATTGAAAAGTAATATAAAAACATTAAGGGGTGACAGGTTGAAAAGATGAAATTATAGATAAATTGACTAAGTAGAAAAATATCGGTAACTGTCAAAGTGGAGACAACAATGAAAAAAACAACAAAGATCTGATCTAAGAGCAGCCACTTCTGTTGATTCATGGTCCAGGCTGGTCAGTGTGAGGCCCACCCACTGAGAGGTCAGTCAGAGGGGGTCACAAGGTCACACTGGGTCATGGCTCACTTGTGGGAATGGTCTGAAAGAGTCATGGTTGTCAGTTGAATCATCTTATTGGTGGTCAACTCATCTTCCGGGTTTATTTCTGAACACTGTTCACCACAGCTTTCCATTTAGAACAGTGAGTGCTTGGTAAGTATGATGTTAGAGGTTATATTATGGATGGAATGTTCATAATCCTGATGATAAACATGCTGACGAACATCCCACGCTTGACCTGCGCTGGGAGAAATATATCACTTTGTTTTCACAAGGATTAGTATAAGCCTGTGTGTGTTTGTAGTGCATTTGCACTACTAGGGGAGCTATAGGCCTAACTTTGTAGGGGCAAGATAAACAAAAAATACAGGCCATCTCTCTGCTCTTTAGAGGCACAGACTACCCTCCGACACAACGTCTGTCCCTAGATATGTGGGACATTCCTTATTTATCCACATGATAGATGATAGACCGTTGATAGACCGACATTTTAGGGGGGAAAAGATTTGCCATTTCAAAAGGCCACTTTTTCACCCAAGACAAAGAAAGGGCTGAATTTGTCCTTTTTGACCCTTGACCCCTCTGACTGTGACTCAAGATGATCTAAATGAGCCCATGATGGCAGCAGAGATATTTCATGTGCTACTACTATCTCACTTCTGTAAAAGCCATTTTGAATCTCAGCGAGGCACATTCCTGCAGGTTAAAGGAAAAAAAATGTAATATCTTATTTTACACCATTATTTTTCATCAATCAATCATTTTATTAAACAAATTCTAATTAGTTTCCTGGTATTTTGGTGATAATCATACAGAAGGAAAGTTCATTGCAAGTGTAACTAAGTATTGTAGTCATCTGACACAAATGTTACATTTGTCTACAGCTATACGTACGATTCAAGATGTATGGAGAATAATTTCAAATAATAAATTAATAGTTACTTGGGTTGAAATGAGAACTGCTTTCAAGGTAATTTATATTGTTCTTATTATGTTTCCTATCCCTATAAAGTGTTCAAGAAATTTGGAAATGATGAACTGATAAAACAAAGCACTACATAGTTTTTCTTTCTTTCATATTGCATCTTCTTACGACCTGATTATTACCTGCAAGTCAACTAAATAATATAATGTACATCCAGTGTATGTGTTGGATTTAGTAGGTATATGCATTTGTATGCATGTGTCTGTGAGCCACACAGAAAACATTGTGCGTGCATGGCTGCCTTATTTGGGATAAAACAGTATTAAGCAGCTGATCGGAGCTCAGTGTCTGAATGGTTGCATTAACTCACTAATCCTGAAGGGAGAGGGGCAGTCGGGACAGCAGCTCATCATCTCCTCTACAGCACAACAGTATGCAGCTATTGTGCTCTTAGTCCACAACAAAGCACCCAATGGAGCTTAAGACTTACTCAGGGACCAATAAAAGTATTTTAATTCAAAGGAAATTCAGGAAAAAAGTAGTATCCTGGCCTGTTTATGCCTATAAGGAGAGCTTTGGCTATGCAGATGGATTTGTTACTAACTACTCTAGAAATGAGGAGAGTAGAATGACACTGCCACCAAGTGGTAAATGCTTTTTCTGAAATATAATCATCAGTTGGGTGAGAGATGAGTATTTGGCCACTAGGTGTCCCTAGTAGACAACCTGCTGTAACTGTGAAGTCTCAATGAGGCCTTCTGGAAATACTGTTGTGGAAAAAGAGACACGATCTCTCACTACTTGGCCTTTTCTGAACTTAATGAGTGATTGAAATTCAGTTATCAGTTCAAAACCAAATCCTGTGTTCAAACTAAATATTTGGCATTTCACTTGCACAAGGTAGAGACGGAATAAAACAGGATACATGAGATGAAATGTCATCTGCTAAACAGAGCGTGCCGGCAGAGTGAGTGAGGAGTGGGAATAAGATTAACCTATTTACATGTAAACTGGTTGATGGAGTGTGTTTGGATCAGAATAATCAGGCTAATGAAGGTACCTGGGGACTCGGTTCAATCAGAAATCTGCATGCTGTCCTCTCTATCCAGCTAGCGATCATATACAACTCTGTTATTATTTACCGTGAAAGGACATGAAAAGGGATTAATCAAGGAAATCTGACTGATTACATCTTCAAAGGAGGCACTGAAGAGCAAGGGCTAATAGGGAAGAGGATGTGGTCGGTGCTTTTATTTCTTGAGGTGGAAAACAACCCAGAACAAAAGCAGACAGTAGTCTCCAGGACTGCTGATGAAGTGGGCTGAAAAAGAGCCAAAAGCAATGTTGGAATACATCACTACTGGCTCTATTTAAGTAAAACCTTTATTTGGGGTAAATCTTCTTGTTTGATCAATTTAATTTGGATTTTTTTCTGATGATGCCTTTAAAGATGAGACAAGTGATTCTGATGTAGGTGGGGTTTTCTGCGAGTCAAACACAAAACTGTATTAGTTTCATCATAAAATAAAGTGTTGAATCCCCACAATATGAAAAAACACATTCAAAGGTGGCATCAGTCAAAGTCAAAGTCAGCTTTATTGTCAATTCTTCAACATGTGCAAACATACTGAAGAGTTGAAAACACGTTTCTCTCCTGTCCAACATACAGATAATAATAATAATAATAATAATAATAATAATAATACTTTGCTCCTCCTTTATACTTCAACTCCGCTACATTTGAGTGTGGAACCTTTTTTCTGCTTTTACACTATTTCTCTCATAGTTAGTTGATTAATAATAATTTTACTTACAAAACACATGAACATGTTCTAGTGTCTCAAGTTCCTGTGTGTGTGCCCTACTGGCTAGCTAATTGCTGCTGTTCAAATAATGTGAAATAACATTTACTAATAATGCCAAAATATTTTGAATATACTTTTATTTGACTTACTTTTTTCCCCTTAATGATGTGAATACTTCTTATACAGACACAACATGAGTGTTGTTTATCAACAAGAAAGTGCAAGTACAGGAGGGAGATCATACAACAAGAATAATGAATGCCATAAATCTGACATCCACTTTTTCAAAAACATGTACAATAACCAAAAATAATTATTTATAATAATGTCAGGAAAATGTAGCTTTTTCTTGATTGATCTGTATCTCTGAAAGAACAATTCTGGGTTCATATTCTTAATGACGGCCAATTTTCATTTTAGGGAAGACATGAAGTGTAATGTTGAACTAGTTAATGATCTTCTAGAGCAAGTGTCCAACAGTTGACCTTCTTTAAACTCCTTCGGAGAGTAGAAAGCCTTTCTGTCTTAATGTTTAAAGTCTCCTTGTGGATTATTAATTATCTGATACAAAGGCCAACCTAGGAAAAAACATTATGTGAACAGAGAGTCGTAAAAGGGTAACTGAATGGTTGTGGCCTACGGTAGTTTAATTAGCTGGATGAAGGAGATGTTACGTCACCCAAACAGCGCCACATGTCGAGGGGACGGGAGACCACGTAAATATTGATGAGCCATTTAAAGATCAGAGGAAGTGGAAAGCAACGTCCTGCATTTCTCTGGATGTAATGGTGAGTGTTCTTGTAACCATGTTATTGCAAAGAGAGAGAGAGAGAGAGAGAGAGAGAGAGAGAGAGAGAGAGAGAGAGAGAGAGAGAGAGAGAGTGGTTTAGAGAAGAGTGAGGGGTGTGTGTGTGTGTGTGTGTGTGTGTGTGTGTGTGTGTGTGTGTGTGTGTGTGTGTGTGTGTGTAACTGTATCCCCCTGGTGATATGTGCTTACTGCTCCAGTTTTCTGTCCTTCCCCACTGTCCCTTAACCTAACCCCTGTGTGGCATATTGCCAGAGACTGTATGTGTGTGTGTGTGTGTGTGTGTGTGTGTGTGTGTGTGTGTGTGTGTGTGTGTGTGTGTCCATAATATGCAAATTAAATACAAGTGAAGGTGTCTGCCTCAAATTAGACAAGGTTATGGGTTTACATTGGTATCTCTCTCTCAGAAGTGTGCTATTACTGCTTTTACTGCGAGCATTACACACTTTTAAACAAGATCTTTTTTTCATTTACACAAAAGCACTTCATATATCTGAATGCCATTAAGATGTTCGTATAGCTTTGGTGGCCTGTACTTAACCCCACTTTTATCCACCATATTCTGTAAGGTAAATTGTAAATCGCAGGAGGCAGAGCAGAGCTGACTTCTTCTTCATAGGACTTTTAGCATATCAGAATTAGGCTGACATTTACTCGACATTGCGCCATGCGTCAGTCTCACCTTTAAGCTTCGGCTTCTGGTCCTCCACCTAATACTCTCCTGCCTCTCTGAAACAACCCTTGCAAGCACATTTAGGATATCCAATCTGAATTAACACTTACTGGCAGCGGAGTGGAATTGACATGCTAGCACACAGGAGCCCAACGGTATCATGTTTGGGAATTTTGTGTGACTGTGTTCATCTCACAGTCATCCACATTTTAATGTCGTCATCCAAGCTATTCCAGCACTAATTGAACTGCGTAATGGGTGACTAAGAGGCTGAGCGTGTTTTAGGTCAACATTTTAAAGAAGGCCACTTACGGTAAAAACATTCCTCCAGATGTTTGATGCTTTTCTTTGAGCGATGTGACTGTAGAAAAGGAACTGCATCTGGACGCTGTTAAAAGGAGTTAGGGATATATTTTCATTCACACTTTGCTCAAATTACTGTAACCAGCTTAAAGCACTTCATTAACGAGTTTCCTAAATTAACTATGTTTGATCACTTAACATCTGGTAGCCACAAGGTTATGTGTTATTAGCAGCAATAATAAAGGAAAATGTCAAAGGAAAGGAGTTCATGAGAGTCTTATAATAGTGGGCAGTATGTATAATTTCCTCCATCTTTGTATATTTTATTCAAAGATGCACTTATTACGTACAATATTTGTAGTATTAACCGCAGATCAAATGACTGTGTCAGCAAAGAGGTGTCACTCGAAGTGAGATCATTATCACCCAACTCTGCAGTTCCCCTTAACTGTGTGTGTGTGTGCGCGTGTGTGCATGCTTGTGTGTGTGTTTGTGCGTGCGTGCGTGCGTGCGTGTGTGTGTGTGTCCATACTAATCAAATGAAATAAAAGGTAATTAAATCACCTCAAATTAGTTTACAAGTTTTGTACAAATGCACCACTTTTTATCCATTTTGCTTTGTGACCAAGACAACTAATTGCATGCAATTGCAGTTTTAGGACTATTTCTCTCATCTGTCTATCAACTCACAAATGTGCATGTAATCAAAAAGCTGCGTGTGACTTTCCCCCCTCAGACATACAGCAGCATTGAACCATGGTTTGATAGTGGTCTGAGATAGAAACCTGTTGGGCAGAGTCATTTGTGTGGAAACCCATCAAACAAAAAAAGAAATAACAAATCTGCCTGAAAGCCATTTGTTTTATCCGCCAATCATATTTCCCTTTGCTTCGCCATGTTAACATTTGCTTCCTCTCCCTCATGTCTCTCAAGTTTCAACGGCTTGCCACCTTCCTGCTCCTACAACACACACACACTCCAACCCACACACACTCCAACCCTCGATTCGTCTGATCTGCCACCCGTCGCTGGGTACCCAGTCTGTCCTACCCCTCCTTTTCCTTACTCTCTCTCTCTCTCTCTCTCTCTCTCTCTCTCTCTCTCTCTCTCTCTCTCTCTCTGCCCACAGTTGTCCTCACATATTAGGTTCCACCGTCCTAAGAGGCAGAATTAGCCTCTGGAATTCCGTGCACTTGTTTCCTTCGCGCCCTGGAAAGAGAATACGGCAGGAAGAAGAAGAAAAAAAAAACATACAGAGAAAACACAGAGAAACAACAGAATAGATTAAAAGAAAAGAAAAAGAGTCTGTGAGGAAGATGAAGAAGCTGAACATCAAGCCGCCTGCTGTTTGATGCAGCTACACTGAGGGCATGCGGTTGCCAATGTCGAGCATTTCCCTCTCTGCTCTCCAGCTGACTGGTGCAAGGTCTGCACTCATGTCGCTCAGTTTATTTATCTCTTCACAGTAACGTGAGCGTACTTTTACTAATTCCCCCCCAAGAGGACCTCTGTCTATATTACTTTATGCTGGCTGACACACTGACGTTTGGACTCTCTACCTGACTTTGGAGCTTGTGAAGAACAGAAGCGACCAATGTGGGGCTCAGGTAAGATTATCACCGACTACTGAGCGATGCAAAACCTGAGCATTCCTCCTTTGATCACTTTAAAATGAACTAAGAGGTGGATAAGCCAGGATCCCCTCATTATTGCAATATTCTGAGCAGAAACAAAGAGTGAGTGACAGTCTTCCCCAAAGCTTTGAAGGTTTCTCTCTTTGATGAAAGCTAGGGCCGTTTCTAACAAACATCAGCACTCAGTGTCAGACAAGAGTTTGCACTTAGACCTGGTCTAACCCCCGACCTTTCACATACATCATTGGTATGATGCGGGGAAGGAATGATGGAAGAAGGAAGGGTGAAGGAGAAAAAAGAGAGAAAGAGTTTAGGCTTAAATAAAGAGGGCACTGTCTGTGCACTTTCTGACATTCTTGGCCAAATTGTTCTTTCATCAGCATCACAGCAGGCTGGAAGAGTTTGGCAGACGCAGGAGGAATAATGAGCAATGTGTGACGAAGTGCAAGAAATGTCTGTATTATAGGCTTGGGATTCAAATGTGCTGGAAACATATTCAATGCAATACAAGGAAGGAATGTCACCCAGGAAGACCTGTAGTTGGTTGAAACGTGGCGAATTACATTACAGGGAGTTGTGATTCCACTTCTTCTTTTGCAAGATTCAAACAATTGTCCAGTGTCATCTTAACAGGAATGATTGTAATACCTGACTCTGATGTAGTTGAAAGATTCACGAAAAAATGTTTCCCAATGTCAAGAATAAACTTTTTGGTTTTGGTTGTTGTCAGTTATGGCTGAAAGCTCAAAGACCTCGCCTGATTGCAATGACTCATGCTTTTTCCCGTTTATCTGCCACTGCCATTGACGACCTGCTGGCCAGCGGTTTGCGGTGCGTTTGGCTAACAGCTAACAGAACAACCAGTGCACACGCTGCTGTACCTCTTTGCAGCTGTTAAACAGGAACATTTATTTGAGATTTTGAACCAGAGTTAGCTGCTTTTAAATGAAGTGTGTTTACCTGAGCCTCCAGACACTCTGACCACAAAGCACAAACAACAGAACTAGTAAAATTAGTAAAAAAAAAAGAAGTGACAACATTAAGTTAAAACATTGGTTTCCATTTGTAAAGAAGTAGTTAATTAACAATTTGATTGTGCAGTGCATTACTAAATCATACTTGTCATGCAGGATAGAATATGGCAGTAAGTTATTTGTTAACAAGTTGCTTTCATCTCCTCACCTGTACGGCCACTTTAACCTGCAAGCTATAGGGCCGTTTTACGGTGTTACACAAAATTAAGCCTTCCTTAACTGTTAGCAGGACGCTGCTAATGATCAAGGCTAAAATTAGAGTTCAACAAGCCTGTCGACACATTTATGGCCTCCTGGGGCAGAATGATAGGATGATAGGATGGTTGAGGTCACATGCACATAATCACACACACACACACACACACACACACACACACACACACACACACACACACACACACACACACACACACACACACACACACACACACACACACACACACACACACACACACACACACACACACACACAGGGCTACTGACTGTACAGTATGTGCACTACTTACAATCCTCATACAAACAAAATCACTAAATCTTTTTTATGCAAAAGCAACGTTTATTTTGAGTGACAAGAGGAAAGTAATCCACCTCTACGTCTATACTCTGGACTGCTCGGCTAAACATGGTTATACTGTTCCCCAGAGAGCATGCTGCAGCATGCATTCAATTACTGTCCAAAATAGTCCTGCAAGGCAGAAACAAGTCCATACTTCAAAAACCCACATTCTCTTTAAAAACATTTATTATAATTTTTATTTCCTGAACAAGTTTTAAGATGAATTAGAACTTTATTATCAAACCACATCATGCTTTTCTATGTAATATCACAATGGGTGCTAAACAATGATACAATAAGAGCTCAGTTCAAAACCCTGAATAAAAAGATGTACATGTTGAAATCAGTTGGACTTTTTATTTATTGTCTAATGAACAAGCCATAATGTAGCCAACAAGGCAGTTTGGCAATTAGCACGCAGCCCCTTGGACAAACAGAAGGCAAACTTTACTCTTTTATAGTTTGACACCTGCACTCATTCCTTTTCAAGGCGGTTAACGTGAGCCGCCTCATTTAAAACTGCCTCGCTGAGATGCCATCCTTACCTTTATAACACCTTCGGAGCAACAGAAATCAGATGGCAGCTGTTGGTACCACGGTTTTTAATTCTGCGGTCCACGCTACTACAGTTTCACAAATGTGTTGGAAACTACAGTGGTGTTCAGGTAATGTAAAAACGGCCCAAAAGATCCCCGAAACGCTGCATTCTTTCTCTAAGAAGTGTTTTAATTAGTGAACATCTTAGAGGCTACATCACTAAAGAGACACACATGCAGAACGGTGTGTCACCCGAGTCCAGTGGTCCGATTACAGTTTCCCATGGTGACATCCATTAAAGTCATGCTGGGGTTGCCCCTTAACCCTCAGACAGCCACATTAGCACCTGTCCCATTGGCCATAACAATACACACGCCTGCATTATTCAGCCCGACTCAACTAATGAGGGAACCTTATCCCTCTCTCTCAGACACACACACCCTATCCTGGGTTCACACAAGATTAAACACACACACAGGCTGACACACAAGCATTATCTGATTCACTGTATTTATTTACTATGAATTATGTAGAAGTAGATCACTTCATGCTACCTGATCTTGTGGGAAATATTTTGATCAGCTTTGAATACATTGAGCTAAGTACTAAGTATTAACTAAATAAGATCAGTTTTTGAGCTCATTCAGCACTTTCTGCCTGTCAAACAGCTGTCTGCATGCTCCTTCATCCTCCTGCTCCATCACATCTTCCACAGTTCATGTCTTTACACTTTCACCCTCAGTCAGAGTGTGTTAACCTCAATCTCTGCTCTCCTTCCTCCAACGCTTCATCGAGTCTCTCGAGCTGTCAGTCTCCATCGTTCTTCTGTGTCTGCTTTTCCCCCCGTGCAAACAGTGGAAAGGCAACTACAGTGTGAACTCAAAATGTAACACCCAACCCTTCAACAAACAGGTAGAAAGGGAGACCAGAGCAGACATCCAGCCTCATATGGGGGCGATGGGGGGCAGACGTGTTTCAGATGCCGTCAGTGTGAGGCACGAGGAGACGAGGAGAGACATGAGAGGGAAAAGAAAACGTCAATAGTAAACAGCAGAAAAAGGGTGACAGAGGGAGATGGAGAGCAGAATCGACAGCAGCATTATCACTCTGCCTCCTCATTCAAACACCCCAAGAAAATGCTCCGCACCGACTGCTCTCATTGGCCAAGCCTTCGGCCAATCGCAGCTCAGGAATGCAAGGTGCCTTTAGGTTATACCCAACCCCAAAATATGTGAGAGTGAGAGAGAGAGAGAGAGAGAGAGAGAGAGAGAGGGGGAGAGAGAGAGAGAGAGAGAGAGAGAGAGAGAGAGAGAGAGAGAGAGAGAGAGAGAGAGAGAGAGAGAGAGAGAGGCTGTGGTGCAGAGGTTCATTCAGGGAGGCAGGGCTCCATCTCAGCTGTATTCTCTGGTGCTCTTCCTGCTGGAGTGAATATATAACAGTGAATATATTACAGGCTTCCTTGCAGTAAATTGAGTGCATGTTGTGTTGCAGTCGGGGCTGCTGCCGTGCTCCTCCTCTGGCAACAGCTGGCTGAGCAAGAGACGAGTGTCGAGATCTGAAGGAGAAGCATCTCATGTGGACGAGGGGAACAGAAGAGACAGAGCGCAGGGACGCAAAGTGAAGGTTGTGATGTTGGGATGTCTTTTTTTGTCTCACTCTGAGTTTTGAGAGCCAGAGAAGTGGATGCTGCAGGTTTGAGTCACATGCACAGCTGATCGAGGGAGAGAAGAGTCAAGCAAGAAAAAAACGTGTGAAAGAGAAGTTGACGGTGGACATCTACAGGATGCTCTTGGGTAAGACTAAATCAGCAATCTTTTCTCTCTTTGCTCCTATTAATCCCATTGATTTTTTTTTTTTTCCTGTGACATTCCTCTTCTGCCAAGGTGATCACTCATCTCTGGCACAAACTTTTGGCCGCATGCGCTGCTGTCGCCAACTCAGATGCGTTTGAGCTGATGCGTTTACTTCATTCGTCATGATTAAGAAAAAAAGACCAGTGAATGATGAAAGGGTTTCCCTCCTGTTGCCCTGATAAAACGTCATTCTTATTCATTTGTGTGTTCATGAATCCTGCAGTCGTCACTTTTATAAAGTACGCATGTGCACATGACTGTCTCTAGAGTGTATGCCATTATTGCACATACACAAAAGAGCATTAAAATAAATACAAACTAGACAGAAAAGTTCAAAAGGCCATATGCTTGTAGAGTGGACCTTCCTTAAAAAATGCTTTTCTAGGTTAAAAAACACTGAAACAAGCCTTTTCGTTAAAATGTAACAAAATAAATGCAACAATTTTAACTTTGACTTGACCTCAGAGTACTCAAATAGTATAATTGATACAGTAATTTACCTTTTTGAATTTTAAAGCATTTTAGTTTAAGCCTGTTGATGTTTATCACTACAAAATATTCCAGAAATAGCTGTTCTATGTGTTTAGACTTATTAAGTTAAATACATAAGGGGGCAATATTGCAGAAGTAACCTAATAATAAGAACATCGTGTGGATTTTTATTTAAAGTCTAAAATGTGGATTATTTCGATTAATACATTTTGTATCAACATGACGCAGTCATAAACAGTAGACTCTTCTTGTCAGTTTATGAATATTAATGCTTTCTTATCGTCTTAAATTTGATTAACTACAATGACCTTGTTAAATGTGCGTCTGTCTTAACTAAATAGTTGACGACTTTATTTTTGTTTGCTTGTTCTTGCTCCTGCTTGGGATCTTCCTGTGAGTTTGAGCGTGTGGTAATCCTTCTCCAGAGCTGAAGCTTTAACTCTGTAAGCATTAGACACTAAACACACCGACATAAGATCACAACCACACGGGACGATAGGGTTTTATATATGTATTAGTTTCCTTTTATGAAGATAGAGACGTAAGTCCAGAGACCGAAATAGTGTCTATGAAAGGCGATGACGGGGAGAGTGTTGTCAGGAAAAGATGGAGGAACAAACACAGAGACAAAGTCTACTCTCCGTCTATCAATCACCAGAGAAATCTCTCCATCTAAATACTGTATTTATTTAATGAAAGGCCAAATTCAAACACGTCGACACAATCAGCAATGGAGTATGAAGGAAATGTGCTAAAGCGGGCTCATCTCCCTCGGTGCAGAACAGTGTGGAACGCAGTCCAGTAACTTAGTGATTTCTATGATGAATATTTCAGACCTAGAGGTTTGAGGTCTTTATTTATTTAAAAATGGGCTAAAGCTTCTTCTCGTCTGAAGCAAAGACCTCACTCAGCACTATAAAAAAACATCCGTGGCTTGCATCAATGTTCACTCAACCAGTAGGAAGCAATCCATATACACAAAATCTCCCCACTCATCAATGTCCCCCAAAAGAATCACAGGTGCGTGTTGTCTCTGATAAACAACGTGACCTTTGAATCGAGGCAATTCAGCGAGGGATGAAAAGTATTGACATTTAAAACGGAGAAATGTGCTCTGTGTGTTTGACAAACTGACACATATTTCATACGTCAGTGAAGCCGGAAACTAATGCAATGGACAAACCAGCAAGAAGGGAAGGTCAAATAACTCTAAAGCTTTATTTATAGCATGTATACCATATGCAGTCTCTCCTCAGAGCATTTGTCATTTATGAATTTATAAAACAACCTGAAAGAGACAATGTATTATGTACTATTATCTGAAAAAGATGATTAACTATTATTAGCAACCCAAAACCTCTTATTGGGTGGCTGGACGGACAACCAAAGCACATCGGACAGAAGACACGTTTTCCATTCACTACCGAAAGGCATCATCAACCGTGGCCACAATGATATCAGGCTGATATTGGTCCAGCCAATAGAGGGGGCACCTCATGATATCACATCAAAAAAAAAAAACGAGAGTCAAAGATTTATTTTGCCTTCTCTCTCACGAGTCTCCTAAGCCCCATAAGAGCACAATGTGCTCCTCTGCACACAACTGTAAATATGGTGTCAAGAAAGATGGATGATATTGATGCTATCAGGAGGATCTGGGAAAGCAATCACCACTCCGTTTTAATTACCTCCATTATGCACATCCTACACGTTGTAAAACACATCCAGCTGTGATTGGGCAGAGCATGTGCAGATACTGTAACTCTGGGTCAAGTTATGGCCTTGCCAAAGTTATTACAATTCCTCCCGTGGAATGAATGTGACAAGCGATGTGACAAGCAAATTCAACCAAACGTTGTAAAGACATTTTCCTCGAAACATTTTTTTTGTTGATATTTCTGTCATCAGGGCTATCCGCTACGTGATCTGGATATCTTCACCGTGTTTAATTGCAGTTGAATAGTTGCTGGGATATTTGACTTAAAACCCCAAAATCTCAACTTAATTATCAATTATGTGTATTTGATGCCATCATTAACCAACTAGGTTAACAATCACATCAATCATAACAGTAATAGTTTTGGAAGCCAGACAATCTTACTCATATGGGAAACATTTGACATATATGTAGTTTTAGAAGGTAATGACAAAGACATATTTGGCATTTAGTTAAGATGACTTGCTGACCATAATTTTAAAATTAGAAGGCCTTGAAACACAAAACACTTGTGTAATTTACTAGTTTCAAGGATGCCAAAAATGGCAAGAGGGCACATCGGCTGAGCATAAAGTCTCTTTGTTGTTCTGTAGGTATGCAGACCACAGCTGCATAGGCCACCAGCCTGACTCTTACCCTACATAACCTAAGACCAAGCTATAGTATAAAACCACACTCTGGCCTTCAAACTCCAATCAGCTCCCAAAATGTAGCCTGTAATTTCAGCTTCTGCAGAAAAAAAGAATATTCTATATGTAGATCAGCTGCATAGATTCTCTTTTTGTTCTATTTGGATTTTTATGTCTATTGAAGATCAAGTGCGAATTGCGTGTGTGATCTCTATTGTTTAAAATCATAAGGACATGCACCTGGCTTCTGTTCGTCTGATGCCATTGTTTTGTATATTTGTTCACCCATTTGCACATGTGCCTTTGTGTGTTTGCTTGTGTACTTTACATGCTCAGGTTTCTGTAGGTCTATATCTGCAGTGGTGTGTTCTGCCAGCTCCCAGCAGGTGTGTAAATGGTTTGACACACAGAATAATGATGTGGGGCAGGACTGCAGGTCATGTTGACATGGTGGATCTCTTAATGGTTCTTACTTTGCTCTGCATGGTTTCATGCGGTAGCGCTCTCTGTTTGCCTCAAACTGTGCTACATCATGACCGCAGTGTAGTGAAAGAGAAGGTTGGCAGCCAGGTCCAGGTTGTTCTGATGCCTCCCTAAAGAGGTGAAGCCTGAAAGGAGCTACAGACAGATATTCACAACCCTATTTTTGAAACAAAGCTTTCCAGGATCCAGTATTAACTCATAACTAAAAGGCACAGATGGATTATATTAATATAACTTCATAAATATACTGTAAAAATCATATATGTACTGTCTATCATCCTTTCTGTACCTTAAAGGGAAATTCGTATTTGTAAACCTAGTGTTGACCTTCATATTTATGTCTATTGTGACTATTGGTTATGATAATATTTTAGTCGATGTGGATTGAGGCATGGTGAGCTAACCTTTGACAGCATTTAAAAACTAGACAAATAGAAACACTAGTCTTTGAGGGTGTGTTAAGTCAGAATGGAAGGCTAAATTTAGAAGTGGCATGATTACATATAAAGCTCATGGAAAGAAGCAAGTGGGCGTTAACAGATGCAAAGTCTATACTGCACGAACTGCATCAAATTAAACAACATAACATGTTATTGGTCTATATTGGTCTCTTTGTTGAGGTTAGGGGACCTTCGTCTCTGTGGTTACAATAGTAAACGCTTGGTAATGGAAAGATCGTGGTGTTTTTTTAAAAGTCTGATGGTTTGAAAAGGGAAACTAACAGCGGCATCCTGCCTCTTCCATATGTGGACTTTGTCGCTCTATAACAACGTTACCTGACTTCCTCCTGCTCCTGTCATCATTACTACGGTCTCTAGAGGGCTTTGGCACTTAAACGTAAACTGATGTTGTTTTGATGCCCTTGCTGAAACAACTGATGCTATCAGTCTTCATGGCAGGATAGCATCAAACTGTCTTAACTTGAGCAAAAATAATTGCTTCTTTATGAGAAGAAGTGTGGCTGTAAGACAGTTAACATGAATTTTCTTTTTTTCTCACATCTTTTGTTTATCATTTTGTATATGTTATATTAATATGAGTCCATGTAACCAATGGCTATTTGATCGTATGAATGTCCTGTAAGTTATTTGTATTTAGCTTGGTTTATTAATATTACTCTCATGGGTTAATGTTATTTGTGGTGGAGGGAGGGAGGGAAAGGGAGATGAGGATTCTTCTGTTAATATAATTGCATAAAAATTAACCATTCATGAACCGCCTTCTTACTTAATGTCTCAGTATTAGTGTACATGCTAAAAACAAGACATGACTTGTAGGCATCCTACGGATAGGGCAACAAAATAACCCAAAATTGTTCATGCGTATGTGACATTTTGCATGTGACAGCCAAAGGTTGCCCCTCACAAGCAGCGCATCGAATGGATTGCTTTCTCCACTTTGACGATGTTACCATGAGATTTATAACACATAAACAGTAGAGTATGTCGTTCAAACTGTGTGGAGTATAACTGCTTTCTTCAGCTAACAGATGGCATTTTTTCTGTACATTAACCTGCAGGTTAACATGGCTCTTTACCTCCTCTGGTCACCTTGGACTCACCTCAAAACATGCGGCTCCCTCCCCCTCCTCCATGCTTTCCTTCTCTTTCCACCTCATCTACCCCCTCTTCCAGACCTCTTTTCCACGCTCAATCAACTTGATCCACTAAGCACCACTGCCATAATTTCCGTCCAAGCTCCTCTTTGCTTGTCATCTCCATTTCCTTGCCAATCGGGGAGTTTCTCTTTGTAAGGTTTCATAATCCCGACACTATGAAAAGACAGACAGAATTTCCCTGAAAAAAATAAGCCGTTAAAAGGGAAGAGTCCAAACACAGCAATGTACTATAATTATTACATAATGATTTAAATATTAATGAGAGCAGTGAAAAATCTGTGAGGAAAACCTGAGTCTTCATTAATTGCAAATGCTGCATGAAATCAGAGTGTAGAGCCGGCTGATCTCAAGAGCAGAGCATAAAAACAGACACATTTCCAGTAAAAGAGGACTTCTGAGAGTTCTCTGGGAGGTGGCATTTAAGCCTGGCCGCTGGGGCGCAGAGCATCTATCATTAAAACAAAGTGCAGACTGAAATCAACTGCGTTCTCCTACCCAGAACCCGCCTCTCCTCTTTACTGTGTTCTCTCCTCACTGTCCAGATCTCACACAGACAAACACATTAATCAGCTTTGAGCCTATAAGTTACTCCTTTTAGAGCATCGTCCATTCAAACTACAAACGTTTGTGTGTGTGTGTGTGTGTGTGTGTGTGTGTGTGTGTGTGTGTGTGTGTGTGTGTGTGTGTGTGTGTGTGTGTGTGTGTGTGTGTGTGTGTGTGTGTGTGTGTGTGTATTGTCGCCTGTCCCTTGGCTTAGGTTGAAATAGCTGCCTTTGACTTGAGGGTAAGCTGAGCTGCGGTAAATTGGATTTCATGCTCAGTCCTTCACAGCAGCAGTATGCGACACTAAGACAGAGCCATCTTCCCTCCTGCAATCACGACAAAGTTAGCACTATGTTTCTTTAAAGGTTAGACCTTCCAACACAGTTGCATTACATGTACACCACCAGGGAGAGAGCTGATGTAACAAATCATTTCAAGTATTTATTTTGCTAAATAAATGGTTATACGGTCACCTGATACCAAAACGTGGCAGTGCAGCTCTCCTGCAACAAATCATCAAATAGGAGTCATAAATCATTTGAACAGACGACGATCGTAAACCAACTAATGGTGTCATCTGCTACCAAATGTTGATTAGCTCTTTTTTCACATTGCCTTGTGCACAAAACCTGAGGCAAAGACAAACAAGAACCCATGGATCCAGTGGTTTTGGGGTTAACAGACTCGCTGCTGCCACAGAGTTGTCTCTGCTGCAGTGACAATGACAGGGTTTTATGCCGGCTAATCTGCCACATGAAGCTCATTTCAGAGTCTTCTGTGCACAGCAGCCCATTTAGATGCAGGTGTGAGGCGGCCGGTATCGTGTGCCAAGCCGCCGGTCTTCTTGGAGTGTGGGGCTGGAACTAAAAGTGGCGTCATTTCTTTTTTTTCTTTTCTCTTTTTTTACGGTGAGACCCTGCAGTGCTTCTGCCTCTCGTCAGACATCATTCTGTTAGACAGCATGTCACCCAGTCTCCTGTCCCATCATGGAGCACCAAGATGGAGGCAGGCAGGGAATACAGAGAGGCTTCAGCGACGTCACTGACATTGACATTACCTCTGTGATCATTAATCCTAAATTGGCTAAATGAATTGCCAATTTGAGAGGCCTTAGTCACAGCATATTGGTGTGTGCACGCCTGTGTGTGCACACGTCGGGGGTTGGTGAAATCTACTGTGACGATAAGACTCTGTCTCTGGTTGTTTTTTTCCCCCTTCTCTGCGTCTCTTCATTGCTGTCCAACTACCTCTCTCTCACAATCTACACAAAAATTCAATAAGCTATTACACAGGCATTGATCTTTTTCTCGCCCAAACATTTGCATTAGAAAAAAAAAAAACAGTATGATGAGGCTCTGGGTGAGACAGCGCTGTCTGTTCATTTTTTGTGGAGAGAAGAAGCGATAGACGGAGAGATCTGGATTTATAGAGCTTGGCATCACTTTAACACTTTAACGCTCCTCAGAATGTGTCCAATCAATGCGCACCCTCTCTGCGCGGTCGCTGTTGAAGAGTCGTGGCGTACACTTATCTGATGTCATTGTAAATCACTCAGGAGGAGGGTAGGTCAGGGGCTGCTGCTGCTGCTACTACACTCACACCATATCAAGCTGCTGTGGGATGGTGCAGAAAATCACCCTGAAAACACAGTGTGCTCACGTTAAATACATCAATCTATTGTGAGTGTCTGCACAGCAAATGCAGATTTATAAGTAACAGACATGCTTTGACCTTTACATTGTTATGTGGCGTAAAATGAGCTACGGATTTATCAGAAGTGTTTGTCAGGAATACGCTTCACTAACCAAAGAGGAAGAACAATGATGATTCCTCAGAGCTAATGCATAAAGCTGAACCATGATTGTCCCACTACATGCTTTGTTAACCACATGTTTAATTGCCTCTAAGACATTTTCTACTCCTTCTACTACTTCTAGTTGTTGACACGATAAATAGATGCAAGGAAGAATGTCACACGTACCCTTGAATGTTTGGATTGTTAAAAGGTAGGTCTGGTGATATTCTGTATCAGTGAGACACACGTTTGCACTGAGTGACATGTTCCTTTAATACCACGAACCAAGTGACCACCTCCGGGGCTGAGAAATGAAGCCAAAGCAGAAATGACAAAAACTGCAGTTCTTTGAATGGCCAACCGAGGCTGGCTCCTAAAGCGGGTCAATCCCCACAGACCCCAATGTAACAATGCCAAACTTTACAGCAGAAAAAAACATGTTTAGAGTCTAATAATCCACATTCATGACAACTGTACAGTTGGTGAATCGATATATAACTCATCCGTTTGAATTATATCAAGGCTCAAAGTCAGGCATAATTGAGGTGGGCGCTGCTAGCTGTCTGCTCTGCTGCATCACCCATGCCCAGCTCATCCCCACTGATGATCCACCTCTTTGCCCATTTTTTGAGTTGAGCTGTGTTGTCACTGCCAAGATGGCTACGGCCAGAGCACCCACTTTGAGCTTCACAGCAGCTCTTCAGAAACATAAGGGTGCCATCACATAGTTTACATATTGCATGCCATGAATGTGGGCACTGCATTACATATTTTGAGTCACTCCCACATACACTGTCCTGTAAATACTCAATAGCTCACGGAAAATATTCCCCAACAAAAACATGATTTGTTCCTGTTTGACTAACATATTCTACAGACAGTGCCCAGCAAGCATGTATCTGTGACATGGTTTTAAATGTCTACATCTTCAGTAGGAACACAAGGCCTTGGGGCTGAGGCCACTGACAGGTGCGGGAAGTCAGAACGTATTAAAAGATGGACTATCACACTGTGAGTTTTGGGTCTTTTCATGGGATTTGCTGTTTTTTAAAATACAATATACCATCTGTATCCTTTAATATTTACAGCTTTAAA
This sequence comes from Taurulus bubalis, assembly GCF_910589615.1. Lineage (NCBI taxonomy): Eukaryota > Metazoa > Chordata > Actinopteri > Perciformes > Cottidae > Taurulus > Taurulus bubalis. Next base: position 16,058,682 of record NC_136593.1, on the reverse strand, counting down.
CACAGGAATGAAAAACACGTCAAACTTTCTATGATACTTATTTTTATCTCGCAAGTGCTTACACTTATTCCTTCGTGATATCTGGTGTTCCGCCTTCACTCATGCCTGCATGTTCATATGTTGGTGTGAACTAAGGTGTGTTATTACCGCTGGTTTTTCACTCAGCACAAACCTTGATATGGTCGGTTTAGAGAGGTGATAATGGCCGCCATGTGAGCTGTGGGCTTCATGGCACGTCTGAAGGACATTCAAACCATGACCTCCACTTGTATCCGTTATTTCCTTTCCACCGTCTGAACGCCCTACGTCCCATGAAGCATATGCGAAAGCAGCCACACACAAATGACAATAACGAAAGCTGAGCTTCAGCTGCCACAGCCTCCCGAGGACTAAGACAGTCTGAAGAGGAATGCCAGAAGGAGAGACTTTCCCCTCCATCTATTTCTGTTCCTGACAGCACATTCTTTACGTCTCCCGTGCTGTCAGTGAAAGGAGCCTCCTCTGCTGTTACCAAAATAGCCTTTTCTTCCCCTCGTTTTGATAAGTGACCAGTTTTTCTTTTCAAATGTAACAAAATTGTTAAGTAGTCGTCACAAAGCATTGGCAGTAAAGGATGACGATTGCAGATAATCTGTAAGAAAAGATTATACAAATTCTCTGAGGCACCCTGCTGTTTTTTACGCTAAATAGAAGAACTACAGGAAGCTGTGGAGTGGAGTGGAGAGAGCAAAACAGAAAGAGGATGAGGAGGAACAAAACAGCAAGAAGAACTGGTGCTGGATTGAGGAGAAGCACAGATGTGGGATACACAGGCAGACAGAATAAGGGACTATGAAATGGGGATAGAAAACTGTGCTTGCTGAGAGAGAGACAGAGGGAGAAATGGAGAAAAGGCGGATATCTGCAGCACCCCAGCTGCGAAGCTTAAGGAGCTTAGCCCTCCTGCCCATCACATAAGACTCCTCAAGTGCAGGCATTCACCACTGCTGAGCTACTGCTGAGAGAAGAGTGAGCAAGAGAGGTGGAGAGATGAGAGCTGTGGGTGGGTATAGGGCTCAACATGGGAAAAGTATGCAGAAGGGGAGGGTTCAGATTGAGAAAAAGGGGAGTGTTAGATACATTTCAATTGTGTTTCAGTTCAAACTTGTTTTACAGCAGGCACTTGTTCTAATATATTATACATTTAAAGAAAAGGTTTGTCATTTTGGAAAAAGGTTGAGGTTCCTGCAAGGGGTGGACTGCCCTCTGGCATACCAGTCGTCTTTTTTCTGACCGGCCCACAAAAGAGGTTAATTGGCTCACGGTCTTTTTTTCCTTAATTGACATTGAACACCCAATCATATATATAAACCTCTCCCCCTTTGGGCTTTGTGCCTTCCTTACAGTAAATAGCGCATCTGCCAAAAATGGTTGCGCAGAGAAATTTCAGGCCATAAAAGGACCTTCAGGAAGAATGGTCTGGGCATCTGAGGCTACAGCCCAGAACATTTTAAGAATAATCCCAGACTCCTCAGACCATTTGAGCAACCTTTTAGTGAACTATATATATATACTTAGAACAAAGACTGCAAACATGGGGAAACAGCTATTAATGTATCGCTTGTACACTTCGCTTTTTGTTCAGAATAAACAAACAAGATATAACATGTTAATTAGTGATCTTTAGATGTGCTGCAAGGCAGATTTTGTTACCATCAGGCAGTGCCGAGCCAGAGCCATCTGTCTCTCTGTTTCCACTTATGACAGTTGTATCTAACATAATTAAGTGTATGTGTATTTCCCTAAATGTTGAACTATTCCTTTCAGAAAATATTTAATAAAATGTGGTAGCTGTAATCATCTTGTCACTATCAAACCTTGTGCAATGATTTCAGTTTGTGATTCTCATCATTACGAACGCTTCATCAGATGTATTGATTATAGGGCATTATGCTTTTTTCATTTTTTAATCTCTTATGCCCCCATCTGTGCTTTCCACCACAGGAAGTGTAAACCGACCGGGGCCGGTCCCTGCCTTCCTCAGGAGCCCATCTGTCTTCCCAACCCCGCTGGACATGAAGCCCTTCCTCCAGTTCCCCCTGGAGTCGCCTCATCCGGCCGGCATCGGCCTCTTCCACAACTTTAATACAGTGAGTGCTCACAGGCATACCTTCGCAAAAACACACGTGCATAAATGGTGTCTGGGATTTGTTATCGACTTGTTTCACTTAACAGAAGACAGAGCTGGTATTGTGGTTTTGGAGAGTTGTCTCCAGAGTGAAGAGAAGTGATAAAGTGTTGAGGATTTATCCTGTATGATCCAAAATGATAAGGTGACAGCTGTTTACTTTTTATTCAGCTGAGTTTCAGAATAATTGAGAAAATGCCCGGACGTGTGTTTTACTGCAATACAATGAGTTACAGCTAATCAATTGTATATAAGGCAAAGGGCTGGATTCTCCACAGTCAGCTTTTTCTGTGGCTCCTTTTCATTTCTAGATTGGGTTTCATGTGAAGGTCAGCGTGGTGACAAACAGGGGAGCACGTGCACCACACATACAAACACATATCATTAAGCTTTCCTTTATGCACTCAGGCAAAATGACCTCTGCGCAGGTTAATCATTCATCCTGCTTCAGCGAGGACTTAGAATGTGTCAACTAATGCCAGAGCACCTAAATCCAAATAACTCTGTCAGTGCAGTAAAATTTAAACAAGTCTAAGACACTGTTGTCATCCAGTGATTCCTCATTCAAAGCATGACGACCAGCCTCCTTGTCCTTAGAGACTGAAAGGACACAGTGAAGGGAAACTGCCAAAGACATTCTGCTTTTATTGTTTCAAAACACAGTTATACTCCAGTTTAGCTAGAAAGTCTTTGGAGTGTGGAGTCCAATAAATTACCAAGAGATTTCATATCATATCTGTCTGACCTGGATTACAGGCCATTTCTAGACACTTAAAGATTCTCAAGAGTACTGTAGGTCTCAACCTCTTGTATTGAGATAGACGCTGCACGGTGATGCAGAGGGAGAGAGGGAGACACTGTTGATTTCAAACACTCCAGAGAAAAATACATTAACTGTAAGGCTAAAGTTGAATGGACATGGTATTAGGCTCTATGTCAGTTACTTCGTTTGGGAAAGACATATTACATTAAAGTTATAATCGTTCATATTTCCAATACATCTAAGCCCATATTGATGTCATTAATGGTCTTTTTTTTTTTTTTAAAAGCAATATCCATTAGATGTGTTTGTAGTAGTTTTCATTGTTACTATCCAGCCTCCACTGCATACCCATACACCAGGGATTCATAACAAGCATGCACATCCTGGACCCTGATCTGGAGCACACGATTCAATCATGAGTCATTGTTACCATGTAAGATGACTGAATTATCTTCTACCTTGATAATCAAACTGAACTGCGATGTTTTATTACTTCATGATTTAGTTTACAATAATACATTTATTTATTATTGTTATTATACGGTTCTGTTTTGAACCGATCAGTAGCAAGCGACATATCTGTCACACATTTTTTTCTGCAGAAACAGAAGCTGCAGGACTGATGTTGGGAGTGGTTAACAATTTTCCCATTAAGTGAAGTTTGACAGCTGATATTTCTTTAAGTAGACTTACAAAGGCCTGTAAAGCTGCGTGGATGTCATCTATTCTTGTCAATATTTGTGTGGCTCTGGCAGACATACCATCCTTTATCTTAATCTTAATTCGGCCTACAAAGCTCTGATTGGCTCCGTTTTTCTCTAATAGCTGTCAAAGCAGATTTAGAGGTCTGGAACTAAGTTAAAAAACTTGAAGCAATGAATCCTTTCAGCATACATTGAAAGAGCTCTGATAACAGATACATGAGTTGCTAATTCCTTTGAGCAAGCCTCTCCAGATGTGTTTGCTGCCGCCAGTGGTCAATAACGTAGCATTTCAAACAGAACTATTGGACCTGTAGTATTAAAACACATTTGTTGTTCCCACCAAGACTGAAATCTTGATTTCAACATAGACATTAATGAAAAAATGTGGGATGATCTTGAGCTACGAAGCCTTTGCAGTGTATTAGAGAGTATATATGAAGTGACTGAAGCTGTAAATAATCCCAGATATTCATATGACACACAGTGTACATTTCTGGTGCAACAAAAGCTCCACTTTTGAGGGAGAAGAGAGTGAAAGAGCAGACAGAACGTGGACTAATAGGCTAATGAGTTCGTAACAGTAGGGACAGGTGGTAAAACAATGGCAGCAAAATACACACAATGAGGCATATAGAGAGATCAACATGGAGAACATCCACCAATAAGAGCTGGACAATGATAGAGGGGGTTTTGTTTTAACCATGCTCGTTGACACGCACACACATTGGGACACAGATAATAATCAACTTTGATACAAACACAGAGATACACACACACACACACACACACACACACACACACACACACACACACACACACACTGCCATGCATTCACAACACATTGCAGGCCCATTTTGTGCAGCAACCCTAGGTTATGGGCAAGCTGATTACCGTTGTGGTAGCCATTGTCTCTGACTTGGGCCCTTGTCGAGCAAGCAAAGGCAAAGAAAGCCTGGCTCTGTCAAAATTGCTTCATGGTAAACCCCTCAGGTCTCCACATGAAAAACGGAAAACAAGAGAGAGGTGAACTGGAAAAACGAGCTGGAGAAAGGAGCAACAACAAAAAAGGCTAAAGTCTATAAATATACCTAACAATGCATTCAAAAAGGGTTAAGTTTTCAGACCAATTATACCATTTCCCCTGGTGCCTGGAGCTTGAGAGTGTAAACAGTCTCTCATTTGGCAGCAGACGTTCACAGTCTGAGCAGGAGATGAGAGGCAGAGTAAAACCGCAGTGTGCTTTTGGCTACTTAATGAGAGCAACACCCAGAGCTGTGGTTGTTGAACCCTGCCAACAGGCCAGAGAGCTCACACGAGTCCATTCAAGTCATCTAAAAATGAGACGATTAACATTTCATGAGAGAAGGACGTGGCGTATATATCTGTGCTGGATCTGAAAATCACAAGCTTGGTTGTTACTTTTAAAAAAAAGTTAAAGGCTGATATTTAAATTTGGCATTTCATTTGAAATAGTTCTCTGTCAATGACTTTCTCCTATTTTAACTCACATTGCGTGTATGTTTGTATATAGAGGTATTGTTTTTTAAATTATCCCCAGCATATTAATAAACCTCGACTTGTCCAAATACCTTTTGATTAATTCATTGTTTTAACAATTTCAATATATTTCTGCAGTTTTATAACTCAGTGTACTTATTATTCAAATATATCAAAATGTGAATTTGAATTTCCCTGGAGGCAAATGCGATTGCTGTTCTTGCAAAAAGACCCCAATGTCCCTTTTAATCTAAAATATGGTTTTAATCTCTTATATTGTTTTAATTATACAATTGTTTTGTATAATATTCTGGGATGATGTTTTGAAAAGCAGAGGTTTTTAGCACACATACTAAGTAAACATTTTTGGCGATAGGGGTCTGTAATTAGGCCCTTCTAACCCCGGCATGAATTAAAGCGTTTGAACGGCACCCAAGAACTCCAGCTGCTGCTGTGAAAACACACGTCCTCCTGTCCACATCAATCACTGCTCCCTCTTCAATTCACTCTTCTCCAATCTTTTTTATCTCCCAGCTTTCTACCCTTCAGCGGCTCCCCCTTGTCATTCTCTTGCACCTTTCTCTCTCATCCACAATCACTGGATTGCCGTCAGGAGAACAACGGAAAACACTGCCCTCAGCTCCTCCAGTGTTAAATCTTTGATGTGACCTCTGGGTTGTCTGTCCACAGATGGACCCCGTCCAGAAAGCTGTAATGACGCACACCTTCGGGCCACCTATGGTGAAGACCAAGCGGCCAATCATCTCCTGTAACGTCTGTCAAATACGCTTCAACTCAGAGGTATGAAACCTTAAACACTTCAAATGAAGAATCTGCTTTTATAGCAGCTGGCAGAGCAGGCCTGTCATGCTTTGGATTCCTAAAAAAGGCCAAAGCAGTGTGCATGCAGTAGTACGAGTGAAGTTTGTCATTAAAAGAGTTTGGAGGAACTTGTCTCTCTTATGGCCTTTACAAAAACACACACGCTACAGTGTAAGAAATTAATTAAAGTGTGTCTATCTGCAAATGTTAGCTGCAATGTTAGCATGTCCGCCTAACTAACTTACTGCAGCAGTAGAAACCAAGCTCGTCAATAAGTGCTTGGTTTAATAATTGACTAACCACTAAGTTCTTCTCCAGCTGAGCCGAAAGAATGCAACAGCTGCCTTCCTGTTGGTTTCTCACACACATGAATGGGATAAAATAATCTAATCGTACAGCTAGACTTTCCAAATGTTATTGGAACAAATTGATAGAATTCTGATAATGAAAAGAATACCCACATTTCTGGGTTAGTGACACTCAGTAAAAGGGTTTCCCCATTTTAGAGATGCTCCTTTTCCAATGATTGTGAATGGGACAAATTGCTTTTGGGGTTAGTGTGAGTCACGTGACATTGCAGTACCCCGTACGGCCACTATGCCAGAATCGCTTCACAGCCCAGTGCCATTCCTGAGGGCTTAACCAAAGGCAGTTAAAATTTCAGCTCACAAAATCAACAGTTGCTGGCTGGAAATGAGAATGAGAAAAGTACCGAGCATTTCGAGTGGTAAATCTGCCCTTTTAAGTGTAAACAGTTAGCTGGCTGGAGTCAAAGTTAGTTGGTGATTGACTGTACAGCTGGAGTAGGTGAGAACTTCACAGTTTCTCAGCTCCAATTTTAGCCTGTCCAGAAAAACAAGTGGGGGGAGGAAGACCCAGAAAATCCCTGCCTCTTAATTTATTCTTTGACTGTCCCGTATCCTTTTGGATGTCCTTCTGCGCTCTAGTATCAAAAGCTTAAGGGGATGTTGTGTGTCAGAAAAGTAGAAGGACAGCAATCAAGTTTCATAAAGTTTGCAAAACCTTTCTTTTAACAGTGTATCAGGCTTGAAAAGTCTATTTCAGGAGAGTATAATGAGTGTTTTTTAATTCCACTCTGATAAGATTTAATGGAGGGGTGTGGGACGTGTGTGGCTGAACCACAGTTAACACAAGCTTGCCCTCAAAGCTACCTTAAAGCTGATGGAGCACAATTTATGCGATTTACTCTTGACAGACAGCACTATGCCAACATGAGGTAGAGTGTCCCCATTAAAGAGGGAGTAGTGTTAACTGAAGTTGAAAAGCAAATAGCTCATAATGTGGACATCCAAAACCCAGCTACTAGATGTCATGACTGATGTGCTAAGTCAAGTACTTGGCCTTTTACAGTCTGTATGTGTTTGTAAGTACACATGCACAGTGGACATATCTTGATGGTCAGAGACTCTTTCATTGCACGGAGAAATAAGAAATTAGATACCTAATTTCCTGGTGGGCCAAAACATGTTCTGATCACGCATGACCTCTTAAATTATGCCACAGGAGAACAGCCCACAATAATGTCTACAGTTAGTTCTATTAGAAGTGAGAAGAAGAAAAAATGCCTGAGCTGAATTTGTTATGCAGTCCAACTAATTATCTGAGTTTGACTGTGTATTCGTCAACATTGAAAGGTTTTTTTTTACGATAGAAAAATCTTGGTACTTCTGACCTACACTGTAACCTCTAACTTAAACATGAGTAGAAATCAAACAAAAGCCTGACATACAAGCCTGGCTAAAAATATAAATGCATTCCAGTGATGAAGTGCTAAATACTTGTACTCTATATGCAATGGTGTATAAAGGACACAGGCAGTGAGGGAGTCATCTGAAACTTGTGTAACTCGTGTAACTGCTTAATTATATCTCCCCTGCTCAGACTTGCATGTTCCCACATGCTCTACATGAGCATGGAATACAGAGTATGAGTGGGGACTGCTTACAGCATGTTCATATCTACATACCATTTGAGTAAATATGAACGTGCATGTGTGAAAATGCATGTGCACGTATGTGAGTGCTGGTGTCACCTCTGTGAGATGCAGTGGGATGTCTAATACTGAGCCACCTGTTCGTTCTGCCTGCTGTTTTACTCGTGAGCCTCGGTGTGCATCTGCTCTGCTGCAGCTCTACAGCACTTTACACAGTAACCTGAGAGACTGGGAGCTTAAAGCACGGTGGACATTCTTTAATAATGAAGGAATACTCTGCTTACAGTACAGTACTTGGCTTACTCACGCTGTCTGGGCTGCGCTGCAGCAGTTCAAAGGCAGACAAACACTCATTATTTTTCATCAAGTCTTCTTCAGGTCATATGAAACGAATAGCACATTAACAATACCAACAATTATCTTTTGTGTTTGTGTCGTAGGGAGGCAGGGGTTAAATGGGAGTTCTCAAGTACTTACACAAAGTGAAAGAGGCAGATTGATATTGGCCATTCAGACCAAGGTGCTTCTCACTGCTACTACGCTGCAGCCACACATGTTGCAATCATAACAATGCAATTCATTTCTGGCCACAGAGGACAGATTAGCCTGCCAGTGTTTAGCTCAGCTCTGCTGCAAGGCTGACGTCACACCATGCTGCATTAGCCATCGTCACCACTGCAGTACCATACTGGACACCTCTCTCTCTCTCTCTTTCTTTCTCTTCTTGTTCTTCTCAGGCCCAAACCAAATTGTGTTTCATGTATGTCTCCCTCTGTTCAGCCAGAGGGTTTGCTCACCATTTTCCTGTTTTCGTTTCTCTGCTTCCCCCTCTTTGGGGTTTACAGTATCATCTGTCCCCTCTCCTTCTCTCCACCTCTCCAGCTTCTTCCCATCCCCTCTTCCTGTCGCTGCTGCCAGTACCCCGTACAGTAGATTTTCTAGACCCAGTCTCTTGGCTTTCTGTGCCTTTGTTGCTTTATAGATAAAACATCAAAGCACATCCTGCTTAGAGAGAAAAAGGATTTCAGGGACATTCACTTGCTCTCATTTTCTCCCTCTTAAATCCCATCTCTGCTTCTTCATTCATCTTAATTCTCATTTTCATAGGCTCTTTCGCAGCTTCTCTCAGTCCAGTTTACCTACTATGCCCAACATCATTTATATTTGACCATTCTTCACTCTCCTCAAGATCGGATGCGTTAATCTCTTTTACATCCAATTGTTTCTGCTGCATCCCACCCCCAACCCCGAGCCTGTCAAGCGTTTTATGCTTGAATTGATGCAACATCTTCATTGATTTCTTAAGATCTGACACTGAAGGTCACAGGGAGAGAAAGTATCAAAGCTCAAGCTGAAAGAAAACAACTAAGATATGCAGAAAGGGAAAAAAGAATGGCAGCAAAGTGTGAACTGCAAAGAGAAGAAGGAGCATTCAATATGTCTTTCTAACTCTGCTGTCATTTGTTTGTGGAGTTGTAGGGCTTCATCTCCTTGTCTAATTGCAGGGCTTTGGGTCGCAGCAGTCAGAGGAGTTGGGTTACACAGTCAGATCTATATCTGCCTTTCTGTCATCACCAATCAGGATGCGGGCTATTTGGGTGAACATTGGCAATTAATACCTCAGGCTTACGGAGGCTTCATGGACACATCCCAGTGGTCCCCTTGACTCAGTGAAGCAATCCCATAGAGTCCCAAACATGTGGCCTACTACCAGTCACGCGCCTTACGCAGATCCGACCCTCAGCCTTGTTATTGACATAATAATACCTATATAATTCCAGCAGGCCTATGCACATACAGTCATACACAATCTTGTATTACTGCATAAGTGAGGAGCTTACAATATCTACACCTCCCTCTTTTTATTTGAATTCATCTGAACATGCACATATCTGGACTTGGAGGGTAACTCCGATTTCCCAGCCCATGTATCTTAGAGTTATTTCTATATTGGATGTTTCTGCAACTTTTAACGTATGACCAATGCCAATGTTGCCAATGATGTAATTGAAAATTGTATATTGAATGGTTATTGCTAAAATAAATGCCAACAATAAGCAGCATAAAAAATAAGGGTTAATTTCATTAAAATCTTATGAATCACAACATCAACACATAACTCGTCAACCGTTACCATAACTGATAAACTGAAACACAAAGTCTACATTCGTACTGAATATTTACTGGAAGCTCTACTCTCTTTATATTTCCTTCTTCCTTACTTTAAACTGATTATCTTAAGTGCAATCATACAAGGACAAGCAGACAAACACACACTTATGGTCTTCTTGATTTGCTCCATTTTTCTCTCTCGGCAGCTGACGGTTACTGGTTACCAACTGCCATCCAGTCCACTTTAAATAATCCCACACTCAATAATCGCCATCAACTCAGCAGGCCAGTTCAGTGATTACACCAGTAGTGAAGGAAGACAAGAGTATTCTGAGGGCTAATCTTCCCTGACAGCCTCATCAGCACATCAGACCTGCAAACCCTCAGCTCAACAGCCCTTTACTTTAATGCACCGAACATGCAGGGCACCAGAATATGTTTCCGAATTTGTGATTAAATATTGGATTATCCTGGGAACAGAAAACAAATAGTGGTTTGCTTAGTTAAATATGTATTAACTCAGTTACTACTCTAATGGGTTATGCTACACATCCATACAACCACAGTCTTTAAATGATGGTAACTTTATGATAGCTCAACTGGAGATCTTTGGAGTTGATGTCAGGGTTTGGTTAATTTCCTGTTATAGAAAGCTTTTTGCATTTACTTGGTAATGAACATCTGAAGAGTCCATTTTTAGCTAATTAATTTAACTGCTTATGGCTGCACAACTAACCACACAAATAACTACATATAAGACAAACATGTCAATATAAAACTACAGAACAGGGCACATAATAATGTGTGTTCACTGCCGACATCAAAATGAAATGTTCTGTTAAAAGGAGGAAATGTGAATCCAGTCGTGCCAAATCAAATCCATAAATTAATGTCAACCTCTGATATGTCTTGTTATTTTGCCAGAGCCAGGCTGAGGCCCACTACAAGGGGAACCGCCATGCTCGGAGAGTGAAGGGGATCGAGACATCCAAGACAGCTCGTCTCCAAGAGGGTGACAAGCAGCACCCTCCTACTACCGCCTCGCCCTCCCCACCAGGACCCTCGCCATCGAGTCCCTCGTCTGATCATGATATGCAGGGTGAGCATCACCTGTGACATATGATGTTACACACACAATTCTGTCACAAAACAGTAAAAACGCATACAGCTGTTGTGTAAAGTGATTGGATATAAACTTACCAGAGAAGATGAGTGTCCTGGTTTCTTCTGAAATGTAGTGTTAATATGATTTAATCAGAACTGGCAAATCTGAACACCAGAAAAGAATAAAACAGGTATTCAAACAACCTGTGAACAAATCTCTGATCTAGATCCAATGATTCAAGATTTCATCACACAGTTCTATATAGAGTTGAACTATGACATTAGAAGAAAAAAAAAACAGAGAAGAAAAAATTACACGGGCAAAGTTTTAAGCACAGTCATTATTTTCACACTTCTATATCATGATCCTCAGGGTTGAGTTCTTTGTTGACTTTCCACAAATTATTCACTAACCTGAAAACTTTGTGCTGTTTACAGATGACACCCAATCCTGTCCCAACTCTAACAAGTCACCTTTGACCCCTAGCCGCCTTCCAACACCCACACTGAGCTCAGATGCAGAGTGCCCCTTCTTGACTTCTGTCAGCACACCTTTGCCATCCTCTCCCTCCCCAACCCTGGCCCTCAGCACCCACCCTGCAGATCCAGCAGTGGCTGGTCTTCCTGAAACCCCGTCCCCAGCACCCAGCCCTGATTCAGGAGAGTCAGAGGAAGAGAAAGCCAAGAAGCTTCTCTACTGTTCCCTGTGCAAAGTAGCTGTTAATTCCCTCTCACAACTGGAGGCACATAACAAAGGTAGGTTCACTAGGAGTGCACATATTCGTAGGTCCATCACACCACAGAGTATGCACACCCTTGAAGAGTAATAAGCCTGTACAGACAACAGCATTATGTATTATGCACTCTTAAAAGCAGATTCAGAAACCGTGAAACATGTCCTTTTAAAAATGATGGATTTAATTTGCATTTTAAAGCTGGTGCATTGCTGCCACTTAGTGGTAGGATTGCCTGGTTAAAACACAGCATGGTGTAGATAAGTGATCTCACCACCTCCCATCTACACTAAATATTGTCGCACGCAGTAAATGCAACTCTAGGAATACCCTCCTATATCTCAAATGGGTATCATGACATTAACAGATTTAGAACGTGTTCACTTTTTAACAAACATGCACCATCAGTCTCACCACAAGGTGCATTTAGGATCTGTTCTGGAGGTCACGTAATCCTCAGAGTTTTCCTAGTCGTCATGGAATTGCAGATTTTTTTTGCACTTTAAGGACACGTTCATGTTTGCTTAACAGATAGGTTTCAAATTAATTCTCGATCGTAGAAATGGCAGTTGAAATCATAATCTCACCACAATGTCAATTTGGTATTTTGTCTACACTCTACACTTTACAGTAGCATGGTCTTAATTGACAACATAGATTATACCCTTCTTCTCATTGTTTCCAGGTACCAAACACAAAACCATTCTGGAGGCTCGGAGTGGACTGGGACCCATTAAAGCATACCCACGTCTTGGTCCTAAACTCAGCCCAGAGCAGGGAGGGGAGCTGTCTTCTGACCCCGACACTCAGGAACGCACCTTCCACTGTGAGATCTGCAACGTCAGAGTCAACTCAGAGCTGCAGCTTAAACAGGTGAGGAAACCCACACAAAGATCCAAAGACCCCGAGTGACCTATACTGTCTTCCAGCAATCTCAATATCCAATAACACTGCTTTCTTATTTTATTTTTTAGCACATATCTAGCCGGAGGCATCGGGATGGAGTTGCGGGGAAACCAAATCCTCTTCTCAGCCGGCACAAAAAGCGTACAGACTTTATGGTAGAAACTCAGTTTGTCTCCCATATTCCATAGTCCATATTTCTCAATTTTCCCCCATAGAAAAATGGTAATTTAGGTTTTAGGAAAACTCTTGCACGCATGCATTAATAAATCTATTTCTATTTTTATTTTTCTCAAAGGAACTTCCAAAATCTTTGCAGGCCGGACTTTTACCAAATCCTCTGGTTGTTGCTGCAGCGATGGCAGCCGCAGCCTCCTCCAATCAACTGGCACTACGTCCTCCTTGCCCAACCCCCCACCACCATCCCCATCACCACCTCCTACAGGGAACACCCCTCAGCCTGCTGAGGCCCGCCCCAGGTCCCATCCGCACCACGCATGGGCCGATCCTCTTCGCTCCTTACTGACGGTGAGAGAATGAGGAAGAATCAGGAAGAAGCACACTGTGAAGTGGAGGCCTGCAACCATGTGCCATCAAGAGCCAAATCAGTTGGTGTGGCTCCGGCTGCTGTTTCATTATAGCCTAATAAAAACAGTGAACATATGACTCTTCATGGTGCATACTGTGGTTGCAGACCACTACTGTTACGTTAACAGGGACACGCAGAGATACCGAATCGCAGACATTTCAAAGAGACAGTATGTTTCCATCCACCCCAGTTTCCCTTTATCACTCAACTATCTGCCAATCATCGAGTAGACTCTGCAGATAGTTTGAAGAGGAACTTAAAAACAAGTTTCTATTAAGCATGGACTTCTTTGAGCATCCTCCAATCTGCAACTCACTAATTATCTTTATCTAACATAATGATCCACTGTATCTGACTCAAAACCCTACCTCTCTCATGTTTTAAGTGTTCACCTCTGCAAGGATTCATTACATATCCAAAGCCTCAATGTAATCAAAAATACGCCTGCTGGGTGAGATATAGTAGTTGCTTCTGATGTTAGCTGATATCATAATGTAGCTGTCACAGTATAGTGGCTTATACCACTGTACAGTTTTGTTTTTGTGGCCTATAAAGAGAAAAGGTACAAACCCGTACCATTTCTGCAGTTACTGGTAAACATTTTTAAGTACTGTACTGTCTATATTTTCACAGTCGGCCGAAATGGCCTATTTTTACCTCTGTCGGACAGAAACAGGAAGTTAAAGAGGAACAGCAAAAGGGAAGGAATTATGTCTTAAAACTGCTCTGATGTGTACAACCATATAGTTTGGCAAAAGTAGACTTGTTGTGAAGAAGTGATTGCAACTGGTGCACTATGCAGCTATCAGTGTTTATTCTAACGGTTTGTGTAAAATACAGTAAGGTTGGAGAAAATAAGAATAGAATGAGAAGGAGCACCCATGCCGTTCTTCTTTCTTTAGGGAAGGTCAAGGTGTCACCGTCTCCAATGAAATAGTTACCCTGATGATTCTCCCTGAATGTCCACTGACAATACTGTGCGTTAAGTCCCACAAAGCACATAAAAGTCTGTGGTGAAAAGTCAACATGCAAATGACTCAAATACATGAGGATCTATCATTTTCATTTGCACCTCACAGAAAGGTTTCAGTGTCTTCATGAAATAGCTTCAACACTGTGAGCACAGCGGGGAAAAGATTGATGTATGACTTTAGTAGCAGGTCTTTACATTATGTGCACATTTAATTTGACAGACATCACGATCCCATACAAAGTGTGTGGAGAACAGTGGGATGTTAGACACCAGCAATATGTTACAGAAAGAAAAGGACCACATATACACAGATGAGTAGTTGTATGCAGAAAAAACAACACAAAATGGTAGTATAGGCTCGTAGTGAGATAAAAATGTTTAGTTTGTCTGCTCTGACTTGTGTACTCGACCCTACATGACCCCGAACTGTCTCTGTAAAACTGTCATGATGGCTTGTGAAACATTAGGGGGGCGCTTTAGGAAACGGAAACTGTAGCAATACTTTAAGCACTCCTGCTAACTTTTCTTGTGAACTGCAATAAAAACAAAATGTCTACAAATGTATGAATTGTTATCTAGGAGAAGTGTATTGAAACATTACTGTAAATGTAGTGTATTTACATGAGAAAAGGTACATGTTGGGGCTTCATAATTGTTAAAACAAAATTATAAATAACATCATTAAACTGAGTTTATGGTTGTAAGGAATGTTGACTGGTGATTTTTTCCTTCTTTTTTTGAAGTGTAATGAAACAACAATAAATCACAAATTCAGTAGTTTAGTAACATGATAACGTGAGTAATGTTTATTTCTCTTTTGACATACACTTCTAAAGTAATGTCACTCAAAAACATCAAACTATTTGTGATCAGAAGGTGATTTCAGTTTTTACTGTTTAGTGCAGTGTGCAAACAAGCATTAAGATAAAAATACAGATCTTATAGAGGAAACTAAAAAGAGGATGCACAAAAAAAACATGCAAAAAAGAAGCCTGATAAATAGAGGATGAGATCACTGCAGAAAATGACATATGCTACACTTAAATAAATAAAAAATGGTGGAAGTCATCAACTTTAAGGTGATAAACTGAACACTTGTGTTTCTATGCGGTTACTTGAACATAACACAAGAGCTGAATGTTGGGTCTGTCTTTGCAGGGAAGCAAGAGCAGGATTCCCACTGATTGGTGATTGGTGACTTGCAATGTTTTTATATGTTCATGTGAGGCTGTGTTTGATTTTTTTTTTCTTTTGCCCATGAAAAATGTATATAGACCAATGTTACTCAGAGTAACAGGGAAATATTGGTCCAATTATTGATTCAAACTTAGACTGCCTGCACTAATATTGAAAGTGCATGTGGAAGTAGAACCTATAAAATACATTACTATATAGTACTGTATCAAGTTCATCATCATAGTGTCACATACATGTTTGTAGTTTAACAAATACAGCAAGAAAACAATTTCAGACACCCTGAACTATAGGCTTTTTCACACTATCAAATGACCCTACACGATTATCGTGACCTAAAAGAATGATAACAATATTATCGCAAATCTACAGTGAATTTAAAAAACCTAAGACAATAATGCTATGAGTCAAATTCATCTTGAACTTTGTTTATTGTACGTTTTATTTGTTTTTTGGGTGTAGGGATGTGAAGAGATAATCTCTAACGATAACCATGGACGCCTAGTTAAAGGTCTGGGTGCAAGATTAGTGACAGACTAGGGCAAGAATGGAAA
Source organism: Taurulus bubalis (assembly GCF_910589615.1). Taxonomy (NCBI): domain Eukaryota; kingdom Metazoa; phylum Chordata; class Actinopteri; order Perciformes; family Cottidae; genus Taurulus; species Taurulus bubalis. The sequence goes on along the minus strand of NC_136593.1, from coordinate 16,042,612 downwards.
TGTTTCATTTAATAAACATCTGAAAGTGAAATTTCCTGGCACATTGTATGGCGTCTTAGCGTCTTTTACTATAAAACTCATACATAAACTCATTACATAATGTATTTCCGTGTTTCCCATAGGATTTTGCGAGACAATCTATGAATTACTTTGCTCTCAAAAACAATTTTGTGTGCTTGTTTACAATGAAATGCTTTAATAAATAATGTAAATATAAACTCATTGGTTGTACAGATATGAATGGTGATGAAAGTGCTAAAAAGTCCCGCCCACAAAGCATGGTAAATGAGACAGGGTCCTCGTTTCAAGACGGGTCGAGTGCATTGCGGGTGTCCTGGTTGAGCAGGGGGCCCCGTCCCTCAAGGAAGCTACAAGGTCGAGGGTGGTCCAGGATTCATCTCTACTTCTTCTACATTTGCAGTTTAAGAAACTGCAGCAGGTGCTTCACTGCCACTTGGTGGTGGGAATGGAAGGTTGACTACGTGGTATGAGTGGGTGTAGATGTGTAATGGTACAATATAACCCACAGCAAACGTTGTGTCCGTTTAAATTCTCATCTCAGCTTAATTCGACTGACAACACCTAGCCTATAATTTTAGATTTGTGGAAATGAATTAGTCACTGACAAAGTACTTGTTCTGCATTTGAAGTTTGTCGAGAATTTCACAGTTTAACTGGTGCAGAATGGTCTATTTTTACCCATGTGACAGAAACAGGAAGTCCAGGTGCAGCAGGAGAATTGTAAAGATTGTGTCTTAAAGCATTAAGTCTCATATGTTCATCATTTATTCGTCATCGCAGTTGCAGTGAAGAAGTAATTCCCACTGGAGCACTATCCATGTTTGCCATGGGAAATACAATGCATGTGAAAAGAATAATTTAAGAAAAACAATGTGCCAAAAAACAAAACAATGTACTCTATTATCTTCAGTGTAACTTTAGTTAATGTGTCATCTGTCATCTGTCAAACTGTCATCACTCAAATGGTTTCCTGAGGAATCCCTAGATTATTTCCCTAATAACCCACAATAACCATGTGACAATCACAATAATAAAATGACTGTATGTGTCTCCATACAGATCTATTTCTATGGAAATGATTTAATTAAAATTGTGAGTCATGTTTTGTCAACTGCACCCGACCACCAGAGAGCAGAAAGGTCTGTGTCTTAATGGAGCAGTTCCAACAGCACAGATGGATAAGGCCTGTATGGACTGTATGATTACAATAACTGTATATTAGCAGCAGATATTCTGCTATAGGAATTACATAATGCTCACAGTCCCTTACAGTGACCAAAAACACGAGGAGTTAAAACATTAATGTAATGTTTCAGAATGGCCTATATGCTAGGCCTGTGTGATATTTGCTTCCACAAATACACTTGACCTGACCACAAACACAAACTTGTTTCACTTTCATAAATGTGTCACAAGCATTGTTGAGTAGTTTAAGTAAAGATTGTTATATACATACATATATGTACATATGTGTGTGTGTATATATATATATATATATATATATATATATATATATACATACATATATATATATATATATATATATATATATATATATATATATATATATATATGTATATATATACACATATTTAGATTTTACATTTATGTAAAATATAATCTAAATGTAAAAAAAAACTAAAAAAAAACCTAATACAATACATTTTTTCAACATTTGGTTATTCCATTAGAAAAAAGTTTTTGGAACTACATAAGATATTGCTTACCTAATTTAAACATGAACTGGAAAACCCCACGGGTAATATTACCATTTCATTATGGAGAGGGAACTTGAGCAATGAAGAGAATCACATAACATGTAACACCAGCAGGAAGACAGACAGTCAGTGCACCAGATCACTGCAGAGACTGGTAGAAATCTTCAGATCTTAGGGTGAGAAATTAATGTATTTGTTATCAATGTAAAATGATTGTCTTTTTAACATTACACGCCTGCTTTACTGTATGCAATATTTCATTGTTTGAGTCATAATATGGGGAATTCAGCCTAACCATAGAATGCCTCATAATGGCTAATAAAGATGTATTTGTACTTGGCAGACAATGTATTTCAGTTGTAAATGACATAACAATCAATTATCCTAAAACTGCAGGAAAAAAACTTGAAAATTATCCTTAAACCGGCTCACAAAAACATAATACAACTGTCAGATACAAATCTTTGTTCAAAAGGAAGTGTTGAACTGTCTCGACCATCTTTAACTTCCCCTTTCACCAGTGGCACTATTGATACCGCAAAGAGGGGGCTGGGTTTCGATATGAGTTTAACTTTCCGGCAGTATATTGCAAAAAAGCTAACCTTCATTCTGAATCCTGTTAGTTGACAGAATGCTGATGAACCACACAAACCAAACAGAAGATGACCTCTTCTCCTGCTACAGTCCTTCAGTCGTCCATTACCGGTACTTCGTAGTGCTGTGGGGATGTGCTGTGACCGTCATCGGTACGGTGGGCAACCTGATGACCATTCTGGCTTTCGCCTTAGACCCACGTCTGAGGACTCGCTTCAATGTGCTCATCGTCAACCTGGCTGTCGCTGATCTCCTGTACTGCACCATATTGCAGCCCATTTCAGTGGACTCCTATCTACACCTCAGATGGCGCAGTGGTCAGCTCTGGTGCCGTATCTTCGGACTGCTCCTCTTCGTCTCCAATGCTGTCTCCATTATCAGCCTCTGTCTGGTGGCAGTAAGCCGATATCTCCTGGTCACAAGAAGGGCCGTGTTTGACTGTGTCTTCTCTGGCCGTGGTCTTATTTCACTCCTGATCTCAGCGTGGGTACTGGGCCTGGCCAGCTTTGCCCCACTCTGGCCCGTTTATGTGTTTGTGCCACAGGTGTGCACATGCAGCTTCCATCGCACCAGGGGTCGTCCCTACAGCACCATCCTTCTCTTTGTCTACTTTTTTGTTGGTTTGGGCTGTGTTGGTGTTTTCTACCTCCTCATCTACAGACGTGTCCAGGTTGCCGCACAGGCTCTGCTGCGCTACAGGCCAAGCCGTCGGTCCTCCAGAAAGAAACCATCTTCTTTAGCACAAGGGACTGATGATAGTGGAGTTGAGAGTGGCATGGCAAAGACATGTAGCAGTGAGATAAGCAGCCAGGAGATAGGCAAACATACGGATGAGATGACCTGTGAAAAATCTTCAGAATCTGTCCAGAGGTCAGCCATGGCCCTAAGTTCATCAGCCATCAAGTCTCCCCCTGATATCGTTCAGGCATCACCTGTATCCACACCTGCTCCCACCACTGCAGCACCCTCTTCCCGCTCAGGAACTTCAGGAGATGATGAAGATGAATTCAAGCGTGTAACACGTATGTGCTTAATTGTTTTTCTGTGTTTTGTGTTCTGTTTTGTCCCCTTCATGTTGCTTAACATAGCCGACAAACATAACCGCGCCCCGCAAGTACTGCACATGTTTTGTGCAAACCTCTCGTGGCTGAACAGCTGTATCAACCCTGTGCTCTATGCTGTCATGAACCGGCAGTTTCGACAGGCCTACGGTGTGTTGCTCAACAGGGCTGTTGCACCATTTACCTGCCTCTGGACCTGGTGGTCACCTCTGAGATCCTAAACTCCTGGAGCTTGAACCCAGTATAATATTATTCTCTTATAACAACACAGACATAGTGCATCTTACATTCCACCGCTCTCAACTTGAAGGTTGCTTTTCTTTGTTACATTTATGTTGCATTTAGAGATTCACCAATACTGACTGGATATTAGTCGGATGCTAACTCAATAGCTCAGATATTGGTGATATGTGGAAATCTGGTATTGGATACAATTTTTTTTTAATAAATAACAATTCAGCAAATGTATGTTTATGGATTTATTTGTTACATTTTGTTTTACAAAAAGTTTGGAAAGCAATGTTTAAGTCAAGCCTGATGTTGCCTTACACATGCTGTAAAATAATGATACCAGTCACTTCCACACAGTGAGGCATACAGCTTTATAATTAAGCACTGGTACCAGTATTGGTACTCGACATGCTGATACCCAAAGCTCAGGTATCGATATCGGGAATGGAAGTCAGATTAATGCAGCCCTAGTTAAATTGAATGACCAAAATTCCAGGCTCTATTATTTCACAACCTCCATGTTTTACTATACTCTTGTTTGTTTTTTGACAATAATGTACAGTATTACTTTGCGTTTATTTCATGCATGGAATCAATTATATTGTGTAATCCATAATCCCCAGAGTTGCATTCAGAATGTTGAATTAGCCAACCATCCCCACTAAGTGTCTATTACATCATATGAGAAACCACTTGTGTTACAAAATCAGCACAGGATATTCTTTTGTAACAGAACATGTCAGTAATTCTGGAACTTGTAACTGTGTATTACCTGTCACAACCCGGCTCTCAGGCGATGACAAATATGGGAAATGAAAGTGGATGACGATAAATTAAAAGGTATTTATTATTAAGAAAAGACTACCATTGTGAAGTGTGTCAGTCAGTAACATTAGTGATGTAAACGTGAATGCTTGAGGTGTGGGGTGTTGTCAGCGAAAACAAAGGAAGACCAAACCAAGACATAACCGGGCATTAGCCGGCAGTCCATGCAAGCCGGAGAGAGACCAGACCAACAGTGGAGGAGGGTTTTTATTCCCTAGGTGCTCCAGGACCAGGGCCCTATTTCTCGTACCAGGGCCCTATTTCTCGTACCAGGGCCCTATTTCTCGTACCTGGTTTCGTATACTGAGTTAGCGGGCTAATTGTCAGGATAAGATGACGTAGGTCAGGCTTTCTAGGTTTCTCAAAGCAAGCTTAGATAAATCACCATAGCAACACATCCAAAAATTTAAACCTGCTCCCGGGCAGGCTTACTGAAATTCACTGGATAAGCTGGACACTCCCACCGGACAAAAGGCAGCTCACTCCCTCATTGATGAAGGAGCGATATTAGTTATATTAGTTTTATAGGGAGAGAGTGCTTTCAGATCGCCAGGATCCATCCTTTACATCATCATGACTTCCTGTACACGGCGATATAGATTTTGCCGGCAAGAAATAATTTATTTACGAGAGCTTCTCGAGCCGCGGACATTGATCACCACAGGCGCAGCTGATCGCCGGTCTCTCAGACACAGACTATCAGCCGCTGCATGCCGCTGTTCTTAAGTTTATTTAGCTCTTAAGAAACGTATGGATGTGTTGAAAGCACTCATAATTATATGACAGTGTTATTAGTACACCATACATATCATTATTGTAGAACATGATTAAGGTGATCGTGATGAGAATACAGAGAATCACACATAATTTATTTTCACTGCTTCAATTGATTGAATTTCTGATTATGAATAATACATACATACTAATCCGCCCATACACATATTCAAACTCATATACACATATATAGTACATGATTCATACGTGCATACAGTACATATATCCTCATAAGTATATATGTATTCGTAAATATAATCTGATTGATTTGGGTGATGAAGCACTTCAAATTAGCCGATACATTTTCCCAGCACTGACGCATTTAACTTGTCTGATATATTTGCGACGCTTATGTCTCGCAGCGGGGGGGCTGTTAAAGTTGCGTTCACGGCAACAATGTTGCAAAAACGTTGGAATATTCGCAACGCGTTTGCTGTGAATGATTACGGTATTGACTTCCTCATATGCCTTCATGATCATCTACTGCTTCTCATTAGAGAAATAAAAAGAGGTTCCTCTGAGTTTATTTGCCACTGTACTGTTAGAACATCGTGGTGTCAGTGCTCCATTATTATCCCTTCTGAAGAGGAGCGGGCGCGCGCATTTATCCAGATGACTGACGTCTGGCTAGAATTAACGAGACCGTTTCAGCGCGGATCAGCCGTGAAGAAACCCAGATAGCCTGATGTCAATCATCTCGCTAATTTAAGATGGAGATTAGGACATTTACTTGACTTTGTTTAGCCAGGTATGAAGAATACCCCCCAGGTGCTCTGCATCCAGTAATCTGCCACACCCACGTTTCTGTGACACCTTCAGGGACAAATAGCTGGCAAAGCCACACTTGTACAGTGAGATAGGCAGGGGCTGACACATGCTGATGATAGTACAAGACTAAAAGGTATAAGGTGTTCATGTGATCTGGTCTTTAGTATGACATGTGGGTGGAGTGTGTGCTTGTGCATGTTTGAGTTGTGTCAAGAAATGCACTTATTGACATTACCGACAAAGGGAAATAGCAATCATCGTCTTGTCCACACTCCACCCTCACAAGATGTGATTTATCTTTTAAGACTAACACAAGAGAACCTCAAGGTTGTAACGCTTGTTTCACACATAGAAAACAAAGCGGTTGGTGGCTTCAAAAATAGAAACACAACACGCCATTGTTGCCACTGTTGTCAAAGATACTTATACTTAAGTTCTAGCACAGCAAAGGCAAAACACAATCTAGCTAGCTAACGTTACACACTTTCAGCCCCTCGAAGCCACATGAAATAAATGACTTGGGGTACTGCTCGCTTGCAACGAGAGGTAACTTAATAACATTACTGATTACTGATAAAGCTTAACCCACCAACCAGCCAACAACTGATAGTTTACCACAACTGCCAGCTGACACAATAGTTAGCTAGCAAGAATTGACAACTTAACGTTACACAGACAAATTGCAAGTTTAAAGTTGTGTCTGGCCACCTGGCGATGGATGTTTAGTACTCACTGACTTTTTAGATCTTGTTCTGTTTTCAAACTCCTGAGAAATGTATCTGGTACTCTGCTTGTAGTTGTCCGCGTTTCACCGTCAGCTAACGTCACTAACCTAATGTTACTCAATACTGGTTATCATGATGGTTTGCTGAGACTTGGTTTATTTAAGAGTTATGAGAGAACTTCAAATCTCAGTAGAGCTGCATATTTTGGTTTTATTTAAACAATGAATGCCTTTTTTGTATACAAGTTTGGTGTTACAGTTGAATTAACAACACGATAATGTGAACATGATATACAAACTATTTCTCAAAGTTAAATTACAACATTTCAGTTATCAATGAAACATCATATCAATAATTTCCCTTTTATTGGTGAGACAGTTTAATTTGGATTTGAATGAGCAGGTTCATAAAAAAGCATATAACTTAAAAAGGGAGGAAGTGCCATTTGTCAGAACAAGGTATCAAAAGCTGCAGGTGGCAACAATAAAGCAACCACAAAGGGACTCACAACCAACATTGGAACAATAAATTATGTGCAGTTTGCGCAACGTACTCTGCTTACATGGTCAGTTTTATATAATTTCTTAGATGTCTTATCTTAAAGTAACAGCTGTATGATAGTTGTGGTGTCTAGTACAGGTGCCTGGGACACTAATGGAGTGGATATTAGTCAAGCTAATTCAATGATCTCTCTTTTGTGTCTTCAAATGGTCTCATTATTTATAATAATAAAACATGATGAAATGTAATTATAACGTTCTAATGATTTCAAAGTGCACAGATGCAATCAAATGCTGATTGAAAAAGCAAAAATATTAATTAACAAAGGGGCCATCAAGTATTTCAGATTAAAGTTGCAAACAATTATGTTCACAGTAGATTTGTAATGTCAGTAGCTAAAAGTAAAGCGGACAATGAATAATACGGTGGTTTGGTTAAATATACACAACAGAGGCTTATTGGAAAATGCTTCCACAGGATTGTGGGGGCAGGCAGTTAAATCCTGGAAGACCGAAAACAGGCAGCCCCGGCTCATCTTGCAAGATGTCGTCATCAAAGATGTTGGGGTTGTTGACATACCTCAGTAACTCATCGTCTATGGCTTCAAAGGACTCAGACAGCATGGGGTCAGTGTGGTACGTTTCCAGAGGTGAGGGAGGACTCCCGTTTTGTTCTGAGAGCAGAGAAAGGGACAAGAGAAAGATAATGTTTCTACTGCCGTGGTTGTGTTATACAGGACTGTCTCAGAAAATTAGAATATTGTGATAAAGTTCTTTATTTTCTGTAATGCAATTTAAAAAAAAAAAAGTCATGCATTCTGGATTCATTACAAATCAACTGAAATATTGCAAGCCTTTTATTGTTTTAATATTGCTGATTATGGCTTAAGAAAACTCAAAAATCCTATTTCAAAAAATTAGAACATTTCCTCAGACAAAGTAAAAAAAAAAGATTTATAACAGCAAAACAAAATCAAACATTTGAAAATGTCCATTAATGCACTCAGTACTTGGTTGGGAATCCTTTTGCATGGATTACTGCATCAATGCGGCGTGGCATGGAGGCAATCAGTCTGTGGCATTGCTGAGGCTGTATGGATGTCCAGGATGCTTCAATAGCGGCCTTTAGCTCATTTGCATTGTTAGGTCTGGTGTCTTTCAGCTTCTTCTTCACAATACCCCACACCCTCTCTATGGGGTTCAGGTCAGGGGAATTGGCAGGCCAATCGAGGACAGTAATGCCATGGTCAGTACACCAGTTACTGGTGGTTTTGGTACTGTGGGCAGGTGCCAGATCATGCTGGAAAATGAAATCCTCATCTCCATAGAGCTTTTCTGCAGACAGAAGCATATAGTGCTCTAAAATCTCTTGGTACACAGCTGCATTTACTCTGGACTTGATGAAACACAGTGGACCAACACCAGCAGCTGACATGGCACCCCAAACCATCACTGACTGTGGGAACTTCACACTGGATTTCAAGCAACTTGGATTTTGCGCCTCTCCAGCCTTTCTCCAGACTCTGGCGCCTTGACTTCCAAATGAAATACAACACTTGCTTTCGTCTGAAAAGAGGACTTTGGACCACTCTGCAACTGTCCAGTGCTTCTTTTCCATAGCCCAAGTCAGACGCTTCTTCTGTTGTCTTGAGTTCAGAAGTGGCTTGACCATGGGAATACGGCTATTGTAGCCCATTTCCCGGACACGTCTGTGAACAGTGGCTTTTGATACCTGGACTCCAGCTTCAGTCCACTGTCTTTGAAGCTCCCCCAAATTCTGGAAGCGACTCTTCTTCACAATGCTGTTAAGGCTGCGGGCATCTCTCTTGGTTGTGCAGCGTTTCCTGCCACATTTCCCCCTTCCAACAGACTTTTTGTGTATGTGCTTTGAAACTGCACTCTGTGAACAGCTTGCTCTTTGAGAAATTTCTTTTTGTGTCTTACCCTCCTGATGGAGGGTGTCAATGATGGTCCTCTGGACAGAAGTCAGATCAGCGGTCTTCTCCATACTTGTGATTTAGTTTACTGAACTAAGCTGAGTGTTTTTCAAGGCTCAGGAAACCCTTGCAGGTGTTTCAACTTAGTTAGACGATTCAAGTGATTAGTTGAATACCCTACTAGTATACTTTTTCATGATATTCTAATTTTTTGAGATAGGATTTTTGAGTTTTCTTAAGCTGTAAGCCATAATCAGCAATATTAAAACAATAAAAGGCTTGCAATATTTCAGTTGATTTGTAATGAATCCAGAATGCATGACATTTTTGTTTTTTTAAATTGCATTACAGAAAATAAAGAACTTTATCACAATATTCTAATTTTCTGAGACAGTTCTATATATTTGTAATACTGCTTTCACAAAACTGTGATGTGCTATGCAACCCACCAACAGGAGAAAAGAAAGTATAGACTGATGCTGTAGGATTTGATTTTGCACAAGATTCTCGTGAATTGTATGCATTTTTCTTTCAGCTCATCAATTTATTCAAGTTCTCTCACGATATCTGATACACTTGGTTTGTTTAAATATCTCAATTAAAATGACTTATTGCCTTTTGTAATTCATAAAAGAATAGTTCAGCATTAATACTTACTCACTTTCTGTCAGAAAGTTAAATGAGAAGATTGATACCACTCATATCTGTCCATTAAATATAAGCCAACAGCAAACATCTTAAGCTTAGCTCAAAGACCGGCATCAGGGAATCAGCTAGCCGGTCTCCGTCAAATAGGATAAGAAACACGTTGGATTTTGTACGGATTTAAGAAAAGAAATATCATTTTTATAATTAGTGAGTTTTAGAGGGGCTGGTAGGTGGATTTTACCATTTAAATCTCCCAAATTTCCCGAACTTTTGCTTTCACCAAATTGGTATATAGATCTGCAGCTTGAAGACTGTGAGATTAAATGCTATTGCTGCCACAATTACCCCTAGTGATAATATATTTTTTAATTAAACAATAATAGTACAGCCATATAATTTTTTATTTCATAATTAAGCATTACTGTTGGTATTGTTTAACCTATGGCTATGTACTGTTTTTATTTTTAGAACGTATTTCCATCGATGTTAACACATACACCAAGCAAAGTGTTTAAGAATGCAAGCATCAGAAGGTAGAATCAAAAAGCTATAAACAACTAAATAAATGTGTTATGAACAGTTTTGCGCAAATCATTGTTAGACAATATGTTCAGTAGAGCAGACTACTGTACATGTGCATGCAGTAGAAGCAGCCCACAGCCCCACGGCGTATAAGTTAGTTCAGTTTCATAGCTGTCGCTTGACATCTAGCTAGACAGCATCTTCCCCAATGATTTCCCACAGTGCAGGATCAAAATATAGAGAGCAAACCCAGAGCTCTGTGACGAAAGGAGAGTGATTTGTTTGGGTGAGGTTTTCAGCTGGATGGGGCAGCAAGGAGAGCCCATGACTCACCAGCTGCCTCTCCACACAGGGCATTCATTGGTTCCAAGCCTTCACCCTGTGCCATGTCAGAGGACTTGGGTGACCTAGCCCCCAGTGTGTTCCTACATGACCAATAACAAACAAACAGTCATTACAACCAGTTGCTCATGACAAAAAAGGGGATGGGAACACTACTTCTCAGATGAAGCAAGTCCTTTTTTGGTTTGTAGTTGTTTCTGTATAAAAAGCACATTTAGAATATAAAGGACGATTAAGTATTATTATAAAAAGCAAGTTGCTGTAAACCAGTCTGGAGAAAAATAATAATACACTTACTCCTTTGAAACAAACATCAGCTTGGTTTTGATGTACTTTTTGTAAGGACTGTCACCTGAAAGAGAATGAGTTGAGAAATAAATGTGTCATATTCATCCCCAACACTATCAATACATTGTAATTGTACTCATGAATACTGAAAGGCAGAACACCATTCACATAGCATTAACCAAAACAGCAAACGGAATATGAGGTGTGTTTTGGGCAAATTTGGTTTCTAAAAATATTTAAGCAGCAAGTAAAAAGTACAAGCAAAACATTTGTTGCCCTTACTTCCACTCTTCTCAGAGTAGTATTTTCTGAACGCCTCGTCTTTAGGGATGTTTGGATACAGGTAGACAAGAGGATTTTCTGGGATATTTTCAGCTTCTAAGATCTGGAAATTCCTGATGATTTCATGGAAGGGAATCTGGCTGAGGTCGACCTTGGTGAAGGGCTGGACTGTCTTCACTTCCGGCTCACCTACAATAGACAGGATGATAGTATGTGATGTTGATACTAGATTTGTCTACCATAGAACAATTTGAAACTATATTTTAGGATCAATTGGAAATCAAAAATATCTCACCAGTTATGGTGATTTCCACCCAGGAGAAGGTGATTCCCCCATTGATACTTTCACTGAAGCGCAACAAGAACGTCCCTCTCTGCTTCTTCTTCAGGAGGGACTTCTCTTTGCCTTTGTTCACAAACCCCATGATGAGGCTACAGTGCAAAAAAAAAAAAAGTCTTACATAAAACAAGAAACTTCTCCCATTTTCTAGTAATTAAAAGACTTTAGCTCAACTGCTTCTCTTTAGACCCTGATTGCACTAAAACCTACCCATCCCTCCACAGGTCTTCAAGGTATGTTTTCACCATCACCAAGATGCCATCAAACCACACCCAGAAAGTGTCAGGAGTATTTTCCTGGAACAAAGGGTGTGTAAAAGGTCATCAATTCACACCTACAGTGTATTCATCAACAATGAACATCTACCGTCACGCTGTAATGCTCATTGTAAAGGAACAGAAATTGTACGATGGATAAAAGTTGAGGTGCACAACTAATGAGTCACATTGAATGAAATGTAAAACATGATAGTGGTGGATATGGAAGGGACTGTCAGCTAATATTGTCACCTTGTTAACATGTTGAGGTTTAGCAGGTAATGTTTATCCTGTTATCATGTTTACTTGTTGAATAGCTTACATACATATTAGCATGAAACAGAAAATACATGATGGGTATTCATTCATCCATCCATCCATCCATCCATCCATCCATCCATTAACAGCCGCTTATCCGGGGTCGGGTCGCGGTGGCAGCAGGTTCAGCAGGCCGACCCAGGCTTCCCTCTCACCCGCAACACTTTCCAGCTCATTCTGGGGGATCCCGAGGCGTTCCAAGGCCAGCCGGGAGATATAATCCCTCCAGCGTGGAAAGCTCAAGCTCATTTCGGCCCCTTGTATCCGAGATCTCGTTCTTTCGGTCACGACCCAGAGTTCGTGACCATAGGTCATTCATAGGTGAGGGTTGGAACGTAGACCGACCAGTAAATGGAGAGCTTCGCCTTCCGGGTCAGCTCCCTCTTCACCAGGACGGACCGGTACAGCGCCTGTTTTACTGCTGCAGCCGCACCGATCCGCCTGTCGATCTCCCGCTCCACCTTACCCTCACTCGTGAACAAGACCCCAAGATACTTGAACTCCTTCGCTTGGGGTAGGCAGTTTGTCCCCACCTGGAGGGAGCAATCCACCGGTTTCCGGCAGAGCACCATGGCCTCAGATTTGGAGGTGCTAACTCTCATCCCTGCCGCTTCACACTCGGCTGCAAAACGCCCCAGTGAATGCTGGAGGTCACGGTCCGAGGAGGCAAACAAGACCTATTCATGACCCTATTCATTCATTTCTTTAGGTATTTGGTCATAAACCAACAAACTGACATTTTGACCTGATGGTGGCAATAGAGGAAAAGTCTGGGGATCACCCTAATTGAGATATTATGAGTCAAGTGATTAGGGTTAATGCTAATCCCTTAAACCATGCTGAAAAACATAAACTAGGATTCAGTATTCTTACCTTGCTAAATTTTGACCAAGCCACTTTGCAGGTGTCATATTTCTGCTGCTTTCCTGGAGGGATGGAAAATAAATGAAGCATTATACTCTCACTAACTGACATCATCACAAATAAAACATGCATACAAGCCATGAAATACACTGAATTATAGTGGGCAATCCTTTTGATCATAATATAATACAAATCAATAAGTCCTGCTGGGTGTCATCATTATTTTAAAGATACTCTTAACACAAACAGCTGTTGTAAATATGATAAAGTTGCAAAACCACTTTTGAGATTTTTTCTAATGTGTCTTCTTTCACTTCAAGTGGTTGCTCTAAATCAGGGGTCAGCAACCTTTCCTATCCAAAGAGCTATTTTGCCCTTTTTTCCACCAATTTCTTTTTTGTCTGGAGCCGCAAAAGCTATTTGACATGACAGTCTGGCAAAAAAGAAAGAAAGAAAGAAAAAAAATCCTCAGGGAGCCGCAACAGAGGTGCTAAAGAGCCGCAGGTTGCCGACCCCTGCTCTAAATGATGAAATAAAAACTATATACATTTTTTTAAAGTTTTGGCCATCCTTTTTGTTTGATCTGGGTAAAAATGGTAAAAGAGTACCAATTTACCATCATCCCAAATTATTAGAGACACAATATGTATGATCCGCTCTGTTCTTATGAGAAACTGGATAGATAAAATATAAAACCCTGAGAAACTGATGAAGGGATTTGTGGGGTTAAATAATGTCTATCCTTCCACATGGCATCCAAAAAGGTCCAAACAGTAATTCAACGTTTTTATATCAATGCCTCTGGAGCTTAGAAGTTTTGCTGAGGCTTGAGTTATTTTTTTCATCTTTATAAAGTCTTACAGGTGCATTGAAGTAACCAAGGTGTTTCCTGATATAGTGGTTGATTAACAAATTCAGTCCTATTTTTAGACAGAACAACATTGAAAATATGCAAAGGCAAGCAACTGAAGCAGAATATCGAAGCAGCATTTACCAAAGAGTCTGTGTGCGATCATTTCCAGCTGATCCTCATCCAGACCACGTTTAGTGGCAGAGAGAAACTGCCAGCTCAACATTTCTCCAAACTGTGGCCAAGTAGCGGCAGGAGAGTTGGCGAAGAACACGACATCCTGGAGAAAACAGACGCACATTAACAAATATATACACAATACATCTCTAATGTCTTCTCATAGCACTGCAACATGCTTCATGGTGTTGTTGTGGCTGATTTCTTTTTATGGATCGATGATGAATAATCTTCTTAAAACCTGATGCTGTATAAACTTAGTAGCTATCTCCTATCTGACTGCTGGTGAGGCGCCACAGGAACTCACAAACGGGATCTCAGTAATCAAACACCCACAGAACACAAGAGAGGTTGGATCAGAGTTCAATTCACATAGATTTATTTGTAACACACAGACCACAAATAAACCGAGTTGGGGCAAGTATCAGCGACAACAACTCCTACCACAACTCACGACCACAAACAAACAAACAAACAAACAGACATAGTATTTATAACGTAAGATTTGGTTTAGGTGCGGCCCACCGTCCAACCCCTTAGTCCATCCCCATAGCTAATATTTCTCGTAACTAGTGCCCAGGCACATCACTTTCATCACGTACACCAGTTCACGCCAGTTTTCCTAAAGTAAGTAGCTGCTTCGCAGATTGTCTCCCACCTGGTCCTTTTCCGGTCTAATATCTACCCGCTACTTGTCATAATATCTCGTCTCTTCCTAGCTAGCCCCTTGATCTTCGGTCGCTAGGGACCCGCTGGCGGCTACAGCTCCATCTCACCTTTGTGTCCACACTGAGCAGGTTGAACCAGAGGACAGACGCCCAGGCACTCTGCTGCTGGCTGGAGTTAGAGATGATGACCACCGGGATTGAGGAGGCCTAAATTGGGTGACAGGGAACGCTAACCTTTATTTAGGTCATATTTCCATACTCAAGAGAATAAAAACAAGGACATAATACTTCATTTGTAGACAGAGCACATGAAGGTAATTGTTAGTATTTGTATAAAGCCAGCCGTATAACAAGAAAAGAAGCAGAAGAAACTCCACCTGCAACTCAACCGACACGCCTTTCATCTCAAAGACAGTGTCAAAGTAGATGATGTGCAGCTCCTCTGTAACACTGAGAGAAATCTGTCAACACCAAAAAACACACACACAAACACATCATTATTTGGTTGTTCACATCTCCTTGAATTATGACTTGAGTTAAACTGTAAGCACAGATATATTCAATGTAATGTAATTCAGGATTGCTAACGTCTACTCACATCACTGACTCCTTTACCGCCACCTCCAGACTTCTGCTCCTTCAGAGTCTACAGACAAATAAGAGTACAAAATAAATCAAACTAAAATATTTCCACCTGTAATTTAAATGTTTTGTCTTAATCACTACAGTTTAGCTTCTGTAGACTCCTTTATGCGTGCACTTGAAAATGTCAGTTATGTATTTATCCTTCAGATATCGCAATTATTAAAGGCTTTTTAACTTATTGTTGATTTTATCCATTGTCATTTAATATTTATTCTCTTTTTAAATCCTCATCACTCACAAGATGCCTGAAGTCTGCTACCATGCCTCCATTCTGGCTCTCTGCCATGTTCAAAGCCTTGCTTTTGGTCCCAAGGACATTAAAACGCCGATATCTGCAGACATACAAGGTTTTGTAAAAACAAATTCATATCAAATGCAAAAGTTTAAAACAGTTCTCCTTGAAATGCCACTTCATATGAAAGTTAAAGTTATGCAAAACAAATACTCACCCTTTGATCTGAGGAGCCTCCCTAATTTAAAAAGTGAGAAAAACAGAGCAGTGACCACAGGGTTGCAACAAAACATCTACATCTTTTGTCAGATGTTAAAGTTGCAGGTTTGTTGTGTGTGTGATGAAAGTAACTCAAAGTAAATGAGGACCTCACCTGTCCATAGACACATTCACTTTCATTGAGTGGTTCAGCTCAGGGAACTTAACCAGAAGCCTGGAAATATTAAATCAGGGGCAAGATTTTAGAAAAATTAAAAGTCTGAATGAGTAGGAGTTGACAGTTTTTTAACTCTCTTTCTTGGCTCAAGGACACCAGAAGCACACGCCCCCTGACTAGGGTAGGGTGTGCGCTAGTGGGTTGAAGCCAAACCCAGATTCTCTCCTGTTTTGGGACAAGCTTTGTTTTTTTGACGTTTCGCCTTGTTTATAATATACAAATAAAAAAACTGAGCTTCTGACACCTGGTCGCTTCGTTGTTCAATATAATACAGGCAGTATTATCTGCAAATACAGACACCCTCACACTCCTACTCATCCTGCCTTGAAGATAATAATAATAATAATAATAATAATAATAATAATAATAATAATAATAAGTCACATTTCGGAAAAGGATAACAGACGGCTTTGAAGAAAAGCATTAAATGATAATTGTTCTCATGGTCATTGTGTTCATATGAGATCAGAATTGCTGTAATGTTTATGTGGTGAATGAAACCCCACTACAGCCAGTAAACTGAGTTTAGGTGGGTTTAGCTCCATTGCAACCTTTTGTTTTGGTACAGGTAGATAGCGCTCTTTCAAAAAGGCGCTTCATGTCAGTGGTCCAACATGCACAACTAGCGTACTAATAACTGCATATGTAGTTCTGAAAACTGATGCCGATTACCACAACACAATGAAGGCATTGGTCGGAATGTACTGAAGAAAAGTCTGTACATGTAAATAGATTAAGTCAAACATTTACTAAAAGTACATTTAAATGAATACACAGCATTGTAGTGATTTCCTGGAGTGGCACACTGACCTGGTCTTGACAGAGAACTGGACGTTTGTGCGCAGCACCAGGGGTCCTTTACCCTGAGGCATAGAGGGCTGAGTCTCCACCACAAAGGAACTTCAAGAAACAGTTAGACAATAATGTCAGGAAATTTAACAAGGAAATCACACGAGAGCAAGAATGTGTACAAAAGTGTGTCCTAAAAGAGAGACCTCTTGAGTAAGTCTTTTAGAAGAGTATCTGTTCTCTTCTGCATTGTGGGTTTTTGGGCCTTCACCGGGTCGTTTTCATAGGACACTTTTCCTACCAGCTCCTCCAGCTTACCAAGAAACTCCCGCACCTGGAACAGACACACTGCCACACAGGTGAACCTACAAAACAAGAGGGAAAGAGCAAAAGTGATGATGTCCACACAAGTCTTAAGAAAAAGAAGAAAAGGAAAAAAAACACAGACAAATTGACAAAGACCATGACTTAGAGCTGCCCCCGCCTCGCCTTTCGGTCTTAGTCATGCTAATCAACATATTTCCAAGAAACTTGAACGTGAGCACATCTCTGGTTAACACAGGTTTTAAAGTGATGCTTTGTTTGATTCTTTGTAGAGGAACTCAGTTTTACAGATCTCTCGAGTAAATCAAGTAATTGATTAGGCGAAAAAATCTTTCTGAGTGTTCCCCGACTAGGAATTTCTTTAGTCGAGAAGAGCCCTACAACGAATGTGATAATAATAGCGGTGAGATCAGGAAAGTCTCAAAATCCACCTAGAAAACAGTCATTATTTCTTCAGCCTTGCACTTCATTTACAAAGGATCATTGATATAACTGTTACAGTCAACCTTAAAGATCCAAACTGTGTGAAGCAGGTGGAGATGAACATACCCCTTCTCTAGCTGATCCAGAAACACATTGTCTGGAGCACCAATGCAGGCCTTCTGCTGCCTCCTCTGCCACTCCACCAGCTCCTTTTTCACCAATATATCGACCAGGTGATCAGTCTTGTCGAGGAGCTTATTGAGGTCCGACAGTGTGCTCTAAGAAGATAATTGTATGACACAAAAAATATTATTATTGTTTTTTAATTAGGAAAAGAATTGGACTAAGGAGAGATGAAGGTGTTAATTGCGAATAGTGTACCTTTTTACATTCATTCAGTCTGTTGATAAGTAACTGAAAAACTTTATTTTGGTCCTTCTTCACCGCCTCATCTACCACAGCTGCATAAACGTTTCCACAGAGGGATCACCGTTTCCATATAAGACAAAAACAAAACAAAAGAGAACATATAGCTGTGATTCAGGCACTTTATTACTCATCTTAAGAGAACATTGTCACAGCATGGAAATTTAATCAGAACTTTTGAATCTGCTTACCTTCCATTTTATAAGTTTGGTATTTAAAATCAAACTCGTCTTGCTGCTCCTCCAGACAAAACATTGTATGTTCCATGCACTATATCCCAAAAGTCCCAAGAACAACAATAATGAATTAACTGTGATATCTTTAAATTACAAAGCACAAAACAAATGGCATAAAGCAACATAATCTTCACCTGCACGTCATTCCGAAGGCCAGCCATTTTACGTTCAAGGTCCTGCTGGCTCCTTGTCTCCATGGCTTCTTCTACATGCAGGAACTCGACCTGAGAAAAGCAAAGGAGCAGGACGAGCAGGTATAGAGTCTGAGTGAAAGTGGCAGTTAATTACAATATCTAATATTTTGGTGGAAAACCACACACTGAGTCCTGAAGTTTGTTTTCCGTACATGTGACACTTTTTAAATACCTGGCAATAATTTTTTTCAGAACTGAATGCAAACAAAATCTATAACGGAAATTCTCATTGGACACCTTGAACATATCCTTATAAACTTAATTAATTAAGTAACAGTACACACAGCAAATCCACCCTTAGTGGCTGGCCTTTGAGTCAACAGCCAAAACATGACAACTTGTTAAGTTTGTATAAAATATCCTGTGACAACTGCAATGTTTTTTTTCTTGTGCACTATGTGTGCAGTTGTTACGAGTGCATATGCAGTTCATTGAAATGTTCCATAAGCAGCAGGGTGTCAGCATCTACTCATCTACGTCACAATACATTGATGAAATGTTGCCCTAACCTGCTCAACCAGATCAGCACTTTGCAGGATATCCTTCTCTTTTTCCAAAAACCATAGGATTGTTTTTGCCAAGACACACGGCTCCTCTTGGTATCTCTGCTGCAAGGAGAGAGAGATCAGATGGATATCCGAGTCGAAGACATCATTATGGAAAAGATTCCCTTAATACCACCCAGACAAACCTGAAAGTTCTGTTTATAGCGTTTAATGTTGTGCTGCATCAAGAAAGACTCCTCCTGGACAAAGCGGCTGTGTTGTATATCCAGATTCTCCAGCAGGACCTGGAACAGCGCCATGGCCAAATCACGGTCCCGTGCTGCTCGTTCCCTAAAGAACAAAATCAACCAGATACAAATAGCACACGTTTTACAAACATGCTAATTTACTGTAATCTTTGAATGGTATAATATGGGTTGAATGATATCAGGGGCAAAAGAGATGAGAGTGCTGCCTTACCACTCCTGCTTCTCTAGCCAGGCTGACAGGTAGTGCCTCACATCCATAGGCAGAGCATCCTTGTCGTAGAGCTCGTGCAGCTGCTGTGTGTAAGGAGCAGGCAGGTCCGTCAGTCGGTTCCACTGAGCCATCCTAAAGAAACTATAACATGCACACAAACAGAGAGCCACGTTAAATGCGTGTGCATTAAAAGACAGCGTCATTGCATTTAAAAAGGGGCAGGTTCAAACAAGTCCGTCATCAAAAGTTGAAGGAGTTATGTGCAAACCCTGTGACTGACAACTAACGTTTTATGACTGTAAACATGTGACTTATCGCCTACAAATTGTGTTTATTATCTTTTTGAAAACGCCATTCGGAGGTTGAGGCCGAGTATAACGCTACTTAATTTGTATGTTACGTTAGCTTGTTTTGAACGAACTGTCAGTCAGCAGCGTAGAAAGGGCCCATTAGTAACGACAAGTTCGCTTACCTCACTTTATATGCTGTCTGTCAGAGTCCACTTAGAAATATCTTCGTAACTAACGTCAGCTAACTGGTCACTTAAGACAGGCGCATTGCTATCTCGTGTTTCTTCCGTAACAGCTAACGTGAGTTGCAGCCGTTGCTCGACGTTACTAAAACAAAACAACTGCCGAGCAGTCACAGCGTGTTATTTCCTTGATATGTTTTTACTTAGTTGTCTGTTTCATTGGATATCTGCTTATCCCTCCCAATTGGTTCTCCTCAAACTAACCATGGGCGCCATTTTGGCTCTAAAACAATTGCCGTTAAAGCACGTCGGAGCTGAAATGCCCGGATTGGGTCAAACTGTTTCCTAGTGAGCGCAGAGCTGACAGCTCATTGGTCGAGCCGCTCACAGATCCGCGCTTGCTATTGGTACATTTTTCACGTCAATCTGTCGTGAGGGGCGTGGTCAGCAAAATAGAAACTTACGGTCCTGGATAAAACATTTCCCGAGAAATGATGTTGTGAAAGTGACGCAGCGAGCGTGTGACGCACTCAAGGGCGGAGCACGGATTGCTGTGCCCGAGGAGCCTTTCCTTTAAAAACCTGAAAGATCAGTGAACAAGACTGGAATATAATTGTATTATTTAGTGTGTAGCCTAATATGTAACCATTGCAGCCACTTAAACTCACACACAGTTATATGCCCCCATTGGTTTGAGAAATAAATATCCTCCACTTCTTCATTTCACCTTAACGGTTTCTTCACCTATGCATTATGTATATACTTCAGAATCAACAAGGGAAGCAAAGCTTTTGGAAGATTTGTTGACGATCTGAACATCTGAATATATTTTTTGCACAGATCTAGTGGAGAGGTGGAAATATAAACACCTGGCAGTGTAGCCGACTCAAAACCATTACTTTGGTACCATTACTTTCTAGAGTCTCTGATTAGTTATAAATAAAAAACAGTATTAAGTTACAATTTTACTCACTTGGGGGTCTCTGATTAGGTATAAACAAAAAACTGTATTAAGTTACAATTTTACTCACTTGGAAGCGCTGTTACACAAGGAAATATAACACACACTAACTGTAGCTTAAGGGCTCCCATGCTTTCACCCAAGGTCATTTCATATCTTCTCTTATCTTTAGCATGCCAGCTGCACTTATCAAACTTCTACACACATATCTCTTTGTTATGGGAGGTTCATCATTATCACACAGGAAGAGGGAGTTCTCAACCTCCCTTCCAGGCTGGCTTCCCAGCTGTCGGACAAATTCCAAAAACAAACTCTAGCGCAAAACTATTGCTCACCTTTCTTCTGAGAGAACGTGGTGAAGAGTTGTTTACCTCCTATTTTATTTGGCCCCCACCATAACTTGCGGCCCTGTACATTAGTTCCTGTTGTCCTCCATTCCTGAACAAACTATTCCAAATCATTGTTTGTTTTAATTGATAATATTGGTATTTGTACGAAAAATTCCAATAAAAGAAGGAAGCAAAAAGTACAATAAACTATTACATACTTAAACTTAAAAAACGGTAAATAAAATCTATCACTTACCACCACTAAGTAGCCGTTTGTAAAGATGTGTGTAAATATTAACATGTTGTATTAATGTGTGTCTTTACAATAGATATCAGGTAAATATCTAATCTTCTTTTTTATAAACACTTAAAAATATTTACTTTCCAGGGTTATTATTTGGGAATGCATGTTGTCCACCAAGCTGGTACTACCCGTCCTCTGTGGGAACAGTTGCATTTGTTCTTCATCCTTTCAGTTCCCACTCTCACCAGTAGATGTCAGACTTGTATCACCATTTCAGACATTAGTTTAAATTAGTTAATTATTTATTATAGAAAATAAATAAAGATGTGGTAGGGAGAAACTAATCACTTCATCATATAGGGCTGGAGAAAAGTCTTGTTTTAGAAGTTGCCCACCAGAACCTGACCCCAGATACAGTACTTACTATTTAATTATTTTAATTCCCAGCATAATTACTAATTTAACAATACAATAATATTCTCCATAAACTCAATCTTCCTTTTGTATTGTTTGAAAGGCAGTTTAAGGATATTGAGCATACAAATTATCATACCAACAAAGTGTCAACAAAGTGTAATTTGTATAATGTAAACTCCTTGTCAGGTTGTTAAAATATTCACATTCTCAAAAGTAATGCAGCGGTTGTGATCTCAGAGTCCTAATGGCAGCTTTAAATCCCCTTTTGTTTGTTGTACAGTACACCTCACCCAGATCCCGGAGGTCCGATCCTGATTCTATCAAAAACAAACATTGGGATCTCTGTGCTGTGGATAGATGGGGAAACACATTTAAAAGTTTAAAATGTAGGTTTTCTTCCTTCTAGACAAAAATACATAATATTTAACATTATTTAATATATCTTAAACTGGTCTAGCTCCTTTAATCAAAGTCCTAACCACTACCAGGAAGCAGGCTGTTATTTGTTCTGTACTGGGTTGATCTGATTAAACAGCACAATGTTTGTTCCTAATCTTGTTCCACTATTGAAGAGTTGCGGCATGTTCATTGCCGACATAATATTTTATTGGGGGCTACTGACTTTGTATTCATCAAGCTTGGATTGAGAAGTGTAGAAATATATGTCTGGTAAATATGTGTACAAAGAGCAAAGTTCACCGTTTACGAACATGTAATTTCCTTAGATAACTAAATACATAACTATCCATATGTAATTATTTTTGTTCCGGGTGCTGTTCCTGGTGTGAATTGGAAAAGAAGAAGGCTGCATACACACAAAAACAAACACACACATAAACATGCAAACAAACACTTTGAGTTTGCGTAACTTCTAGTGATGTGTCCTTTCGTGTCGAGGCTAGATTTTGGTGAAGCGCGTATTGAGGCTTGTCTCGATGACGTATGTGGTGACATTCGAAGCCTCGCGAGCCGCCCGCACCACGTGACTGATTCAGAAAATGGTTTGTGTGTTTGCCGTGCGAATTGAAATATAAGGGGCAGCGAAACTCAATGGATTTACCCCTTCCTCTCTGTACCAGCTTCATGTGTGTCCGTGAAAGGGTATTTTATAAAGCAGGCGAAATAGTCTCAAAAAGCCCAGCACTGTGGAAAAGTTCTTATTTTTACTTAAAAATTGTACTCATCAACATGGACTAGCAGAGCCGAGGCTCGAAACACCGATGCTCTGACTGAAAGTCGGATATTCTAACCACTCACCCACAGTCACATCACAACCCTCGCTCAATTTGTTTCGAGTTTTGATTTTGACCCCGCCATTATATCATAAAGATAGACACAATAATAATAACTTAATAATTGATGTATTGGCGTCACAAACATAATTTATTCAATTTAAAGCTTCACACACCAAAGCCATGGTGTCGTTATGATCACTCTGCTTGTTTTACATGTATTGTCCACTTGGTGGCGCAGTAGAGCAGATGAAGCTCTATGAAGCTTCGGCACATGAGCGAACCAATTGGATGGAAAGCTTTAATGCTTCAGGAAGCTTCATCTCGCCATCACTAAGTAACTTCCCCCTTTTTGGACTTTGAGAGAAGAATCACATAGAAACAAAGAGAGCATGCAAATTAAACAGAGAGATGGCAGCCACCTGGGTTCAAATAGGCCTCAAATAGACATTCACAGGCAATATTCCCTGCCGAATTGTGACTTGCCATTGTACGGTAGTCTAGATAGTAATAACATTAACAATGTCTGTTTGTTTGTTTTAAATCTCGAAGTAGTCATGTCAGTGTGACAGTGAGCAGCAGGAACAAGGCCCATGAAACCAAAGCAGCCAAACTGGAACTGTGCTTTGTTACAATACAAACAATATTTACAATACAAATAATGAGTGTGCACAATTACCATACTGAGTCACTGAATGCTCACACATAGATTTAATATACAATTTATTGACATTTAAAGAAAGAAAAAAACCTTATAAAACTACAAAACTTAGTTTTCAGTCTCTTGTCCCTGCAATTAACACCAGGGCTGA
Source organism: Taurulus bubalis (assembly GCF_910589615.1). Taxonomy (NCBI): domain Eukaryota; kingdom Metazoa; phylum Chordata; class Actinopteri; order Perciformes; family Cottidae; genus Taurulus; species Taurulus bubalis. The sequence continues at coordinate 16,018,765 of NC_136593.1, read as the reverse complement.
GAATGTGACTGACCCGAGAAACGTCTTCATGGAAGTGAAGAAAATAACAAGAGTGATGAAGGACAATGACCGGAAGAAAAGACACCGGATTAAAGTCTTGAGGGATTGGAGGTTTAATTTCCTGAGACCGGTTCTTCAGAAGTTAATGCTTAATAATACATTGTTCAACTATTTGACCAATTATACACAAATTAGCTATTTTTCTACAAGCAAAACAGGTTAAAAGCTTACTTAATTAACTTGTTAAACCTTATTTGCAAGTACATTTTTCATGACAAAAATCTTCAATATAGAATAATCAGTGTCAAACGGTGTAAAATGAAGTTTGTGTAGTCACACAAATAAAAAGCTTTTTCCCCATTTCAAAACTTGATTCTGATAATCCACTGAGAAAATACAAAAATGTACCGTAATCTTGTTTTTCAAATAATCTAGATTATGTAACGCCTGGTAAATCCAAATCAACCGTATCAGTTAAAAAAACATGGATCCTGTGTTACTGTCTTTTATTATTGAATGTATAAACTAAATATGAAGATATTTATTGCTAAAGCTTCACAGGCTGATGTATTGACCCTTCAGTCTACTGGACAGTGATGACGCCATCCTCCCAGTTGACCTGGTTTACCAGCACGTCGTCCTCCTGCTGCTTCATGGAGTTGAGCAGATACCTGACGCCCGCTTTCACACCGGTCTTCACCCCTGCGCCCAGGGCGTAGCCCGCCACCCCGGCAGTCCCCCCTGTGGCCACCATGAGAGCATCTGTGCCGAGGTCTACCGCACTGAGGATCGCTCTCTCCTTGGCCGTCTCAGAGCAGTTGACTGAGGCATAATACACAGCTGTGCCGAGGTTGTAGAGGGTGCTCACTGCAGGAATCCATTCCACCACATTGTACACACGCTCCTCGCTTTTGTTGATGCAGCTTCTCGGGGAGCTTCGCCTCACCCGGCGGCCCGAAGCAGCGGCAGTCAGAACATCCTCCTCGACTCTGCACTGACGGATCCAACATTCAGACTCTGGGGATTCGGAGGGTAAGATGTGGCTGCCTTTCTTCAACACTCCCTGGTACTTCCCAGGTTTGAGTGGTCCACTGCTGGTCACACCAGCACACAGGACTCCCAGTCTCTCACAGGCGCTCACAGCCTCCTTTAGATCACCTGTGACTCCTTCCATAGCTGTTCCTGCCAGTGTGGTTCCAGTCACCCTGGTCCAGTCCTCACAATGGCCTTCATGCTGGGTGGAACCGTCTCCCACCATGGTCAGCTGCTGGATGTTAAACATCACAGCCTCCATGTGGCGCCCCGCTTGACTCCTCCCTGAAGGCGATGATGCAGGTGCAGGCGTGGATGCAGACTTGCTCACCCTCCTCTCTATCAGACCCTCCACCTCCATCAGGAGCTCCTCCGTGTCCGCCACTCCCAGCAGGTCGTACAGCTTGAGCACCAGGGTCTGTGCTTCCTGTTGACAGCCTGCCACCACCAACACAGGCACCAAAGAGAGACCCAGGAGCTCCTGGGGGAACATGGAGGACGATGGGTCGTCCACAGTGCTGGCAGCTAGAAGCTCCTCACAGCTGACATTCCCCTGAATGTGGAGGTGATCTTGAATCTGCTGCGGAAGCTTCGCCCTGAGGACTGATATTATATTTTCGGAAGAGCAAACTCTCTCCTCTATTTGTGCAGGATCAGGGTTTACAGCGGATGGGATACCGTGCTGGAGTTTGGGTCCCAGGAGAGACGGATGATCCTGTTTGGTTGTTTCCTCTCCCGCTTCATTGACGTCAGCTCCTGGAAGCAGAGTGTTTCTCAGCGCCAGAGGAGGTGGGATTCTGCACAAAGCCTGTTCATTCAGCAGGAGCTGGATCACAATCAGCCACTTCAATTTGGAGGACATCATTCCAGTCTTGTTTGAGTTTTCCCCACCCCAAATCTACAACAGGAGAAAAGAATAAGAAAAACAACCCAACAACATAACAAACAAGTCCTTGTTGCACATACTGTTGACCCTTTGATCGAGTATGTCTTTTACTCTCCCGCAATGATTCATGGTTAGTTTTGGCTATCCATTTTTGTGTCTCCACCTGTTTCACTGCAGACATTAAGAACATATGAAATGACTCATGACTCTGATTCTGTAATGTTTCTTTTCTTTAAATCATTTTTATTTTAAGTTAATACAAGTTACACATTACCTCAAACTAGACAACAAAAAACTAAATATCTGTAATGTTTCTAGTGGCACAATTCATTATTGGTCTATATTGTAAAATTGTATATTTTAATCTACTCAGCCTGCAAAAAAAAGCCCTCTCAAAAAAGGAGCGTGAATTACAGTAGTATCCATTACAAACAAACAAAATATCTATATATTTAAAATGTGCAAGAAAGAGCTGCATACCTCAATGGGCCTCTACACTGAGCGTGTCCTCTTTACCCTGCACTACAACTAAAACTAGAAATGTTGTTCCACCCACAACTTCATAATTGAATTGCTTTTTTAAAATCCTGTGGCAGCTGTGTGTTCAGCACCTACCTTAATAACAATCAGACGTGGATTCCAGAATGGAGCAGTGCGACCAAGATGGCTTCAGCGTGTAGGAGGATGCTTTGCGTTTCCCTTTTTCCCCTCAAAACATGCACAGCAGTCTTCTTTCTCTTTGCCTCCAATGAGAGTCTTCTCCTTTACACATGACATCCCACAGCCCTCCCTCCGTCTCATCTGTCTTTCAGCTGCTGCTTCTCTTTGGCCTCATTGCTCAACGGGGAGATCAGGGCTTGAATATTGATTCACGTGGGGAAAGTCCATGTGTTCTAAAGCAGTTTTGTTTGTCTGCCCCGCTATCCTCTCATCCCTCCCCGTCCCGCTGCTCTCTCAGGCGTTAGGTTTTGTTTTTGACCCAAATATGTGAAAGAAATTTCCCCTCATGCCGTGAGCATGTGAGGAAAAGTGATACGTGAGGAAAACGAGGGGCTATTTAAGGTAAAGACTAAACTCATTCACAACTCCACTTGATGTATAGTTGCTCCATCTTAACACATCACAGACTTTCCTGAATAAAAGAAAAGGATGTCTTTTATTCTCTGAAGCCCCATTCACTCACACCATAGAAGCTGTTGGTAAAAGTCCATCTCTTTCGCAATCAGAGCACCCAGAATAGCATGACTTTGCCCCGGAGCAGGCTGTCGCTGTCCAATGAAAACCTTGTATCTTGTGTAAAAAGAAAGTCACATGAAAACAGCCCTTTTTTCAGATTTGTGACCGTGCATTTTTAAGATAATCCAATGGGTCTTTAAATTAGCTCAAAATGAGGAAAATTTGAAGCCAACGTCAGAGCCTCTATGTGTCACCCTGCTTGTTTCAGGGTGCAGCATCAGCACCAAACAACAGACAAGGTTGTAAGTAGCTGGTGAACATTTTCCAGTTTAAGAGACAGATATTTCCAAAGAGTTAGTGGAGACCAAATCAGTTGAAAAAGTAAATAGAAAAATCTCAATAAAACTACACAGCACTTTTAAACAATTAAACCATAACTGCCGGATGTGTAAAAAGGCAACTGCTTGCTATCAAGTCCGCTTTTGTTTGCTTTATCATTTTAACAAAAATATATCAGGAACTGGCTTGATTTAAATGGTAATTGTGCATAATGCGTATATAGATATTTACTTTTTGTGATATATTGTTAAATTATTGCTTAATAAATTCTCCTTCTTGAAGAGTTTTTGCAGGAAACTGCAGGAACAATACAAATTTGACATATTACAAATTTGTATTTGTAATTTCCCCACTGCGGGATTAATAAAGGATTATCTTATTTTATCTTATCTTGTTTAGGTCGGCAATTCTGTTTACGATCAGATACAGAAAATATATATATGATGATAATTTCATATGAGATAATATCAGAAACCTATTGGAAGAAAGTCTTTGAAAGTCACTTTCAGTTATTTAGTTGATAATTTGGTCACTTTTTCTCACTCTTTTCCTTTCCTCGGTTCCTCCAAAATGAGAAAGGAAGGTAAGGAAATCTTTCTCTATAGATTTTATCCAGGGGGAGATGCTGCTCCTCCATTGTCCCCTGCTGGAGAGGAAAGGATGTGATCTCTCGGGGTATGGAGGCCTAATCCGCAGCTGGTCTCAGCCACTCCGAAGAAAAAAAGTTAAAATCGTGAACATCCTTAGACTGACACTAAAGCGTCACACTGTGGACGTTAAAGTTAAAGGTGTTGGTTGATGTTGTGTTCTCACCTGTTTTATTCAGGGAGCCTGGATATAAGAAAGCAGCCCTCTGGGTTTCACCAAGTTACCAATCTGAAAATTTGCAGGTGTGATTCATAAAGTATGATGATTTACACATTAATTTCTGTCAGGAGCTGAGTTTAATTAACTCTTGGAATAAATAGGAATGACTGCAAGAGCCTCTACACACAGTTGATGTTTCATTAACCACCAGGGAGTATCAGATCATTTGTTGTGGGCCTCATGATCTCACACCAATAATCCCAGTGCAATTATCACGTCTTCGTCTGTAGTCAAAGTTTACTCGTGAACTTGGTTGCACTAGTTGAGTGACTTACAATGTTTTAACGTTTGTATTATGCAGTTTACAAAGTATTTTGAGAATCCAGAAATAATTGTGAAATAAATGTGAAATTAAAGTTACTTTAAAAACTGTGTCAGAATTGGAATAAGTATTGTTTGACACTTTTTAATGTATCAACCACATAATGTACTGTAGTAAAATACAAACCTGTATGTGGCCTTTTCTTTCTTCTTGACAGGATGTCAAGTTTTAGTAAATAGATGTCTCGGGCCCACTTTGTTTTATCTTGCACTTCAGTAAGATATTTACTGCAATGTAAATCTTCTTAAATGGAGCAATTAAGAAAGAGAGGAGTGTAACAGAACAACAGAGTCAAGAAACCAGGATTAGAGTGGTGCTATAAAGAGTTTAGTAAGTTTAAGTCGTTTTTTCCAGGCTGCTCTTCTGAACGCTTCAGCCACAACGGACACGTAGTTTCCTGATAAAAGTCAAAGCTTCAAGACCGTCAGAAAACGTGTTTCATTATCCGTTCAATGCAAATAGCTTGGTTAAAAAAGGACATCTACAACTGCCACTGTAAATGCCGTCATGAAGACCGTATGTTTTAGGATGAGTTGTTGTTTTGTTGGACAGAATGATTTTTGTTCCAATATGACCGTACTAATTTCAGGTGGGTGTAATGAAACTTTTCGGGTATTTGTCTGTGGAAGGAAAGGGTCAGCTGGAAGGCTTCCGCTTGTCCTTTCATTGGTTCAGAGAGTGTGGGAGTTATTTAGCGCTCTGCTTACACACCAGTTATTGACGGTGTAGACAAAACAGCAATATCCGCTGACAGGGCGTACACTGTTTCCAAGTCCAGTCCATTTACACAGGCACATAATATGCTCAATTTCTCCTGGGACACACACACACACACACATACGTTCAAGGTTTGGCCCGAAGCCTTTCAATTATTTGACAAGACTAATGAGAAAGGGTGTGTGTGTGTGTGTGTGTGTGTGTGTGTGTGTGTGTGTGTGTGTGTGTGTGTGTGTGTGTGTGTGTGTGTATATATATATATAAGGGTGAGAGGGGAGTTTGGGTGGTGGGTGGAGCTCTAATTGGATTACAAATTAACTCAAGGACTATACCAGTTGAGATAAGAGGCTGCTGAGCAGAGCATCTTCAGGCGCCATAGAGTTCCTTTGATACCAAGTAAACTGTCGGTTGGATCAAGATTTTTCAACACAGGTGAGAGATATTGTTTTCATTCATTTGAAATAGATTATTGTGATAAAGGAGCTTTTTCGCAGCCTTTTTTCAGATTTATCAAATTACTTGCATGACTTATTGGGTGAGCGAGTAAATTGATTGATTGCAGGTTTGGTAATGTCAATTTAAGCAGAGAGTAGAATAGCTCTACCTGTGTGTATTCATCAGAACTGAAGACCGCACATTTCTATTAGCACATGTTAGTGCATGTTAGTGCATTTAAGCATTCCCCAACGGTTCGGTCCCGGCTGCTGCTCTGCACTGCTCTCATACGGCAGTTGAGACTAATAACATCGTCCTGACCGACAGCGCTGTCAACACCGTTAGCTATGAGCCGCCAGCTCATCGTTGACATGTTAAGAGCCAATCAGAGGCAATTGAAATGCTCCTGATTTCTTGCACCTTTAGGTTTTATTTAAGCAATTGTTAAATCCAACTAGCCTTGTATTCATCATTCAGTTAGTTTTACAATTTTAATTGTTTACGCTCACCTGATTGGTTTCAGAATGATGGAGAGAACTTCAAACTGCAGCCGCACTCGTGCTTTACTGGTCGCTTTAATCGTCTTTGTCATATTTCCTGGGAGGTCTGGATGTATGGAACACAATTACAAATCACTGCCAGAGGTAAGACTACATACATTTAGGGCCTTTCTCATTTCTAGATTTTGTGCCTCACCCTAACTTGGGGTTACCTGGAAATCGATCTGAGCACTCCTGCATTTCTAGGATCAAAGAGGTTTGCCATAGGAGCTATAAAGGGACCCTTCGTCTTATATTATCTTCAGGATAAAGAAGGTATAATATGCGCAGGATGCGGACAAAGAGGCTTCCCATCCTTTGCTGCTTAACAAGCTTTGATCACATGCTCTGAACCTTTTTTTTAAAACTTGATTTCCTTTATTGATTTCCCCATATGAAGCTTTTTATATTGTTTTGAATGATACTTATGCTTTAATTACATTATGTGCTGTCATGTATGGTTGTTGAATATTCTTGTATATGATCCATATGCAAAGCCAATGCCTCATAGGCTAATAAAGGTTTCATTTATTCTTTTATTTATTTAAGTGAGTTATGGCCTGATCCATTTCTACAGTGGGAAGGTGAAAAGCCCAATCATTTCCAACAGGCTAAATTATGTTTTTGTCTTTCAGGCTAAACCGGAGTGCTGCGTCAGAGAAGATGCAGAGATGAAGAGATCTAAAGACATCGACTATGACAGTTTTGTGGGCCTAATGGGAAGGAGAAGTGTTGCTCAACCAAAGAGTGAGCTTTATTAATTCACAGTCTTACAGTAGTAAAAAAGTTGCAACTACTAACGTAGTTATTAAGATAACTACTTGAATGTTTTATTATTAAATTGTTGGAATGTTTTTCTTTTTCTTTGTCTGAACAGGAATGGCGTGTCCATGTGTCGAGGAGTATTTACAAACGAAGAGAGGCCAATTAATCAATTATGGCAGGCACAGGTAGGAATCCTGCATCCTCCCTAAAATCAAATACATTATCTTTTACCAACCTTGTTTTCTTGACTTAGGTTTCAACGTGTTCCGTAATGGGATGTCACGCCTCCTCCAGACTGTAAAACCTGCAGTCTCTCACACGCTGATGAATCCTCACTGCTTATTGTAAGAGGACAATGTATCAAAGTTACTAAGTTGTGAAAAAGCCATATTAACCATGCATGAATACCTTTCTACTGTCAATGGAAATTGTTCTGACTTGTTATCTAAACGAGGGTCAAAAACAAAAGTACAGTAAAATATGCATTTATTTATAGTGATTAAAGTACTAAACGATCCTGCACACTGGTCACAAAACTCATTGATACACTTAAGTGTAACGACTCAATTTAGACATCAATACCAACATGAATACATTTCAAATATAAATACAGTACTGTACACCTTTCCCTTAGGTACAATATGAAAGTTGGAGTAGATTGTCAAGGACTGGATGAATCACTGGCATCAGAAACCAGATGTGTTGGGCCTGCAGAACAATCTGCACCAAAGTCCTTTCCTACTGAAATGCTGTACAAATTAAAATTAATTTCAAAGGAAGCAATTGTGGAAAACATGCTGATTTGGTTTAAACTAGATTTTTCCATTTTAATATAAAGAAAACAAACTGAACATGCTCTGTGCTCATGTACAGAAGGAAACAGAGTGCAAACACGTTTTTTTTTTAAAAGGCATTACCTCACACATTTTAAGTGGTTAAAAAGAAAAACAGCAATTATAAACACTCAAAAGTGCATTCAGTTTTTACTTAATCTGTTCTGTCTGAATCACCACTGAATCCGGTCTGATTCCTGAAGCCAGTTTCTGTATTTGGTAATTACTACATCACCCACAAAATCAATTCTTTGTTCGGTTACAAAGTAATAAAGGAACGGTTATGAATGCTTTTAAATATGCACAATGTACAAACTAAAAACCCAAAGGTCTGATCCATCCAGAATGTAAGAATTACACAACATTGTAGAAACAAAAAAATGAGAGAAAGATTCTTGCTCTTTGAAAAAACGCTGACATGAACAAGTCATCCGCTGGCTTTCCCAAAGGCCACATTCATTACATTGGAAGGATTCAATAAAATTATACTCCATCTGAAAGCGTCACTCTCATCATGGTAATGTCACAGTGCAAAGTAATGTGTGCAGCTGAGGAATCATACAATCTCAAATTGACAAGGCACAAGCTGATGAGCCCACTCGGGAGAGATGAAGGGAAATGTAAAGTGTGCGTGTCCAGTGGAAGGTTCAGGAAGCACAGGTACGAGTTAGAGAAGTCTGAGGTTCATTTCAATGAAATAATTATATTTGAACAACTATTTTCTCATCTGGCTGAAGGTGTATTCCAGATCAATATTACTTGAGGGTGGAGCACAAACATCCTGAAAGTATGCAGTTCACTGAACAACAAAATTACCTGGATTGATGCCAATATCATCAAAACAAGTGCCAAAATACTGTGTGTCCATTATCATCTCTCATGGAAATCTTTGGCTGGTCATTTCGACTTTTAATTTTTCCATTTAAAAGCATCAGGTTCACATCAATGTATGTATATTAGTCATAGAGAAATATAAATGCATCCAAACAATGGTTTCCTGCTAAAAGTAACTTTATATCTGTTATTGGGGGCTGGGGGGGTTTAAGACCTAGCTTTGGGAGAAGTATGGATATGACGTGTTTGACTTTTTCTAGTCCAATAACACTTGATTAGGCTGCAAGATCACAGCTGAATGAGCCTTTACTTTCACAATAACATTTATGTAGCTGAAACAATAAGTCGATTCATCAATTGGGGAATCCACAGAAAATTTACATGCAACTATTTTGATAATCCATTAATTGTCTTTTCTCAACCAATCATTCACATAGGTCCAGTTTCTTAAGAGGATTTGTAATAAGTAATACATTCATAATTTTTCTGTTTTTCATTGTTGGTCATAACACACTATTTGAAGGCTTTGGGAAATCTTAACGGTCAATTGGGAAATCGTAACTTTTTCCTGACATTTGTATGGACCAAACAATTAGTTCGTCGAGAAATGTATTTGGAATTAATTGCAAGATAATTCAGTTCTGGAAAAAAATATATTAGTTAGTTGCAGTCCTAGTCATGGAAATACAACTTATTTGAAATAAATACAATACTTTTTTTCCTTCTCTGAGCTATTGCAACATACAATCAAATAAAAAGGATTAAGTCCTCCACAGATCGTGTGTATACCTGCCTATATCGTGAAAATACTTCTGAATGCAGAAAACTTTGACATGGAAACAAGTTAATTACAGTATGCTCAAAAGAAATGCCTGGTGACAAATGGGTGTTTGATTAATGTACAAGGGGAGGCACTTTCATTTAAATTTCATTTTAAAAACGTTATCCGACTGCTGCTCTGTCTGATCAGCTCTTGAAATATATTGACTAACAAGGCATATCATCTGTGTGAAATTAAGTCAAACCACTCCAGCAAACCACAAGCTACCTCGCTGTAGAGACTGCAAGGTCAAGTTGTTTTGGTGGATTTGCAATAGTCGAGAAAAAGATAAAATATTTGACAAATCTAATTTAACTGGCTCTGGAACTTACTAGGTTCATATTGATTGATAAAGGTGCTTTAATTCATTAACAATTGAGTGAAGAGGAAAGCCATTCCCAACTTCTAAATATGTTCAGTTGTAAAACCACCTTAAAAAAAAAAAAAAAAACTGAAAAATTAGGTCATAAATCACCTCTATGCCTTGAAACCAGTCTTGCAGTCGCAATTCACATTAGCAGCAGTTCTTGAGAAACACACTTGAGTGTGGGGGACATTTCAAATCAAAGTGGACTTATTTTTCTACTTATGTAAAATTGGGACCGAAGATTATCAGAATGAATAAGCAGTTTCCTTCACACACCCACACAGTCAAACTGTTATTTGCCTGATGGAACAGCAGGAGGGTCCTTACCGGCAGCAGGAGGGGGATCTACACCCTGTCTCTTGTCAGTCCTGGAGGGATCATCCCCCTCGCCTTGCCCTTTCTCCTGAGAAGTAAGCTCTTTTTTTTCTTCTGCAGCAGCCCGGGAACTTGACTGCTCAATATTGTACCCTAGCGGGGTGGGGGGCTGGTAACGATATCTGTAGCCAAAGGCACGCAGGTGATATGTGTAGTACTCCAATAAATACATGTGTGAAGCGTCTACATAGTGGAATGACACGGACACGTCCGAGCAGCAGTTTGGTCCCTGAGGAAAAAGAGAGTATGTGGTTACACAACAATTAAGAGACAAAAGGCCACATTAAGAATGGTTAAGCCTTCATTGTCACTGTGGCTTTACTGGTTCGACCACACACTTTGTTTACCAGGGCAAATGTAGGGGAGAGTCGAGGCATTTTTTTAAAGCTTTTTTGAGCCTGATCAGATACTTTGTTTTACATCGGATGTCAAACACGTGTTTTTTACTCGCAAAGCTTTCATGCACATCAACGAGTGCAGCCACTCAACTCTTCAAGTCTCTGCTGTCTGTCCCTGCTCTGTTCTGCTGAGCTGCGTGTGTCAGAGCAGTGGTGAAACACCACACACACACCAAATAACAGCAAAACGCAGTATGAGACTGTTTATTTATGGTATTTACCTAATTGATGTAATCCTGTTACATTTTAGCTCGGTGAGTATCTTGCATTTTGCAGTCATCTATTCATCCGCAGACTTACAGACAGCAATGGAGAGCCAACGACAACCACACTCACTGCAAGTGCAACAAAAGCACTGCAAGTTAAAAGCCAATAAGAGTAATTTGTTAATGTGATTTGTGCAAAAGATTTACAGTTAGAATACAGTCCATTCAGGTAACTTGGGAAAAAGCTGCACTGATGTAACAAACACTCGAGGACACTTTCACAGTGACAAGGCCAATAAAAACACATAGTGCATTTGTTATTTTTACTTTGTGCAAAATGATAATAATAAACATTAAGAAACAGATTGGGTGTGCCGGGATTGTTTTTCTTAATGCAATGCAGAGCTATTTAATTGTTAAGGATAGACGTTGGATTGATTAAATAACTTTAATGTAGCCTACTTGAAGTGTGCACTATGCAGCTGTATTACCTAGGAAAATAGAAGTATCTGATCAGAACATGGTATCGGCTGATACTCAATATTAAATCTTTTAGGTCAGGATTGGGAGAAACAAAAATGGATCGGTGCATCCCTTTTAACAAGCATATAGTTGTCCGTCTTAAGCTACCAAAAATGACAAAGTGCCTTTTCAAAACAGCAGTGTTGATTATACTAGTGTAATACCACGTCAACAATAAAGAGAAAGTACAGAATGTTTGCTGCACTTGCCTCTGAGATTGGGTAGTAGCAGTAGCTCCAATACCAGAAGCTCTTGGGAAACTTGGCAGTGAGGTGCTGCTCAGGGACAAATGGGTGAAATGTCTCCCTGTGCACAGTGTCTCTGGAGTCCCCTGCCAGCACTCCAACTTTCTCCATGCACTGCCCCATTGCCAGGTCCTCTACAGAGGTAGTGTGAGTGCAGAGTTTGCTTTTAAATCCTTCAACAAATCGCCGCAGAGCCTCTTTGCTCAACACATAGCCCGCGCCGCCACTCATGTAGCCCTGCTTGGTGTAGGGCTTGAATCTTCGGCCAAAGTAAATCGGCTCTTCCGGCGTGTGGTTCGAAAGAACCCAACGCAGGTTGTCTACAATTACGTAGGTGTCGTCATCTGCCTTAAGAAACCAATCCGCCTCGTTGCTGTGATGCTCGTAGGCATAATGGAAGGCCCGGATAGTTTTCCAGTAGAGCTGGTCTCTACCCTCCTTTGTACCTAAGCCCACCGTGGGGAAGTCAGGGTCATCCACGGAGCTCATGAAGACCACAACATTGCAGTGGCGACTCCAAGTAGACTTCACATGCCGAGCCTTCTTCTCCAGGTTGTTGGGTCCAGTCATCACCCAGCAAAGAATGCGCACCTTTTTGTATAGTTCATCAGCCAGGCTGCTATCCTCATCTAGTAAGGAAATACAAACATGAACATAACATTTTACACTGTAATCACGCCATGATAAACTGTAACAATATCCAATCATACAATAGCTAATATAATATACTGTTGAAAGGGAAAAGACAAAATTCAAAAGATCATCATAAATCATAAAATGGGGTTTAAGATGAACTAATAGGTATCAGAAAATTAACTGAAATTCAGTGAAACAATCATCAAAAATAAGAATTTGGTCAAACTGGATCCAGTCCACTTTCCGTTCCAACCAGAGTACACATACAAGGTATTTGTATTGATCAAGTGTCTGTACTTGATCAATAATCAGGTTAACCAGAAAAAACTGGATACAGGGTAATTGAGCTTCTGCAAACAGATTACTCCTATAGGGGACAGTCTCTAGCAATGCTAAATTGTGAACAATTTTTTCACTTGCTGATTTCAACAGAGTTGTGTTCTTTTCGGTGAGAAACTTTAATAAACATAGTGGTTTTAAGGAGATGTACAGATTATATACAGAGATATTACATAGCAATATAAATTAGATGTTAAAGAGGGAATTATTTATGACGCGTTTAACTTCCCAGCACACTAAATAATTAAGTACTAACTTACTTTTAAATCAAGTGTTCTCTAATCGTTTTAATTGTGTGCTCTTATGCAAATAACTGCTATATATGATAATAAAATAAAAAGATATATATATTTTTATAGATAAGTATAATATCCTTATTTACCTTTGATGGACATGAGAAAAGATACATTTACTCTGTGTACAAGTTATTTCCTTGTGTAAAAGTTAGCTTCACTTACAAATAGTATAGATGAATGGGTATTTTTTGGCCATTGACTATTTTTCATTCTTTTCTGTGCAGATGAGACAATAGACTTGTATTAATGTGTGCGTATGTTTGATTTTATACTGAATGTAAAATTACTGTAAATGTCTGTTTAAGTGTAGATTGTGAAATGGGAGAGAACAGTCTGTCCCACCTCCACCACATTCCTCGTGTGCAGCCACCAGCTGCTTCTCTGCCTAACACCAGGTGGAGACCAACCTAGGAATAAGGGCCTCCACCAATGCAATCATACCCACCACACACACACACACACACACACACACACACACACACACACACACACACACACACACACACACACACACACACACACACACACACACACTATCTGAGAATAACATTTGTATATTATCAGCGTTGGAAATACACGAGGGCAAAACTGCCCCTAAGAAAAATAAGTTTGCCCCTGATATCACTAGGAGAGGGGCAAAAAATGATAAAATAATAATTATGATAATTTGAGGAACTCGTCAAAAACATCGTAGCATATAAGACCCGGTCCAGTTGCCATAGAATGTTTTAGATTTTCGCCTTGACTGATGTTGCGTGTGCGGAGTTCGGCTTTTGGCAAAAAGCTAAGGTTCGCCGATTCACGCCTGCGCAAGCGCAGGCAGCAGGCTCATTTTGGGTACAAGACACAAGCACTTTGGCTTCTTTCTATTGAACCCGGAGCAGGAGAGCTACTCCGGTGCAGGAGAGCGAGTGCTGCAGTCTTCACCCTGGGAGCGTTTCAAAGACGCTCTGCTTTTCATGCCACATATTGGTCGACTCTCTCTGTCCGCTAGTGTAAGTGGCTCAGCGCTCACCTGTGTGTGTGTGTGTGTGTGTGTGTGTGTGTGTGTGTGTGTGTGTGTGTGTGTGTGTGTGTGTGTGTGTGTGTGTGTGTGTGTGGCTGAGCGCTCACCAGTGTGTGTGTGTGGCTCAGCGCTCACCGGTGTGTGTGTGTGTGTGTGTGTGTGTGTGTGTGTGTGTGTGTGTGTGTGTGTGTGTTTGAGTGGCTCAATGCTCACCTGTGCGCGCACATGTGTCTGTGCACATCGGGGCGGAACTCCGCCGTGCGCGATATCGAGAGCAGTGAAGAGTTGTAAACGTGCGACCATAGAGACAGAAATGACATGCCGTTGTGTAGATAAGATCAATAACATAAGGCCGTTTAGTTTGTTTAATAACAAAACAAGGTTCTTTGGGAAAGGGAACACTGTGAGCCTAAATAAGTATATTTATTATTTAGAACAAAGGTTAAATGTTATTTCACAAGTTTAAAAAATGCCCCCATTTTTTTTAAATGCCCCTGGATTTCAGACAGTGGGGGCAAAAATTGCCCCCTAAAAAATATGTAAATGTCCTACCCTGTATATTACACTATTTTTCCAAGGCAAAATCTTTCAAGCATCAAAACTATTTTCATTCACATGAGTAAAGGTATGTTTTTACAAGAGATTTGATTAATAAATAAAAAAACTTAAACTTTTCAGCTTGAGGGCCAACTTCTGTCTTTACACAATACTCTAGGAAAAAAATAAAGGCTCCGTTATAGTTAGAGCGGATATTTTTCGACAAATATTGATGTAAAAAACATGGGTAATTGGGTATCATGTTTTATGCAAGTACCACTACACGGGTGAATTTAAGAAGACGTAAAAATCGAGAAATTGCCTTTAAGATCCAGATGGTTTTAAATAGGATACCCCACACCAGGCCATGCCACAAACACATCAGCGTGAGAGCATGCTGCAGTTGAACAATAGGTAAAGACAAAAATGGTTCCCTTGAGAAAGACACACTCCAAATAAGTTGAGTAATTCTGATCTAAGCATTTCAAATATTTGTAAAATAGTACAATTTGTGATTTAAAAAAACATTTGAGAAGAGTTACTAGGATGTGAGAATTTGTTAACTAAAATCTATCGAACTGGATGTTTTAATAAAGGTCTTTCAAGATATTCTAAAAGTCTGACATGTCAGGGAAGAAAACCCTTTGAATCATGAACTTGTGTTACCGTTGTAGCTACAGTATTTAGGTATATGACACAAAAAGACTAGGGATATCACATCAATCAGTCAAAGCAATTATGAAAAAGTAAAATTGTGAAAGAATAAGTATGTTACAACTACAGCTTCTGATCGGCAGCTTTCTTACAACATGAGAAACAGTCCAAACTGATTCAAGCTTGTAGTCACTTCCATCACTACATAATTGCTGAAAAGGCCAAAAAGTTGCAGTAAAAATAACTGCCTGTTGTGTAGTGCAGTTGGTGATCCAATATGTGCATGTGGGTCTGACAGCGCAAGAGAATCTCACTTGTATTACACCGTCAGACAAAATTCATACTTGCAAACTATAATTTCTGTACAACTAAAAATAGTCTTATGTGAAATCTGTGGGCAACAGAAATTGAAAGTGACAAACTAACCTGCATTATTATTATTATTATTTTCTATCAGTGCAGATTAAAGAAGAAGTGAGTAGAGAAGAGGAATAGTCTATAAATAGTCTGTTGCGTAAAGAGTTGGGTGTGAAGAACAACTACACTGTGAACTTCAATACACGAACGGGAATCAGTATTGTATATGTCTAATTTTATAGATGTCAGCGTTACCTGTGTGATGAGGGTGCTTCAGGTTGAAAAGAGCAGACCTGTCCTTCTTCCATATTGTCCTCTCTTCCTCAAGCTGGTGGTCATGAAGTTGGTCGGAGCTGCTGGCCTGCTGCGCCGACAGGGTCCTCTCAAAGCACACCTGCCGCAGAAACACGTACAGCGTGAAGGTCCCCACAACGAAACCCGCGCAGAAGGAGAACCTGGATCCGAGGGCCTTCATGCTGGACCCGCTGTCTCTCAGTCAGTCGTTCAACTCGGCAGCTGCTGAATAAGACCGTGAAGGAGACAACATGGACACGCGTTTCACTACGACAGTTCTCGAGCTGTACACTTCCAAGACTCCTCGCTGTGAGCACACACAGTGTCACTGCCTGTTTAAGGTGGGGTTTAATGGGACTCACCAGCAGTGTCGCGTCCACCATAGCAACTGGGTTGCCCCGCTACTCCATGAGAACAGGACACGTAACGCTACACTTTGTAAAAGAGAAAGCTGAGCCCGTTTTAAACACGACGTAGCGGTTTTCCTGGACGATAACGTAGCTCAGCTAGCCACAATAAGATGTGGCTAACGGTTACCGTGACGAATCTGCGAGTGTGCTAACGTTCACCTAAACACCAGCTTAACAATATATCCGGCAGAGAGAAAAAAACGACTTATAATCGAGGTTATTGGTCGTCTGCTGGCCTTGTCGGGGTCCGTTGATGTGCTCGACGCCGTTATAACGTTAACTTCGGTGCTACGTCAGCGGTGCTCCCAGTTGTGTCAACATAGTGTGAACTAACGGACACGTTACAGTTACTCAGCTGACGGACAGATCCGGACGAGTTTTCACTGTTGGCGGGACAAAGCCCGGTAGTCTGGTGGAAATAACGCCGCAAAAACATTAACAAAAACCCCGATGTGAAATTGTTTCAAATCGCTGCTTCAACTATACTAACTTATGGGAGTCGTTTTCCGTTCAGAAGAAACAGCTTTTTCCGGTCAAGTCGGGTTATTTCAAAAGAAAAGCACAGGCGCAAATAAATATACAGGTGCAATATTACTTAGCAAACGTGGTTTTATTTAATTTTTTTCCACATACTGCATTTTGTTTATTTCTCCTTGATAAAAAGGTATCTGATTTATAAACATTTATTAACTTTGGGGTTTCCATCGCATTGCGATACAGGGGCCCGAGATCAGATAAGACCATGAAGGGTGCATAACAATGCAAGAACAATCACAATTCTTTAAGAAGACAAGTCCAGTTTGACCAAGTAAAGGAACGCACCGACACGCATCCCGAAACATTTATTTTCCTGCTTCCTTATCTGATCTTGAGCTTCTTGATACTGGCTTCTTTGGGAACAAACGCCTAAAGCGACCACATTTACTCGGGTAACTCGAGTCTAACTTAATTTGTGCTAATATACATCAAATCAATTCAAAAACAGAATTATGTACACGTTGAGTTCCAAGTAGTGACAATTATTCACAAATTATACAAAGTCAGCCCTTAAACACACCTCTGAAGAATCCTTAGAAAAGTTGTTTGTGGATTCATTATTTGGGTAAACTGAATCTGATTGACATTGTAGGGTTATTTCTCTTCCTTTGCTAAATCAGGGTAAGTTAAATTATTGTCAGAAATTAAAGTACAAACATATAAGATGTATCGTCCTAAACGTGTTTAACACGTGTAAAAGTGTTTTTCTTTTGGATCCATTTAACAGTACGACAATCCAAAAGAAACAGACACTTTTGTGAAACAATTTTAAATTTCTGGGTTTACACAAACTTTTTCTGAAGATATAAAGTGCCACAGCATGTGTACAAACACTTCTGTAACATACAGTTGTTTAATCTAATCACCAAATGCAGCAACAAACCCCTCTTAACAGTATTTGTCCTTTGTTTTTCATATCCAAACACAATCATACTTTTGAGTAAACAGTAAATTGAACAACCTGTTTAAACACTCCTTTAGTTTGTTGAGGCATGCACAATCCCCCCAGCTTTCTTTTAGATGTAAGAACTCCTTTGTCAATAACATATAAACACAAATGCAAGTAATAATGCAACTGTGGACACAGTGTGTCACTGACAACTTCAGAACTAGATGCAAATAGTCAGTTGATGTCACACAAAAAAAAAGTACCATCTTTCAAAACTGAATCCCATCAAAAAGGGGAAAATGCATAACTTCCTTCAACTGCACAGTACAGCTGAGATGTTGCGGGATCATCGTGCAACATATAACTGGTGCCTACTCCAGACACATATTGCCTATTCAAGACACACAGACACATTTTCTGAATGTGCAAACAGGTGAGTAGATATTATCCACCAGGTTTAATAGCATTTGAATAATTGAGGCTCCCTCCACAGGAGTTCACCGTCACAACAGGTGCACTGAATGAGCTCATGTGTCCACGTCATCTGAGTCAGAGGTGCTGGATGACTGGGACTCCTCCTGGGACTCTCCCCACACAAACCTATAGTTGTTCTCCAACTCCTGCTGCCTCTTTTGCTCTTTGTAAACCTCTTCTGTGCCTCCAGTCTGTAAGATGGGGAAACAATGATGTGATTAGAAATAACCACCTTTATGATTGTATGTTTATATAACTTTTGGAAAATTAAAGTATTATATGTGTCAAAGTCCTTGACATTCGGATATGCTGAATGTCAATGACAAAACACACATGTTTTCTAGACAGTGTGGCAAAGGTTGAAGAGAAGTGTACTTGTGGGTGGTGAAGTGGGTTTCAGTGAGGAGGAAAAAACAAAACAATACAATAATCACACTAATTAAACGGCTTCATTGTCTGTGTGAAATAGCCACTCTGCTTCCTTTCCTTGCAGGTTAATGTTTTATCTCGTAAAAAATGAATTAATATTGTATGATGTTAGATGAGGGTGTTTAGGCAAGGTAGTTCAACTCTACGATAAAATGCTGCACAAAACCCTGTAGACCTATCTCAGCAAACCTGAAACCCACTGGTCGTTACTTTTCCCTCATATATAATATTTTTTGATATACCATATGTCTCTTCTCACAAGGGTTACGGTATTGTAGCAATTTAGATTAAGTTAAACAACCATGTGGTTGCGGAGATAACCACATGTTTTTTGTTTTTTTTTCCCGAGAATAGGGGGGGGGGCAGTCTGACAGTAACTCCCGGGACACTTTTTTTCCCAGTCCGCACCTGATGTGGACACACGTCAATCAAGGCCTTGGTATAAAACGCACGGGCCGCCACTGAATGTTCGTAAACATGGTCTTTTATGTGGACCCAAGGAAGAATTGTTACAACAGTAAGAGGTATTCAAAAGTAAATAAAGGCAGGATTGAATTCAGTATTCAGCTAACTCTACAGCACACAGCTGCTGGTAACCACAGTATTGTGTGCATAAGTCACACCCAGAATGATCCAAATGAACCGAATGAAAAGTTACTTCTCAAATTACCAGGAGATTTATGAGGAGCTCCCTGAAGGACTTTGTATCTTCTTCAGTCAGCCACTGATCACCTGTCTCTTCTGCATTCTTTCGCGTCAAGATCTTCACCTCAATTTTACCTTAAAAAAAAAAAAAAGAACAGGGGAAAAGGCAGGCTTGCCAATTAAACTCATGTACTTCCAAGTGGCTCCGAACAAATAATCATAATGAAGCATGATTAACACAACTGTGAGTGAAAAAGAAAGGACGCACATGGACACACCTTTCACTTCCCTTTAAGATAAGCTTCAGCTAGCTGCTGTCAGAGATATTTTTATATTCTTCTTTAACGTATTACGTAATGGGTCCCTGGTCTAATGTCTAAACCGTTTCTCCCTCTTAGCATACAGTATGTGTTTAATTGACACCCTTCATACTATTAGCATGTTAAGCATTCTTTGAACAGCTTAACCTGGGAAAAACCTAAATCTTACAGTAGTATATGTTTTGACAAAGATGAGAGGAGAAGTACAGTTATGCTCAAGATAACAGATAGAAGAGAGAAAAGGCCATGAGTGTTTCGGGCCCTCCACCGTCATACCTTCTGCTTTCAGTCCTGCTCTCTCTAGCTGTTCTTTAACCACGTCCTTTATGTGCTGCCACTGGGGGTCTCCTTCTCCCATCTCCTGAACTTTGACCTCCCCATCAGGGCTGCCGCCCGTCTTATACTTAGTAATTTTGATCTTAACATGGTCGTCAGCTGCTTGGTCTGGGGTGACGAGACAAAAGAGGGACAAACAACACAGTTCACCTCAAAAACCTATCAGCAGGGCCACAGGATGGAGGTGAGAACCAAGATTTTGTATTCCAAAACTCTTATAAGCATTACATTTCTGCACTGTCATCGATTCATAATACTGTGAATGATTTTGATTTGAAAATCACCCACAGATACAGAATTGGCAGCAGATGAAAGACTATTAACTAGCCAATAGAATTAAAAATGTAAATCTGAAAACATAAATTCTCTGTGGATAACTGTGTGTGTGCATCTATTCAGGGATGAAAGAGGTCACAACAAAGATCTACTCCACATATGAATGAAATATGACAATGATGGAGGTGGACACAGAGTTAACAGATATGAGCGTGACCACAGAGGGGCAGGGGGCCCGGTTACCTGGCTGCTTTGGGGCCAGGCTGGGGCTGCCCCTGGTGGGGTCACTGGCTCTCTGAACTCCTGCTGTTTGCTGCTCTGGGTCCTGGACATCTTTCTCCTCCAAATGATCAAGTAGCTTGTCCAGCGTCGTCTCCAGTGCCTGTGTTGCTTGAGTCCGATCAAACTCCCCTTTCAGGCCTTCTGTCTCCAATTCCTGCTGAGCCTAAAACATAAGAGAAGACAATCACATTAAAACATTCTTACATTATTCCATTTTGGTTGAATAACATGTGAATACATCAATCTTCATGTTGAAATTACACATTGTCTCTAGTCTGAAACCTCATTTATAATGTTGTCAAACTCCTTCTGCATTTCCTCCTTTATCTCTTCAATCTTATCAGAGTTCACGGAGAGGTCGACCATCTCATCCTCGAACTCCTGTAGTAGGCGTTCATCTTCATCTTTCTCTTCCTCGCCAAGCTTCTCTGTTACCCTGCTGCTTGTCGGATTCTCTCCTCGACTTTTGACCTGGTTTTGTGCTTTCTAAAAAAAAAAACAAGGCAGCATTGAATTGGAATACCCATACACTGCAAAGAAAATATGATAAGAAATATATTCCAACAGGGGTACAAAAAAGTATCCTTGTAATCTTGGCGAGTACTGACCTTCCTGTTACTCTCTTTGAGATGTTGGACAAATTTCATCAGGTCTGCTGGGTCAGTGATAATTTTAAAGTTAAATTTTTCAACTGAAAGACAATGTGAAGAAAGAAACGTCTTAACAATGAACAACACACACACAAAAAAGTACAATTTGAATCTTTCAGTTCGCAAATCAAAGAATTTAACGGCATATACTTAAATAAGAAACTGCATTTCTATCAATCTTGTTTGAGGCTTCGTAAAGCAGCAGGACATTGAATGATCATGAATGGCATTGTTCTCTCTTGTGTGCGTGTGTGTGTGTGTGTGTGTGTGTGTGTGTGTGTGTGTGTGTGTGTGTGTGTGTGTGTGTGTAATAGAGAAGCTGAGGGGCAACAAATTGTGATACCTTCATCACCATCATCCATGACTTCATTGTCTGTAAGTGAGTTATAGTCATCATCTGCTTCCTGTGCGTAGAAAACAAAATCACGTTAGAGTCGTGAAGTGGTGAAGGAATCAACCTACATCCTCTAGCAGTTGGGATCTTAGAAGTTAATCTGTGAACATGTATTCTATTAATATCAGATTAAAACTACTACAAAGCTTCTCCACAAAAGATAATCAGCATTTTGACATTAGCAGTGTCTTTCATTTACGCATTTATAGCATCGCTCATTAAAAGGGAAAACAGATTCCAAGACGTATTTCTGTACCTGATTCTCCTGTTGAGAAGCAGTTGTTTTTGAAGTGCCTGGCTTTGTAACTCCCTCCCAGAAGTCAGAATCTTCTTTCTCCTCGGACCCGACGTCCTCAGATACATCAGCAGTATCTGTCTCAAAATAAAGGCACACACAAGTTAACATTGTGTGTGATGGACATAAAAACGCATTGGACACATTACTTTTTTTTTTTTAAAACACACCTTTTGCATCTAAATGGCTCAGGTCATCACTGGGTGCAGGTGATGTCTCTTCTGCTGTTACTTCCACTGCACCATCTGCCCCTTTATTACCAGCTAACATCTCATCAAGACTCCTCAGCTCCTCTGAGATCTGCTCTACTTTACGCTTTGTGTCCGCTGGGAACAGGCCGAGGAGGAAGAGGAAGGGAAGAGGGGAGGGAAAGAAACAACATAGTCATATGAGATATTTCTTATTTAAAATTAATACTGAATATTTCATAAATCAATCACCTATTCAACAACAAATGAGTGAATGAAATAAGTTGTACATTTTACAGCTTCATCTTCCTATCTGATATCACCATCCCACTTTCAAATGCTCCTTTCCCACATTATGTCGTCCTCCAGTCTCCTGCTTCAACAGCACATAACATTCAATTATGAAACGGGACTCTCTCCAAATGATCTTCACTGTAGTTAACTTACAGACTTGAGCCTTGACGTAATCCATGTACTGTTGGGCACTTAGTGCTGGCTGGCACACAATACTCTGTGGCTTGGCAGTAGATGGTGGTTGCAGGAATGGATGCTGGCAGGTACGACTGGTGTGAACTGTCAGCACATAGCGGCACGACTGAGGCTCATCCACTCGGGCAATGTAGTCACTTGAGCCTTCTTCACACACAAACTGTAAATAAAAGAGTAAAATTAGAAAACCGGTTCCTGAAGAAATTGCGGTTTCGATGCTGGATACTGTGAAGCTGATGCTACCCTGTATTGATGGCTAAATGTGTAAGAAGAAGGTTAAGTAGCAGGAATTGTGGAAAAAGTGGGAATGTCATTGAAAAGTTGAATCATACCAACAGTGTTAAAGTGATGTGGAATATTTTAGCTTTTTCTTAAAATGTGACACTAAACTGCATGGCTTTAATGTGCAAGTCGTAAGAATTGTTGAAAACAGAGAGACAGATTCAGACATTCCACGAGTAGGTTGTATGATAGGGAAATGTCCTTTGACTGTAAATGTCCAAGTGAGTGAGTGTGAAGGTTCCTGTCTGTGTGTTCAACTGCACTCATTAGCTCAGCACAATCAGCTGTGTTTGTCTAGTAGGCCAGAACACTGATAAAGCTTGCCGTCCTCCAAAAAATGTTTGGTGGCTGTTGACATCAGTGCTTATGTGGCAGGTGGTTCATGATTCTCTCACTTTCAGGCTCCTACGGCAAAATGTGTGAAGTCTGTTTGCTTTCACGGCTACATTATTTGAACAAACAAAGTGGGAATGGGAGCATGTTAAAGATCATTAAGCAAACATTTCGGCTACTTAATAGTACGGGAATCAAAGGTTGCCATGGTGATGGTATATGCTAAATTATTCCTCGGTTAGACAGGTGCAGAGAGTTTTAGCTGGGGCGCACATTTCACACCCGTGCTTCCCAGGCAGAAAATGTAAATATTTTACGTGAGGATTTAGGACCCTCTGATGAACACATTGTGTGAAATTTGTGTGTAGTTTTAGAATATGTGAGCGGGTTATAAAATTGGTACAGCTTGCTGAATTTGGAGTCAGTTAACATGAGAGCCTATGCGACAGTTGGTTAGAAATCCTCTCACTTTCAGGCTCCAAAAATGTCCCGACATTTTGACCTGCATTTATGCATTTAGAGTGAAAATTGTGTGCAAGCGAGCAGGTTAAAGATATTTTTTTTAATTAAAACTCCCCTCCATGCTTCCAGTATTCACACAAATGAATGAGATGTGTCTCAGAGGTGACTTCTTTCGTGACTTCATAACCATTTTGGTAGTAATTCAAACTAAACTAAAATGTCTCACCCGGACTTCAGTCTCTCTGGAATTTCCATTTAGATCACACTTTGATCCATTTACGTAGGTCTGACTGTGGTAGCGCTTCAGCCGGTGCTGTTTGGAGGCCTAGGAAGTAAACGGGAAAAATATTTAACAAACTGATTTGCAATATTCTCATAGACTGCGTGCATCATCCAGAAGTAAATGAGGACTGATTTACAACTGTTTGTAATTGTAGCAATTACTAGCTCAAACTAGTGATCGACCAAATTGGGCTTCACTATGTCTTTGCCGGTTGTCTTTTGCTGGTAGTAATGTCCAATCAAAAACTGCGGCATCACAAGCTGTGACATCACCTCCAAAAATAACGGTTTTAAGTAAAGTTTACCAGATAATACTTTGTAAATGTAGGTATGCTTTTTTTTATTTATATAAAGATGGAGATAATGTGCGAGCTTAAAGAAAGTTGGTGGTTGTTGGCTTGGATGTATGAAATAAGTAGAGCTCAGCAATGTATGCATACTATAAAAAATGACAATGTATTTTGTTGGGAAATAAAGAGACAAAATTCCCATAATTTCTGCTCTACAGCCAAAATTAGACAGGGAGTTATCCAATAATGTGAAAATGTAAAACGAAATCATGAGGCATTCAACTGTAAAGTACCCATACAAGTACAAGGGTTCAGTTTATATAATTCAATCATGTATACTTTACTTTCTTTAATGTATACCGGTAATCAAAGAATGATAGAAAAATCTGCAACCACAACATGGAGGCAACTTTACCTTGGCTGTTTCATTGCCCCAGTCAAATTCAGATTCATAATAACCTAGGAAGAGAATGTCCCCTTTGATTTCTGTGTCTAAGGAAAGAAGAACAACATATGTCATCAAGTGATTGTCACTAAAAACATCTATTCAAAACAAGGAGGTAAGCCATTACCTTCAAGGTGGTACTGTCTGATATGTTGACCGTGGCAGAACTCATAAGTCCACCAGTCCTTCGTCTGCCGGAAACACAGACAGCAACATTGAATAAACAGTGTTTATACATTTTCCTTTCATCTAGGCTACTTGCTTAACAACAGTATCATTGATCTTCCCATTAGAACTCCACACACTCAAACAACTTGTATACATAGTGTTATGTTTTTGAACTGGTTAAACCCAGTAGGACGGCTTCCAACAGACTTTTCAACTCGTTGTATTGTTATTAGCTAAAACCACTGCGGTTGATGGCCGTTGATTGAAAATGTATGCAAGATCCAGGAACAGAATTAGGTTAGTGTGTGTGTGTGTGTGTGTGTGTGTGTGTGTGTGTGTGTGTGTGTGTGTGTGTGTGTGTGTGTGTGTGTGTGTGTGTTTGTGTCAAAAAGGAAATATCAATTTGCACATGAAAAAAAAACTATTGAAAAAGGATCAAAACACGCTTGCAGTCAATAAAAATAAATTTAAAAAATGACATTACAATCAGCTGGTGAGGAAAACATCCCCTCTCTGTGTCCTCTCAGCACGCACACGCACACGCACACAGTTGTTTTAACATGACAGGATTTCCTCAGGAAAATATTCAGCAGTTAGTCGTGATGCATCCAAGCTCATGATCACTTTAGTTAGAAGAACAATTGCCACACTTGTGAAATAAAAGTTTCTTCTGCTGTGTAAAACAGCACCTCCGCTCTTTTTCCACGACAGCTAATGTTGTATTTCACAAAAGTGTATTTATTTGTTATGATGGTGGTGGAGGAGGTCTTTGTTTCAGGCGAGTTGGTCCACCTCGGCTATAAAATACTGCGGAAAACCCGCATAAGAACTGATATGCGATCAGTTCTTTTGCGGGTTTTCCGCATCTCTCTTTGATGAGCTTCATTTCAGTGTAAAATATTCCCTTCATTTTAGACAGTCCTTCACACAGCCATGTATTTACAGGACCAAACTATACTTTCAACTTACGGTTGTATTCTTTCACCAACCAATCAACTTACAGTTTACATCCATGGCTGTCGAGGGCCTTACAACTCTGAAGGAAAGTAATAAAAGGTATTAGGTGTATTTTGTTTATGGATAAGTTTACTATATTGATGTATGATTCCAGTGAATAATTTCCAGTGAGAAATATTCCATCTTCACTTAGAGGCTATTTTTACAGAGGAGCACAGAGGATTGATAGAGAGCTTTGTCACCTGGTGCAACAATAATCAAAGCCATTTTGGATAATCCTTCTCACACTCTACAACGTGCTGTGGCAGATTGGCAGCTTGTTGTAGAGAGAAGGATGAGGGACGAGATAAAAGCCTGGGAGTTGTTTCTTATCAGAGTCGAGGGTCTAAGGATCGAGTTTGACATTTTTCAGTGATTTTTTTCGAAGCTTTGTTGTTCTGCTGTGTGTTTTATTAGTGCGTACGTTCTTTGAGAGAAACAAAACAGTCACATTCTTTCCATGTGTTCACATGTTCGGCTAATGAAGCTGATTCTAATAAAAGACAAAGCTGTAGCCATGAGAGTAGACAATACTTAAAATATCTCTCACACACACACACACACAGTGACAATCTTCCCTTTTGTTTCTGAGTTATTAGGGTGTTTGTTGTATAATAGCACCAATAGTGTGTCACTTTGATAATTTTCATGCTGACAGGATGTTGGTTGAGTTTACGTTGGTACTGTACCTACTTGTGTAGTTGGACATGAATAATTTATGTTGTATATTTTGAATATATCATTATCTGTGAAAAGTATGGTAAGTAACCACTTCCTGTTTTAACATCTTCTCAAGGTGCAGCACAGTCAGGTGGCTAAGTGGCTTGATTAACAGGATTGGGGCTTTACTGGAAAAAACTTGTTCCGAGTTTGTATCCAGATCGTGTCAAGTCAACTGTAGATTAATTTGTGACAAGTTGCTGTAGTGTACACACATCAAAACACAAAGAGACCACTCATGATCAAATGTCACTCCCAAACTGATGTTTGTCTGAAACTGCAAGAACTAATGAGAAACATACACATTAATGTTCTGCCATACACTTGAATAATACGACTGTGTTGGCTCACATTGCATGTGCTTTATCTGTCTCTGTATTTTGTGTGTTTTTTATGCACACTGCAAAGTTGACAGAAGTTGTAAACTTTTTACAGTTTCTGATGCTGTCCGCCTATTTACAATTATATATTTTTTTTTTACATGGTACAAGGTTGTTGTTTTTTTCATTAAATGTGACCCATTTGCAGGTGGGGCTGACATCTGTCTGTATGAATGAAGACAAAAAAAAATCTCTGACCCCTCTCACTGCCTTTGCTCTAGCTGATACCCTGTAAATCCCTGCCTGCCAAATTATTCAGTTTAAAAAAATAAAAATTCCCCACTGAACACATCTAACTAACCCTGACAGATAAACTGCACTTAACACTGTGTACTGTGAATTTCCATCTTGTGGTTGTATGTGGATGTGTTTAGATGTTCTGACACTGGACTAATCCACTATTCTGTACTGAAATACAATTCTACCGACCTCAGCCATGTGCTCGTTAAAAAGTGATTTATTGATTGACATAGCCTGTTTTGAAGGTTAAAAAAATGTCCCTCTACATTTTTGTGAATGTGCTATTTTCAGTGGGCAGACTCAATTCATTTTTGGATGTTACTTTTTTTCTGCACCTGTACCCGGTAGATGGTGGATTTCCTCAATAGCCCTGTTTATTACGCTGAAAAGTTAACTAAAATCGACAAAATAGCTTTCAATGTACAGTTACAATCACATACAACATTCACGTCCTCAAATATGGGTAGAGTGATCAGATTAAACTGATTTCTGGTGTTTCTTTGTGTAGTCACACATGCATTTGAAGCCATTTCTAAACAGCATAAGCATTTCACTGTTTGGATCTCATAGATACAGTTGAGAACTAACCTTTACTAGACACTGGGCATTGTGCATTGGAGTGAGTAGGTCAGGGATGTCAGGCCCAGTGTACCCTTGTGAGTCGGGCTCAGAGGCAGGGTCCTGATGAAACCTGACGGCCTGGGCTGGAAGTCGACACTCGTACACCTGCTTGTACTTGCTGGACACGATCATCACCTCTTCTGTCTTGGTCTGAAGGAGAAACACTTTTAAGCCAGCTGCAGTACCTTGCATACTATATATTAGCACATTAACGTTACTTGAGCTTATTAGATAAGGTTACCTGGTGTTGTGACTGTCTTTGTGGTTCGTCAATTACATCTAATGAAGTTGCAAGTAACTTAACTAACTAAGTGGAAGTGAGGAAGCTGAGATTGTGTTGTGACAGCTGTCAACGATGGTTGCTGCGTAGCTGACATGGAAATAACTTCAGCATTAACTCTTCCTGGTCAAACTTGCAAGAACATTGTACATTTTAACTCAGGATTCCCAACTAGATAACAAAGAGGTTGTTCGTTACCAGCGTGAGTAACATTAAATGCAGGTAGCATATGTCACGCCAGCTAAAGGCAGCGTTAGCCTAACATTACTTTCTAGCTAGCAAGCTAACTGTTAGCTTCCCCAACCACCCGCACTCACCTGGCCCAACATCACGGGGTCGGGAAGAATCTGAATCCCATATTTCATCTCATTCAGCTCTTCTAAATTCAAGAAGGCCGGGACACAGAGGGGACATGTCAACATGAAAACGTAACATCTCTTTATCCACCGTACCACAGAAGCAGCCATGATTGACTCTCTGCTCATGACAGCAACAAAACATAGAACTCCTGACATGGTGGCTGCGGATTGGTCGACGCGAGAAGCGCGGCTCTGTCATTGGCTTATTTTTGTGCCTGTCAACGGTTTTACAATTCTGGGGTAAATTAGTTTACAACACCGGCACAATGTGAATGGGCGGCGCCTCTGGCTTTGTGAGATAAAAACACATTCTTAAACAACGCACATATCGGCTGTCAACGTGTGTCCTTCCATAATAAACTCACGTTATTGCAGGCATGGGCATCAAATGGGCTAAAGCCATTTAGCCTCCAGTCTATGGCTCAAGCCAATTTGGCCTAGTTACAATCATGCGGAATATTTTCATATGTGG
The DNA here is from genome assembly GCF_910589615.1 of Taurulus bubalis. NCBI lineage: Eukaryota > Metazoa > Chordata > Actinopteri > Perciformes > Cottidae > Taurulus > Taurulus bubalis. Next base: position 15,990,024 of record NC_136593.1, on the reverse strand, counting down.
TAACACCACGTGTTTTTTCTGAGATGTATAAAGTCCACATTTTCTAACTATTTTATTGTTTTAACCACACTTTGGTACACTGAAATGTGATCTCCAACTGTGTGTCCAAATTGATTCCTGAATTTGCATATTATAGCCAGTATGGAGGCAGGCCGTTCAAAACACATCCTTGAAAAAAATGCTCTCCCACACATAATACCAGAGACCAGGCCTACGACATACATATGCAAAGACCCCGCACCCACCCATCTCCACACACACACACACGCACGCACACACACACACACACACACACACACACACACACACACACACACACACACACACACACACACAATCACACACCCACCCACACACATTATTGGAGATCCATGTTTATGAGCAGGGTCGAGTTGTTGTAACATATTTTTTGCAAAATAGCATGCATGAATTTCTCAGGATCCGTGCTTTCGTTCATGTGTGTTATCTGTGGCCGTCGCATGTCGGAGCTCTCGGATGCCGCCGCTCCGCTGATTGACCGCTGAGTGTGTGTTGAGGTGCGGCGTGCTCTCCGCTGCGCTGCTGCGGCTGCTGCTGCTGCAAGGGGAGCGTCCATCCACAGCCTGCAGTGCTGTTATGTGCGGTCGCCTGTTTGTCTCCTTGCCGCTCCATTTTTTCCCACATCTAATCCAATTTACAAGAACACAGAGGGACACATTTTATTAAGAGCGGCAACCTCCGTGCAGGCGGGAGGTGACACTGCTACACAGCGCGCCTTTGAACTGAGGTGAGCTCCTTTTCTTCTGATTTGGCTGCAATATGAATAGGCCTATCAATCTGTTTCTTGCACGACATTTTTCTCTCGGTATCTCCAGTTCTGGGTGAACATTTGACGGTTTCTCGACTAGACAAAACGTGAAGAAAAGACAGGCGTGAACCATTTCGGAGCCCCACAATGTGTTATGCATTATAACCTCGTTTTGGAGATGTGATTCAGCTTGTAAGGCACGTAGGCCGAATCGAATCAAGCTGTGAGTGAGTGTATGTTTTTTCCTCCCTTCCGTCTTATTCGCGAAAAGGAGGCTAATATAGGCCTCTCTCTGAGAGATCGTAAACTGTTTAATCTGCAGCCAGTTATGCTCGCTGGACAGATGATTACGTTACTGTGACATGTGTCGTATGTTTAAGGGATTCAGGCAGCACAGAGGAGTTGTTGATGCTGAATAAAATTGCAGTGATTTAATATTCAGAATCTGAATGAGCCATCTGTCACGCGCACTTTGGCAGGGGACCCACAGAGCTCTGTCCATATATCTAGCATATCCACCTTTTAGGTTATTAAAAACATAAACATCTAATACAGTTTCTTTCTGATAGGCCCGTGGACATTTCCACTTGACTTCAGATCATCTGTTCTCTCTCGAATATGTCTAAGGATGGTTTCACCACCACAGCTCTGGCTATAGCACTGGGTAATCCCATTAATGTAAAGAAAGATGGTTGATGATATTATTTTAAGAATGACTTCATATGCTTCCTGGTCGTCAGTCGTCATATTCTTTGTTTTGTTTTACATCAGGTTATAGCTTTAGCTGAGCGAGATATTATAGTCTGATCTTGGAGGTATGATCATATTATGTCATCGTTTGACAATCCGTGCTTGGAAATATATTAGTCTACTGTGGTAGACTAATATAATATATATTTATATATATTATATTAGTCTAACATGTTATATTAGTCTAGATAAACTAGTAAATTAGTCTAGATAAACTACCACATATATATACATATATATGTGGTAGTTTATCTAGACAAGCAAAATAATTCTGAACCTAAAGGCCTGGTTGTGAAGTGAATACAATCCTCTATTATTGCCCTAATTCGTTGTGTGTCCTCAATATCTGTTTTCATGTGATTTGAAGAGAAATCATATCTTATTTTATTGCATACAGACAGGACCATATTCCATGTGCCGCCTAAAGTACCAAATGTCAATCCATTTGTATCTACACTTGGAGGAAGTGAAATTCATGAGTTTTTGTCATATGGTGTATACAGGAAAGGCTTGGACCACTATGAGGATTCATTTCCTCTGAGAAATGTTTAAGTGCCCAGGCACACATTGATTATTTGCTCTTAGTATAATAAAGCTAAATTCGTCCCCACCCCCCAAGTCCTGCAGGATTTCCCCTGGGGGCTGTAACACCAACAAGCTGCTGATGAATGTGGACGCAAGGCAGTGTTTTCATGTAATGATGCAATTACCTTGAGCAGTTTTTCATATGATTTTCACTTATTTGGGAGGTAGTCTGTTATGTAATGCTTTTCTACCCTTTATTTCATAATCATGTATCTTACTACTTTTAGTTTCCAGATGGGGAAGGTGTTACCTCATTTCTGTGACTGACTACATGGTTTCTGGAGATGCAGGTGCCTACAGAGGACGCCCTTTCACTGATTGGATAGAGGACGTTGGGTAAACTCTTCTTACTTATTATTAAAGAGACATGCAGAACTGGACATGAAAACAAGTTAAGGAATGTTCTGTGCATAAGGGACGCCTTTATTACGACCACTCAATAAACACTTCTTTGTTTTGCTGTGACATAGAGAGGATGACAATGGAAATTCAGAAGGATTCTGCATAATTCCTCTTCCATTCATGACCGAAGTTGCTCCGTGCACACTGTCTAGATGAAATGGCCGTTTGAGGCTACAAGTTACTACAAAACACCAAAAATAAGTGGTCATCATTTTTGTTTGTATATGATTTGTGGAATTAAAATCTTTCAACATCTTTCTGTTGTTGAAAAAGCAAAAGAAAGTTGGTGTTGTTTTTTTTGGACAAAATCCAAGTTATGGTGGCGTGTGAGTTGGCTGAAATGTTGGACACCTTTTGGCTGAACTAAAAAAGATAGAAAAATCTGCTAATTGTGAAGTAACTTAAACAAATTAAATTTAAAAAAGCGTTTGTTGTTCTGACCGCATTTTAGATGCCTGAATGTTTTATGACACCACACAGAGCAACATAGATATGTAGCAATTATCTAGAGTGCAGTTTTTGTTTAATAAATACTTCCACAGCCATTTGATTTGCACCACTAAGTGGCTCCGACACAGATATAACCAGATGGCATCTTAAGAATGCTCGGCAGCTCTGGAGCCAGAACAGATTTTTTGAAGTCTGTCTTTCATACTTATGATGGGGGACAAAAGCCACAGTCTTTCCTCTTTCTGTTTCGCCAGACAGACAGTGCTTATGTGCTGAGCTGCTGTAGAGGGATAGTAATACAGAAAATAGCAATAATGATACACTTTATTTGTATAAAACCTTTGATACAAGTAAATGCAGCACAATTATGTTTTCAACAAAGGAAGATAGACATACAAAAGAAAATCAGTGGAAGTACTTTGAGACTCATCAAAAACTAAATTGACTAACTTTGGAAGATATCCACTTGTTTTGGCTGACTGACACTGCTGAAGCTTCATATTAGCTTTATCTAAACTTAAAAGTGTGGAGGGGGAATAATCACAACGACCAGTAAGTCTATGAACATGTATATGTCTACACCAGGTTTCAGGATGCGGTCCCTGAGGAAGACGGTGTTGCTCGCCATCCTGGTGTCTGTGGTGCTGGTACTTGCTCTCCTCCACTCGTGGCCCACTCGGGCCTACACCACCGTGGACGTTTGGCAGCGCCCGGGGCCAATTGAAGAGAGGCATCTGGAGGAGAGGCTCCCAGAACCAGACCACGGATTAGGAAACATCCCCTTTCACGTGAGAGACAATGTGGCAAGGTAATTAATTTATTCCATCTATAAACTCCTCAGCACAACAAAGCTCAGCTAAAGCCTGATTTCCTCACATGCTTGTGTCTCCAATGATTCGTCCAGCTTGTTGGCACGAAACGGATGCCTTTGTGAGGGTGAGAGTGGAGGAGTAAACATGCCCTTCGCCCAATTCTTGTTCCCGCGGGTGTCAGCTCACCCGCTGCACACCGCCTTCGAGGCCTCGGAGCTAGAGGAAATGAAGAGGAGACGGGCCAAAGAGTACAAGAGTTTCCAGGAGAGGTAAGCAGATAATGATGCATTGTCATCTTTATGCTGAAACAATTAATGAAGCATGAGCTGTATTTCAGCTAAAAATAAATACTTGAAGCATACTTATTGAATACAGTTTTAGTGGAGCTTAATTTATTCACTTTTTATTGTTTTTCAAGAGAGGTCAAACAGATACAAGAAATCATAAACAGAAAACAAAACAAAAATAACAATACAACTAATAAAACAACAGGAAGATAACATAATAATAATAATAATACAAATAATCATTGGCACAACCTATATTTCTATCACTCACATAGTATACGTTACATAGTAAGTGTAATTTTGAATCCTATATCAAAATGATGGTAACAGTAAGGGCAAGTATTACTGTACATATAGCTGCTATTCACACATCCAACAGCAATGATGAATAAGGCGCGTTATATTGTTACCCTTCACATCTAAATGTGATCATCCCTCTAATATACTATTAACATCTTATAGTTATATACTTATGATCATTCACATGTCACAATGTAACGTCACCCAACACATTACTATCACTTACATAGAGTAGTAAAGCGTGTGCCACCATCACAACACCATTCATCACATTGCAATCAGACACTTATAATGGTAATGCCATGACCTACTCTGCTAGCCATACAAACCAACAGCATCTGACATAATAACGTTGTCAGCTTCAGCCTAGTTAGTCATTCAATATTGTAGTCATGGGGGCCACATCTTTTCAGAAATACCTCCTGTCTGTTGTTCAATTTAAAAATGTAATTGTTCATAACTGGCTATTTCAGTAATTCCTCCCAACCAATAAAAGGGATAGTATTTTTAGTTTTCCATTTCATGAGCACATATTGTGGCTTTATTTGACAAAATCCATCTTTAAATCACAACCTTTCTGTTTCTCTCTCTGACATGGAGAAAGCCATCGATGACCTTGTATCAACCTCTTCACCTTTCAGTTTGGTGTCACTCAGGATTCATTATTCTATCTTTAATTGATCCATAACAGCAATAAACTATTAAGGAGATATACATGGAAAACTGTTATGACATGTTTTTTCTTCAAGATTTTGTTCTCGGCTGAAAAAGAAAATCTTGAATCTATGTCATAAGAGTTTTCTATTTTTATCTTTATTTTTATAATAGTTTATTGCTCTCCTGAATAGTTCTTCTTTTTCAGCCGAGAACCAAATCACAAGGTTACAATGTCTTTCATCAATAGCTGCTATTGATCTGCTGTTTGTGTTTTCAAAGAGCAAAACTTGATGTGTCCATGTCGTCTATTCCTGTCTATGTGTGTGTATTTATATAGTGTGAATGAATCTTCCTGATGTGGGTTTTCGCCCCTCAGGACACAGACGCCTGCAGACCAGCTCATCATTGCAGAGGCTAACAATCCCTTACAGTATCCAACGCAAGGTGTAGAGGTACGACCTTTGAGAACAATCATCATCCCAGGTAAGACTTCCGATAGAGCAGGACACATCTTTACACAATACATTATGTATGCGTTGTTATGCTTTGATTTTACTGGCCTGGCCCACTTGAGATCTAAATGGGCAGCATGTGGCCCCTTAACTAAAATGAGTTTGACACCCCTGATCTAGTACTTATCTGCATGACGGAAGGAGCATTTTAAATATGTGTTCAGCACAAATAATCAGAAAGCACTAATAGCAAACAAACAAGTTCAAATGAATTGCAGACTGTCCGAAGGAAAAGTTATTAGCACGCTCACTCCTTTAGAAAGCATATCTTTATTTCCATTTTTGCTTTGAAAATGAATCAGAATTTGTCCTAATGGCCATAGCAACTAATTTTGCCCCCATATGCTTTCAGGCTTGGCATTACGCAACGTTCCCAGAGACCACTACTTGGTAAGTATTTCAGTATGTCTGCTTTTACTTTCTGAGATTCCTGCTGTGCTTTGTCACACCTAGATGATTCGCCCATCTCGCTGCAGATAAACATCACTGCCACACTGGGAACGCTAAACGTGGCAGCAGAGGTGGACGGGGTGAAAATCAAAGGTGACGGCGAGATGCGCATGACGGTGTCGAGCAGCCTGCTGCCAAACCTGAACCGACAGCTGCAGTTTGTCACCTACACAAATGCACAGTTTCACCCCAGCACAGCAGACATAGGTGAGACTTCAAACTAAAAACAACTTTTCTCTGGACTTTCATTTTCTCATCTTTTAAAAAATCAGTGGGAACACTGGAGAAAAATACAGTTTGTAACAAACCTATTTTTATAGTTTCTTCCATGTACAGAATGAAGTGCCTAGCTCTGTGATCGGTGATTAGATTTAAAGCAATAGTTTGACATTTTGGGAATCACACTTATATGCTTTCTGGCAGAGAGTGAGATGAGAAGGTGAAACCACATTTGTGTCTGTAAATATATGTAAATATATAGCTGCAGCTTTGCTTAGCATAAAGACGGGGAAACAGCTAGCTCTGTCTAAAGGTAACAAAAGCCACCCACCAGCACATCTAAAGCTAAAAAAAGAACACATTATATCTTGTTTGTATAATCCTTACAGAAACCACCAGGAATAAAAAGTGTAAAAACTATAATTTGTGGTTTTATGAGGAGTTATGTGTCTGAGTATGTTGTGGCTCTGAGCAGTTGCCTGCCGACCAGTGGAGAGTCCAGAACGTTACTGACCCGGCCAAGAAATTGTTCCTTTTACATTTAAGTTTTCATGTGGGATAAACAAGTTTTAACATGTTGATATTTTAGATTTGGAGGTGTATTGTGTTACCTTTGGACAGAGCTAGCTGTTCCTAGTGTTTTTACAAAGCTGAGCTAACCGGCTGCTGACTGTAGCTTCATATTATCTGTACAGACATGAGAGTCGTGTCCATTGTCACATTCTGCCCTTTATTTGTTCTCACTTCCTCAAACACTACTGTCGTTCCCTGCCTGTCCACTCTCAGACGTTTTCAGCTGACCTTCTGCTCATTTACCTGCTGACCTGTTCTCACTTCTTCCCGCATCAGTCCCACACTAGCCTACATTTACAGGTCCACTTCCCTTGTTGCATTGTTGGATTGTCAAGCGAAATATGTGGTGCTTTATTGCCTGTTACCTGTCTGCAGGGTTCTTACGGTCATGGACATTTTAAAATGGTTATTTCCAGGTCTGGAAAAGTCCTTAAAAAAAAAAAAATCCCAAAAGTTTTGGAAAAGTCATGGAAATTTGTTATATTCATATGTTCATGACGTTCATTTACGCTGAGTTTGAAATAATAAATATGCTTTTGAAAGAAAGATGCTCAAAATACAAGCAGGCATACATACAGGCATCTATATAAATGTTTATTCTTTTAATCAAACTATTGTCTCTCATTTATTTGTGTCATCTAAGGTATTCTGTATGCTTTGGAATTCTTATTGTTCGTTTAAATACTACATTTTCACACTTTTTCATGTATACACCGAGATTTCACAAAATGTTTGGCCATGGAAATTTGGTTCAAAGTCATGGAAATCCATTGGTCAAAATGTGTACGAACCATGTGTCTGTCTTCTTTCCTGGTAATGGCTTCAGCCCTGCTGTCGGTCCACACATAGAAATGACATATCAGGCAGAAGTAAATATTGACAAGGTCTGATGAAAGAGCTTGACCAAAGACCATATTTACTTCTCTGGATGATCTGTCTACCTGTTACCCTTATATGGCAGGTGGTAACATCTTGTGTGGATTGTACAAGAATATTACATTCAGTACATGTGCAGTACTTTATGTAAAGTAGATGGCTTATTCCAAACAGCATATCAACACTTGTGCAGCCATCAGCCACAGTTGGATCTTATTACACTACTCGAATGCATTAAAAGTAGCTTGTGTTGTGTCTTTTAGTGCAGTTCGAGACAGAGGGGCATCAAGCCAGCTTCAGTATCAAGATCCGTCACGGCATAACACCCAAACTGTACAATACGGGATCCAAAGGAGGTAAAACACAACACCATCAATCATGGCATTATTTCAACAGTAAGCCTTGTATTTGTTTTAATGCCATTTGCCAAAGTTCACTTTTCTCTGTTGTTTGATCTTCTTTCTCTGCAGAGTACAATGTCAGTGCCCTTGTTACCATAGCTACGAAGACTTTCCTGCGGTATGATAAGCTTCAAGATCTTATCAACAGTGTGAGGAGATACTACCCTACCGTCACCATCGTGATAGCTGATGACAGCGAAAACCCCCAAACCATTTCTGGGCCTTACATCGAACATTACATCATGCCTTTTGGAAAGGTAGGAATAGTGCCCGACTCCAACTAAAGACTTTAGATTTCACATCGATCTCTTTGATGTTAAAACTCTGCTTCATCTGTCGTAGGGTTGGTTTGCTGGACGAAACCTGGCCGTCTCTCAGGTGACCACAAAGTACGTGCTGTGGGTGGACGACGACTTCATCTTCACAGCCAACACCAAGCTGGAGAAACTGGTGGACGTTTTAGAGAGAACCACCCTGGATCTGGTGCGGGACGAACTGTTTGGTTTAAATGACTGTGACAGTCTGGTGTTTTTGCTCTCAGTGACGTCAGTGTGTGTGTGTGTGTGTGTGTGTGTGTGTGTGTGTGTGTGTGTGTGTGTGTCCAGGTGGGGGGTGCGGTGCGGGAAGCCACAGGTTACACCGCCACCTACAGACAGACCATCTCCATCGAGTCAGGGGAGGAGGATGGTGACTGTTTACATATGAGGAGAGGATTTCATCACATCATTCAAGGCTTCCCCAACTGCGTTGTGACTGATGGAGTCATTAACTTCTTCCTGGCTCGCACCGACAAAGTCCAGCAGGTCGGCTTTGACCCGCGCCTGGCCAGGGTCGCTCACCTGGGTGAGTGCAGTGGAACTATTATGTTCATATCGAACATACAGTTCAGATGGGAACAGTTAAATGAATACGTACAATGTAATCTAAATATATTTATAGCATGTTTTAGCATCTTATGACAATAAACATAAGATGGACACACGTAGAGAAGACACAGGAACATGATGGTGAATACACATTTATCAAAGCAGGATGTGAAAGAAGCAATAGCTGTGTCCCAGTGCCACACTACTGCACATATTAATCCTATACAGCATGTATTTTAAACATGTATTATATACTGGTACTTTATACTAAAAGGAAGTTATACAGGCTGTGAAATAATGGATTATATTACATTATAGAACTGTCTTTTCAGGTTTAAAAGCCTCTACAGATTAAAGCAAACAGTAAGAAGGAGATTGTAAAACAGTTTTGTTGTTTTAAAATGTCCAGCTGTTTACAGGAATTACACAAAGTCAGTTATGCAAACTACATTAATGTTAAAAAGGAACAAATAAACCAAAAGAACGAGAAACTGACATATTTCACTATATCCAATGTGTTGCCTATTCTGTTTGTACCTACTGCATATTTACTCAGAGTTAATTATTCACTTAATGTTTACTGGCACATTCAAAAGGTCAGTCTGCAGTATACGCTTCACTTTGTATCTGAAGAAGGCACTGATGATAAACCATTAGACTCAGCAGCATAATAATCAGTGTAAAAACTGTAAAAGTAAATTGTTTCAAAGATTCATATCTCATTTTAGTTATAAAGATAGTATCATATCATAATTGTTGCAAAGAAATTATACTCTAAAATGTTCATGTCAGCACATGCCAAATAGCAAAATATATATATATATATATATATATATATATATATATATATATATACATATATATATATATATATGTATATATCCTATTTGTTAAATATCCATGTGAAACCGTTATTGACTGGCTCACTGAGAGAGGTTTAAGAAGTTAATCAAACCAGTCAACTAACATTTAGTTTACGTTTGTTTTGCAGAGTTTTTCATCGATGGATTGGGATCTCTCCATGTGGGCTCTTGTGATGATGTCATTGTCAACCATGCGACCAAAATCAGGCTTCCCTGGGTCAGCCAATCAGAGAGCGACAAGACTTACGCCAAGTTCCGTTACCCGCCGGCCTCCTCTGACGCCACACACACGAAAAACGGCCTCCTGTTCTTCAAGAACCGATTTCAGTGTTTGACTCATAATTAGTTCCTCTACTCTTTCTCCTGAGGGTTCCTCTACTCTTCCTGAGTTTCCAAAGAAGTTCTCCTCCGCGACATCCCTTCAGATAAGCCTTCAGACACACACTTTGGTTTGCCTTTCATTAATGCGAAAAAAACATGCTATCATCACAATTTTAGCATGTTTATTCTGTCAGTGCTAAAAAAAAGTCCTCATAGCAAGAAGCCGGATATTATAATCCAGGTTCTCTGGAAAGTAGAGAATCATCTGTAGTAACAAACATCTCATCTTGTTGACACAGACACAGTTAAATCACAGCATCATCGTGATTACTTAAATACTTCTTTTTTTTTTGTTAAACCTTATCTGGCTATACATCCTCGAGTTGTTCTCACACAGATAGCAAGCTTTGGGAAAAACACAAGTAGCATCTTTCCAGTCTGAGTCGTCAGTTCATTGTTATTCTAGGCTAATGTGAGCAGAGGTACGTGTGTCCTCCTACAATATGCACTATCTCAAAAAAAGACTGAGCTTGGAGAAGCATTAGCGACGTCTGAGGGCCTGAGAACAAGGACAAGAAGATACTTCCCAGAAAGTGACAATCCTGTAGACACCGAGCAGACCGTAGGTATTCTATTCCCCAATGCCACATGAAGAACGCATTCAGAACTTCTCCACCTGTGGTCCCTGCGTTCTGTGCCTCGCTGGTTGTGCCAAAGGTTTGGCTTCTGGCTTTTGCGTGTTTTATCTCTTTGTGTTATGGTTTCCCCTCCACCCCTTTCACCCAGAATCCCATATGTCCTTATTGAGCGAATATTCACGTCTGTGGAGGAGAAACTTTCTGTCGCATCTGGTGTCATCTGATCTGGGAGCAGTCTCGTTTTTTTTTGTCTTCTGCTGTCTGTCACTCTCAAACAAACATTAAAGGAAGTGGAGCGCTTCTGTCCAGTGCACGCTGATGAATGACAATGGAAGTAATTTACATCTTTACATGCACCAAAGTGCATGTTTATTTTTCCTCATTATAAGATAAGAAAGGAGGAAAAAACAAGCACACTGAGACAGAATTAAAGAGAGTTTGGTGATGAATAAACATCTTGAATCACAGAATGAGTAGTCAGAGCATGAGAAGAAAACTGAAAAAACGTCATTAATGAGACAAGGTGATACGCTGAACCCCCGGGACTTGAAGATCCTGTTTTTATACGGACTCTTTGGAGAGTTGTATGTCGAAGACTGTGACACTTATGCCGGAAGTGATGATGCTGTTGTTTTATAACATGGCCTTCAGATGGCGCCCTTGTGTCACTCTTTTGTTTCCTAATAAGTCAAATTTAGTTAACATTTGTTTATTAGCAAAGAGGTGCCAGAGATTTATCAGCTAATGTTTTTTTTTTTTTATCTCGAGAAGAATATTTTTAAGCCACTTTGTGTGATGCTCCTGTCAGTTATGCTGCGTTCTTTAAGTTCACCAAAATGTGACGTGAGCTCTGTGGAGAAGGGTCAGTTTGAAACTTTATCATTACAGTTTTGTGTAATTGTGTGTTCAAAAACTTCAAACTCTTGTATTAAGATTTGTAACTGTTGACAGCTGAGCTTTTTTTAAACGGTAATCTTTATTGTGTTACAACAGCAATTAACTTGCTTGCTTCACCCAAAAACCACTGGTGTGAGTCGTCTGGTCACGGCATTATGAGCATTTTTTTTTATTTAGTTCAAATGTTGACATTAAAATGTCTGTTGAAATGCCTCTTTCATTGCACAGGGTGGGAGAAGGAGGGACACGTTCAGTCATTATAGGAAAGTGTCTTTCAAGGCATCACTGTTGAGCTCCAAAAGTGTGAGACACTTATTCTAAAAACAAAAATGTATTTAAGCAAAGTTCATAGTTTGTTTCTTAATGTTGGACTGTGATTTCCTCACAGGACTACTGTGTGAAAAATTGAATTTAGTACTTTAAACAAAAAAGCATTGTTAAATGCAATAGTTGGCACCTGTATCACTAAGTCTAGGGTTCATATAATCTTTCATATTGGTTCACTACGTTAGTCATTATTGTGTGACTCCAAGAATAAGGGCAACTAAAGCAAGTGCAGGTTATATTTGCAGCTGTAACCACGGAGTCACCGTGAAACTCCTTGATACACGTATAATATAAAAAGTATTCAAAGGATGTGAGACTTTAAGAAAATGTTCATTTACAGCATATTTACAAAAACTACTTAGTATTCATGTTGAGCAGTGAATAGAAGGCATGTAGGTGTGCATGTGCAGTAAATACATTGTGTGAGTCCCCAACCGCACACTGCACTAAAGCACAGTGTAAATGAGAAGTGATAGTGCTATCATGCAGTGTGTGTTGCAGCGAAGTCTTTCACCTGGAGTGCTGAAGAGCTGCAGTCCTTTAAAGAAACACTTGGGACTACGATGCCATCAGCCTGAGGACATAAACAGGAACTTTACAGTACCTTGTTCAAGCATGTCCATTTCTATGAATCGGTCCATAAATATCCATTATATCATTCTGATATTAATCAATTAAGGAATATCAAATTGACAATGTGCTTCATCAATTCCAACAGAGGGCGCTGTATAGGTTCACTGTTCTAATTTAAATAATCTAATCTCTCTAATCTAATTTTTCTTCAAATAAAACACACTTTAAATAGAAAATCAACTGTATATTGTAATAAGGTATGGTGGGTGTTAACAGGGGACTCTGACACAGAAATAAAAGTGATTAGGACCCAAATTCATTTACAGAAAAAAGATCAGAAGGCTCCAATCTCTTTACCAAAGCATCATGGAATTGTGTTTTAAAAATAATCTATTTTTCCAAAAACATTTTCATGGTTTCCTGCAGTGACCTCTGCTGTAAACAATGTCATTGTCCAATTCATATCCTCCAAAGTGTTCATGTGTCTATTTATATTTACAGTACACTGGGAATGCATGAATGCATTGTTTGAGAAGGATGTTCATATTTCTTGTTGGAAAGTCAATCAAACAACTACAAAGAGACACAAAACGACAAAAGTGACCACAAAGAGATTACGAATGACTACAACAAGATGCAAAACAACACTAGACACAACATGCTGTACGACTACAAAAAGATGCAAAACAGGGACCAAGAGACACAAAATGACCACAACGACATGCTAAAAAACTATGAAGAACATGATTGGCGAATTGGAGAACAAATATGACCACGAACTAAATATAAATACAACTCAAAAGATGCTAAATGTTGCACAACAAATAGAGGAAGACGCACGACAACTAATAAAATATGCAAATGACTATAAAGAAACACAAAGCAACCACAGTCTGGTGTTTTGCTCCCATGAAGGAGGGCGGGGGGTCCATGACTGGTAGACATGTGAGGAAGTGTTTTATGCTGCAACATAGTCGCTCTGAAATGTTTTGAAAGTTTTTTAGGAAAATGGTAATGACCATAACTGAACAGCATTCCTTTTTAATTATTTGTGTGTATCAAGACACCAAAAGTCAAAGAGTTTTAATGAAACGATCCCACGTGAGATTATTTACATTCAAGATGACAGCGACGGGGGAGCACCTCTGTTTTATCTCCGGTCCCTTTTTCCTCTGTCTGCTTTATTAGGACGTGAGCTTTGTGTGAGTTTGTTAATGTGTTTTGTTCAGATAACAGTCTAACAATGACGGGGGTTAAAATAGTCCACCAGAGGGAAAACACAGCAATTTGCTAATCTGCAGGGAACGCAAAACTCGTATGGAGTCAGACGATGAAGTTAGAAGCATGACTGCGTGAAGGGATTTGAGATCAGAGTCCTCGGGGAGAATACAATGGAAGTGGTCCCTTGTGAAAATATCAAGCATTACAAAAATATCCATCCAAGAATTTTCAATGGAAAAAGTAAGAAATATATACATATACAATATGAAGTTCAGTCCCAGTGGTGCTTCAAATGCTTATTTTCACACATTTCATCTCATCGGTCATCACCATCTGTAGACGTGAGCATGTTAACACACACACAATCAAACCAAAATGATTACAAATATTAAAGCCAGGCTAGCCTAAATGTTGGTATTTTAGGGAGGTAAATTCAGGATAACATAGGAAGATTGTAGACACTGAGACCTTGAGGACTTCTGCACAGAAGTGAAACAGACAATGCTGACGGAGCACTCTGCCTCAGTCGAGGCACTCCAACATCAGAAAGGTAAAGTGAGTTTATTTGTCTCCCCGGGTCTTTACTGCTCGCTCTCCTCCAGCTGATCCAGATTGTTTGGTCGATGTGCACCCTCGTTTAATGCGGTCGTCTGGAAACTGGCAGTCACACCCTAAAAGGACAAAAGCGATTCAAGTTTTTTAAATACTTGTGTGGTTTAAATGTGCTACTTCAAATAGTTGAAAAACATTCTTGCTTTATACCACCAATGTTACAAAAAAATTTACCTAAACAGTTTAATAATGACACACAGCACCTTATGAGGAGAACACTGATAAGATGGATAATGGTTGGAAATAATAAAATGCCCTATATTACTTTGTGTATTAACAAAATACATTTGAAGTACAACAGCCAAACGGTCAGATAAAATGTGTATAATTGCTGAACCACTGGAGGACAAAATAATGAGGCAGAAATAAGGTTTATGGAGTTAGTCACATCACCCTGATATAACCATTACAAATATTGACTATACGCTGTAAACAATTTATTTTATACAAACTTTGTAAAAGCTGAATTGTTGCATTGTACAATTAGCTATCTTTACATATTATATGTATTAAAGATGGATATACACATGGTTAAAAGATGTCACTGACTTATTCACTCTTGGTTGCTACACCAGGTTTTTACACGGTATGTGGTAATTGACTGTACTCATGACAAACATCAAATAATACGTTTATCATTTTAAAGTCATCATTTCGTAACAATATTTTTGAAACTTTATGAATTGATTTTGTTTTGTTCACCAGTTAATCAATAACTGTCTGCTGGCTTTTAAGAGTTGTTTCAATGAAGCCGTTGCTTGAAACAAACTACACTACATTGCACCTCGCAATTTCATAAATTGTTAATGGGAAAAAATTCATCATAGCCTCTTTAAAAAGGATGTTTAAGTTACAAAAATGTCTCTTTTTGTGCTTCACAGATTCTGACATGATTCAGATGATAAACTAACTAACTATTATTCTTAAACCTAATTGGCATTGGATTTTACAGAAATAAGATTATGGGACAGTTTCATAAAAATCAGAGATAAGATGTTAGGTCCATAGGAAGCCTGTCTGTACTGTTGAACCTAAAGCAGGATGGAAACACAAAGATGGACAACGAGAGCGACATTGTGAAATCAGGCCAGATAAGCACATCAAAAATGTGACAACTGTTTCCTGCTCTTGGTGGAAGTCTGAGTGAATAAGATAAAACAGCAGGTCAGTGGGTTTTCCATAAATTGGATGACTAAATGACACCTGCTACAGTTTAGGTCGACCTGGTTTGTAAATCTACACCGAAACAACAACAGGATATTTGACAAAGGCAACTCCAGAGTAATTTCCCTTCGTCACCAGTGATCAGAACAACAAACAGGCTGCTGACAAAGAGATAATAATAATAATACTTTGATTTTATATAGCGCTTTTCTGAATACTCAAAGACGCTTTACATAGGAATCATTCACCCACTGATGAGAGGAGCTACCATGCAAGGTGCCACATCAGGTCTATCTAACACTCATACACCGTAGGTGCAGCTGCGGGTTAAGTGTCTTGCTCAAGGACACATCGACATGGGCTAGCGTAGCCAGGGATCAAACCGCCGATCCTCTGATTGAAGGACGACCCTGCTCACCACTGAGCCACAGTCGCCCCAAAACAGCTAACAGCTCAATCTGATCCTCCCAATTTAAAACCCAGTGTTAATGGCATGTATACTCTGCACAATAAACCCTTTAGTGTGTAGTGTAGTTATAAAGTGTGTAATGATCCTAACCTAACCTGATAAACCTCAAAGCTGCACCATTGAATCATTTGGACGGACAAAGATGGAAAGTAAAAACTTTACTGAAAACATGCACACCAAAGAGAAATGTCACGGTGTACTGATCACACCCTGGAGTACAATAAACTGCTGGAAGTCAGCGGTTAGAATTTGTGTTCACAAATATAATAGAAAGTATTTTCTATCTTTCCCCTATACAATGGGATTTATTTGTGGTGCTCACAGTGTTGAACATTCAAAAAAATAATCATAAAGCTGTAGAGACAGAACCAATGTAATGTAATGAAACTGGAGAAGTAGTCTGAAACCTGTTTAAAGTAAACAAGAACCAGGCATGAATATCTCTAAGCTGTCCTCATAGCTACCAGCTGAACCAACCATTTAAACTGTGATGTCACTACTTCTACGTACGAATTCCAATACACCTTTTACTGCTTTGTGGAGAAACACTGATGTACCTGCATACTCTGCTGGCTGCAGCGTGACAGGCCATTGGCGCACAAACTGAGCTGCAGGTGGGAGGGAAGTGGAGGCAGAGCTGCTTCAGGTGTGGCAGCACAGGGATTAGAGAGCTAGAGAGATGGAGAGAGAGAGAGACATCAAAGAAAGAGGATATCAGAGAAGAAAGGAATACATCAAAGTACACATATGTTCTAAGAGAGTGTTCCTGCACACTTACCACCTTTGAGGCCGGGCTGCGGTGTGGTGGATGCAGAGAGGGCAGGGAGGTGTTGTAAGACAGCATGCAGGGCTGCTGCCGTCGGTCCATGGATGCAGAGAAGTGAGGTCGCAGGCCAGATGCTGACGGAGTTGGGGACTTCACGTTCCTGCCCAGGCTGTTTGACTTGCTTTCCCTGCGTTGATACTCTATTGGAGACTGAAGTGCTGCAGTGGACAGGAAGAGATGTCACATTACTCAAATGCACCAAACTCATGAATTTGTGGATTTATTAAAGAAACGCTGAACTCTATAACCATTAAGGAAGTTCCTCTGGGTCTCTAAGATCTGGACCACGTCATCGAGCCAAGCTTGCTGTATTTCTGGAGATGATGCCTGCATGATGAAGCGCGTCACACTGCTATCAGTCCCGCGGGAGGTCAAGACCAGACAGAATGGATTATTCTCAGAGTGCTCCTCCACACCCAAACAGCTGACCTGAAGCCCCAAAAAAATCCTTGTTAAACATAAAGAAAAAACACTCACTCAGTGATGTTTTAGAAGATACTTTAAAATACAGTGTCACTCGCACCTTGATGCTGTTTTTAAAAGTGTACCCTGGCAAAGTAAAGCCCTTTTTCTTATCAATTGGCTCACTGAAGATGACCAGCTGCTCAAACAGGAAGACCCTCCTCTCCTTTGCTCTGGACGGAAAGGCGCTTTCCTGCTCGCTGACAGAGAAAGTATCCTGCTGCAGCAGCTTCCCCTGAGCCGTGATTTTCCCCTGAAACAGTGTGTTCGTCACAAACATTGTCATACACTGTAAGTCACCCCGGATGTGTTTTTCATGTGTGATGACGGACAGGAAATAATCAGTATCTCACCTCAAAACCTTGGAGCCTGCCCACATTCATCATATCATTACAGCGTTTTGGCACGAAACACATCACCTCCACCGCCCTCTGATGAGAGAAATTGGATGGAGGAGAATCAGTAAGTGAAAACATAATTTTATGATATGCAGAATAGTACTTTACACGTTCAGTTACTATTTTATTAGGTACATCTATTAACAACTAATGCAGTCTAATATGACAGCCCTGCAACAAATCGTACCTTCATGAAGGTTGTAATGTTCCAGGTTTTTTTGACAGAGAGATTTACAGTTCAACATCTCACTAACAACTGAACATTATAGTAACGGCTGCAGTGCAACAAAGGTAGGATTTTCGCAGGACTTGTATTGTATTAGACTGCATCGGCTTTAGGTGTACCTAATAAACTGTGTGTATTCGTACCTGCAGCTCCTCAACATCTCTTCCTGCTTTGCTGTAGTACTTCAGGAAGTCCTGGCAGTCAGAGAGACGTTTATTGAGAGTTTTAATGATTTTTAATACAAAAGTTAAAAAAATACCATTAGAATTAAAAAACAAAGGAGAAATCTGATCGTGATGCAAAGAGACTTTATTACAGTGGCTACATGATTAATAATTGTAATTCCTGGTAAGATATTTAATGTTGTGAAACAGTGCCAGAGGCAGTCATGTTAAACTGCAAACCTTCAGCAGTAGTTGATACTTCATGATCCTCTGAACAGGTTTGATGAGCAGATCATTGAGCTGCAACCGGTGACCCAACAGCTGCCTGAGATACTGTCAGGTGACATAGAAAGAGAGAACGTTATCTGAGTAACTAGAAAAAAGTTTTTAAAGAGCTCCAGTGAAATTGACTAGTATAAAAGTTGACTCACCTCAAAGTAGGTCTCAATGAACTCAGAGACAATGTGTTCTGATTTGGGTTTGTTCTGACAGTAAACCACATACATGTGAAGACGCCGTTCCTGGAAATTTAAAAATGTGAGAGAGAGAGAGAGAGAGAGAGAGAGAGAGAGAGAGAGAGAGAGAGGTAATATGACAAATATTGTCAATAATCTATGAGTGAGGTGCAGCGTGACAAACTGACAGAGGAACAACTGAGCCGCCTCTGAGCTGCTCTGACTCTTAGTTTCCTCTCAGTGTTGTATTGTTCCCGTTCCCCGCAAGAGTTTTTCAGGGAGTTTTTAAAACAGTGGAGGACATTTGCCTCATTAAATAGTTCCAGTGGCTGAGAAAGAACGGTTTAAATGGCTGTGATATAATTCAGTGCGCTTCACTGAGTGAAGCAGATAGGGAGCTGTGCCAAAACATAATAGTTTTTCTTCTTTTTTTCTAGTCGTTTATATTTCCGCTGTAACGAGACTATATACTGATATACAGTGCCAATAAAAGTTTTAACATCACTGAATCCATGTGATCAGTGTCTTTCAATTAATCTGTGTTTATGCCCAGCAATACAGCGTGGGCCTCCAGCAGCGTGGTGTTTGTTGGTGTTTGCTCCCAGCAGGGACTGACAGAGCAGCGAGACAAAGCTCTGCTCCTGGCCGGAGGAGGAGGAGGAGCTGCTGCAGGGTGCACGGCTATCCACCTCCCGCTGGAGCTTCGACTGCAGGTTGAAACCAGCACCGAAGCTGGATCTGGGTCTGTGAATCATTTTGTCTGATTAAGAATAACTATATCGAACGAGAGCCAATCTTTTCCCTTATGGTCTTGTTTGCTTAAGTAGGTCATAGAGGCATCAGTATTACATTGAGATTGTTTCATAACCAGTTAAACACGCCGTGTAGTTTCTAAAAGTTTAGTGTTAAACAACCACAGATGAAAAACTTGAGCGTGAGTACTTTTTATAGCTCATTTTCACACAAGGTCTCTGCAGAGCATCTTTTACACTGATTGTCGACTCTGAGAGCTGATGGTAACAAGACCGTTCACTCTGCAGCTGCACCTGCAGACAAACTGATCTGCAACATGAAGACACATCTGGATGGCGGCGGGGTCAAGGTTTCCCACACAGTCAGAGCTCTGATCTGTGATATGGCTGAGACCTTCAGCCAAACTGAAAACACGCAGAGCGAGGAAAAAATAAACTTGTCATCCACATTTGTACCTCACTGATCTGAAGACTCACATGTTTGATGAAGAGCTGGGCCAGGCTGTCTGGATCACCAACACATTTCTCCAACTCTCCCAGGAAATAACTGTGTGACATGAAGCAGAGAAGGTCAGGAAGGAACAGTCATCTAGTCAAACACACACACACACACACACACACACACACACACACACACACACACACACACACACACACACACACACACACAGGAAACAAACAGTCACAGGGGACGTGACACACGCTGAACCACCATGAAACATGAGGACCTCGACAAAAATGTGTTCACTGTAAGAGATTGTTCAAATTCAGAGGAACTGCGAGGGGGCAGCAAACACGCACACACACACACGCACACACATATGCACTTGCACACGCACGCACACACACACACACACACACACACTCACTCCTTATGCCAGTCGTAGATCTGATGGATGTTTCCAAACACAATCCTGTCCTTTCCTTTCAGGTCCTCTGGAACTCCTTGATTGACCATAGCACCCATATAGCCCTACACACACACACACACACGCACACGCACACGTACGTCACCAATGAAATCCAAGGTTTTCCAGATGGAAACCATAACTTCTCTCTTTTGAGATGTGAATGTTGCAGCATGTTATTGATGAAGGGATCTCAGTTTTCTATAAATGTCATAAGCAGACTATTTGAAAGCTGAAAGAGGGACACACCTGCACTATGAGTCCAAGATCTTCCACATACAATCTTTCGGTCTCTATCAGCTCCGTCAGGACATATCTGAGAGAGAGATTTTGAAACAACAAATAAGGGACATTAAGAAATATAAATGTACATTTTGGAAAAATTAAAACAAGAAATGTATTATACATAGTAAAGGATGTTCGACATTTTTGGAAAAATGGTTAATCGATTTCATGCTGGGAGTTAGACAAGAAGGTTAATACTACTCACAAGTCTGACTGGGAAACATCAAGCTACAGCCAGGAGACATTTAGCTTAGTTTAGCATAAGGACTGTAAACAGGGGGAAACAGCTAACCTGGCTCATGACCAAAAGAAACTAAATCTGCCTAGCAGCACATCTAAAGCTCACTAAGTCTTGATACATTATATCCCATTTGTCTAAGTGTGAACATTTTGCCAGGCACAGTCAGTGACTGCCTGTTGTTTCCGCTGGATCACAACATCACAGTGACAAGACTGCAAAAAGTCACTTTTCCCAGACAGATCACCCCTCATAAACCCACAACTTGACGTGATACAATCAGTATTTTTTATTTGGATTAAACAAACATGATGTAATGTGTTTATAGGTGATAGTAGGCAGATGTTTCCTTTGTTTCCCTCTGTTTCTAGTCTTTATGCTAAGCTAAGCTAACCATCGGCTGCTTGTCGCCTCATATTTATTATACAGACATGAGAGTGGCATCAATCTTCTCATCTAGTTCTCTGCAAGAAAGGCAATTACTGTTTCCTAAAATGCTGAACTACTCCTTTAATGTAGAGGCCAACACCTACATGCTCTTCTCTAGCGCAATGTTTCTCTCCTCTTCGCTGTCCACTGTCACAGACCACTGACTAGCTGAGTCGTCAGTCACAGTGCAGCCGTCTTCCCCTTGGAGAGTGTTGATGCTGGATATGTGACTCTAAAACACACAAACAAGAAAGTACAACTTTAAGTGAACATCACTATGACATATTATCTATACATTGTTAGCCGTTTAACCAAAGACTATTTTCCATAGAAAGGTAAGGAGGTAACATCCATTATTCACAAAAATAGCTAGAATTACAAAAAGTCAGACAAAAAAGATTTAACTTGTGAGCCTTTGAAGGAGCTAGACCCCCAGGTTAAAATGCATTGAGGCATTAGCATGAACAATATAATAATGTATTAGACATCATATAATAATATATTAGTCACAGGGGCCCCTTTTCTGCATAAAATGTACTTTTACTTTTAATACTGTAATTACATTTTGCTGATAATGCTTCTGTACTTGTACTTGTGGAGGAATTTGAAGGCGTAACTTTAACTTGTAATGGAGCATCCTTAAACTGTTGTATTAGTCATTTTACTTGAGTGATATCTGACCACTGGGCATCAAGCACACAAACTTAAAATCATTGAGCTTCATCTACAGCGCCTTCTGAACCAGCCAGCGCACATGTGCAGAAATATACAACGTTGAGATGGTCCTAATACTGGAGAACACATCAGTGGAGTAATTGTATGTTCCCTTTTATAATCCCTTTTGGAAAGTCATGCCACCACCCAAATCCCAAGTAACCTGAGAGTAGTAATCACTTTTTAATGTTTCTCTGATGCTGAGGAGACCGTTGGGCAGAGAAATTTGGAAAAGCAGAGTCAGACCTGGCAGATGAAGTTGAATAATGAGCAACATTTGAACAATTTGTCCAGTCAGATAAAAGAGGTCGGGCATGTAGAGTTGTTGTATAACAAATATCTCTCTTTCACTAAAAGCAGTATAATCTAATGTGACATTCGCTGCAATCCTCTTGACATACTGTAGTCTCACTACAATTTGTGCTCTGACTCAGTTCACTAGATGATAATCCTTCTGCTGAATCCGTTTGTAGGTAAAATATGCCCTCCGTTTATTTTCAGGCTGTGTGTTTTTGCTCTATTGTTCTGCCTGAGTCGACTGTTCATGTCTTCACCCAGCAGACATCCTGCATATGTGAAACAACTGAGGCTGATTCAAACTCCATCTCCTCTCTGGTTCTGATCAACTAGTCAGAGTCCATTAAAAATGTGCTTAGCTTGCTTGTTGCTTTAAATGTTTCCTCCTCTATTCCAGTTACTTCTCATCAGCTAAAATCCATTAGCTCCTCTGAGAAAGGAATAGTTCCGCAATTTAGGAAATATTCTTGTTGACTAGAGTTTAAGTATAGGATCGATACCACTCTCATGTCTAGGATTGATATCTGGAGCCAGTATCCAGTTAGCCTAGCTTAAAATAAAGACTGGAAACAGGGGAAGTTATGTGTTGGACAATGTGCCGGAGACTCCATGAAGTTACTGCCCCCAGGCAAGAAATAGTTATATATTTGTTTGTTTAAGAAGGAATTGTCATTTTAGTTTTTGTATTTAATAACCAAACCAGATGTAACATGCCAATTGGTGAGCTTTAGAAGTGCTGGTAGGCCAGTTTTGTTTACTTTGGACGGAACCAGGCTCGCTGTTTCCTTTTTCTAAACTAAGCTAACTGGCCTCTTTAGGTTATATATACCATACAGAAGTGTGAGTGGTGTCATTCCCCTGATTCTCAGCAAGAAAGTGAATAAGCATACCTTCCAAATGTAAAATTATTAATGTTAAGAGAAGATAAGCCCTGATCTGGGTAGAATAACATTAAATGGTTGAGAAACCAAAGTAAACATAAAGCTGCAGGTGTCTATGAAATAAAATTGTCCCAAAGGGCAATGAAGTGAGAAAGGCTGAAAGTGAGGACAGTAATTTATCAAGCAGAACAATGGCAAACAATGCTACAGAAACTGGAGCATTTGCTGCCCGAGAAAAGAAGGAACTACAGGTTGATGCCGAGCTGGACGAGGAGGAAAACGAGGAGGCCATGGATTGACACTTGGCTAATTAGCTCTTTATTGCTTGGGCTGCTTGGGAGTCAAGTACACTTCTCACCCACCAACCCTGACCCTGGTTCAGCCTGTTTCAGACTGCTTTGCTCGTTGATTACTTCCAGATGCCAACTAGAAAAGCCCACAGGATTGATTTCACTCCATAGGACCTTACAAAGAGTATTCACTAGTGTAGGGTTACCAGAAAAATAGTGGTATGTGCTTGTGTGCGTTCATGTCACAAAATGTGCAGTAAAATGGGAAAATATGTGCTTTTCATTTGAAATAATTGGTGGAAGTCAAATAGGAAGTATTTCAAATGGCAATAAAATGAACATGATGTAGAAGGATGTGCATGTTTATAATTTATGGTTTCAGTGTGAGTTGTCTCGACATTTAAGTGCGTTTCCACAATTTATACATTAATAACTGAGTCCTGAGTACCTACGGGTTGGATGACGAGAGAGGCTCTACTGAAATAATTACAATAACTGAGGAGAGAGAAGAATTGAGTGGTAAGAGCACCTGACCTGCATTATTTATTTTCACTCAACTACTTTGTTCTGTACTGTAATTAAAAAACACTCTTTTATTGAGTTCAAGCCGTCGCAGCAGTGAGCATGTCCAATATGTTCCCCAAATTGTTTTGCACCACAGACTATTTTTATAATGTTCTTGAGGAACAAGGTTTAAAAATGTTTTATATAAATAGAAATGTTACTACCATGTCTTCATTCTTTTTGATTCATATGACTTCTAGTTCTTTTGTTTTTATTTTCTAATATATCTTAATTTGAGACCTTTGAATAGAACATAATGGACAGAATAGAGTAGAATAGAGACGTTACGGGAGTCTGAGTGTCTGGGCCTTGCAGGACGTCAGATAAGTAGCTCTGACAGGGTGGTTGTGTTGGAGGAGCTGTAGGACTGAATAGACCGTCTGTCCTCACCTATACAACATAAACACAACAACCATTACAAACAAGAACATCAAATGCATTTCCTCATGAGGTATAAACGTCTGTCTTTAAGCCTCACCGTATCTCCTCCCGGGAGGATGCTGGAGTCGTCCTGCGGATCCAGAGGCCTCGGCAGAGTTTTACTGTGGGAAAGGAGCGATGGCGGCGGCCTCCTGTCTGACCTGCACATCTGCTTCTCGACTTTTCCCGCTCCTCCTCTGGCATCAGAGCTCAGCTTGCGGACGGGGTTGGTAAGCCATTTCTTGAGAGTGCTGACAGGGTGCCGTGATCCTCCAGACGAGGAGTGTGAGCAGGGGCTGGAGCTGCCTGAGGCCTGGTGGGGAACAGGGCCCACTGATGGGGTGATGCTGCCGGTACTGCCCGCCGCAGAGTACGACTCTGCTGCAGAGAGAAGGAAAAGGAGTGGGTTAACATACAGCAGCTAATTGAGGGGTACATCCTCTCAGGTCAGATACTGCAGACAGATTTCTGCACAAAAATGTTGGTCAATTTCCTGTGTTAAGCCCTAACTGTAACTTTAGTAGCTGCAGCTACTGTACCCACCGGTCCAACATTATTATAAACACATCTGTTCTCACGAGGAAGGACTCATACGTTTAAGTGGAGATTTTATAAGGCCGCTTGATTGCATTTGTGAGACATTTCCTAAAAAAGAAAATGTATTTACAGTATTGAAACACAAAAATGTGGTGGCAGGGAAGAGGCAGTTGAAATACAGCATAACTGAACATGGATAGTTTTGCGTAGGTGCATCTCATGCAGATAACAGCACTTTGGGCATTTTGATTATTTAAAAAAAAAGCAATGCAACTGAATGCATCACATCTACACTGAACTGCCCTCATCCACAACTCAGGCTGGAACAACACTGAAGCTGTCACCCTTTTACAACACAGCTGGATTTTGTGTGCAGCTTTAAGTCTTTTGACTATGGAAACTGGTACAAAATCCTCTACCACACTGTTTTAACCAAGCCCCCTAACATTAACATTTCAATCTGTTCTGCTGATCGTAGCAAAGTGTAGTTTCACTTTGTAAATCTGGTCTCTTGCCAGAAGCCACTATTCCCTGTCAGCACATTTATGGAAGCTGTAATCATAATAACAAGCTTTCAAGAAGCCAGTGGAAATCTGGATCATCCATTTGCCAAAACTGCCTGATACTGCCATTAAACAAGAAGCCATATTGTCAGTAAAATATAAAAAATAATGTGCTTTTCGCACTTATTCATTTCAGTCCTCCTTTTATATTCCGTCGATCAGCAAAACCTTCCCCCGGAAAGATAAATAATAAGTTCCCTGTTCACGGCATTGGTGATGATCTTTTGGGATGATTTTATTAAAATACATGTTCTCTACATTCATCAAGTTAATAGGATGCCAGACAATAGTCTCTAGCCTTCGACTGAACAGTGCTGACAAGTAAAGTAGGTTGTGTGTATATATATATATATATATATATATATATATATATATATATATATATATATATATATATATATATATATATGTGTGTGTATGTGTGTGTGTCTGTGTCTGTGTGGTGGTGGTTCTTGGCCAAAGTTTGAACCATTTGGTTTGCCTATTTTTAAAATGAATTTCATCAAAAGTCATTGAGAGCAACAATAATCAACCAGTTTAGGAAGGTAGAAGAAATAAGAATGTATCGAGAACATTTAAATGGTGATAAGGAGAAGAAGAAAAGAACTAGCACAGGCATTGTTCATTGGGAAACCAAAGTTGGCAGCCATGTTAGCGATTTGAGGCAAAAGCTAACATTAGCATGCAAAAATGCTCACAATGACAATGTTAGCAAGTTGATGTTTAGCATTCACCTTCTTAATCTAGCGTGTTAGCATGCTAACAGTTGGTACTTAGCTTCAAAGACAAGGTACAGCTAAGGATGATGGGAATGTCATTGGTTTTCAAGGTTTTTAGTCATAAACCAAAGTATTGTACAAACTCCAAAGGCCCGGAACCTCGTTTCTAGCACCCTGGTATAAACTTTTGAAAGGAGGCTGAGTGGTTTGATAATTTGAGCGCACCATCCAGTCCCCCTTTTTAAAAATGGAAACCAACACTTAGGTCTGCCAATATACGAGCACTGTCCCAGACCTCCATGCAACGTTAAAGAGAAAGTGCAACAACTTCCCTACAATTAACAATAAAATGTCAGAATTACTTTACCAAAAATTACTTTCTGACACCATATCTTCAACTTTGTGACTCAAGTAGGAACATGAAAGAACAAATTGAACATAATCAGTTGGTGCAAACATCCAGATGTCCACATCAACCCATATTGTACGTTATCATCCTAAACAAAGACAGGCATCTGGCCTCCTTGCTCTTTATCTATTATGATCAACCACCTCACCATCTGCTGAAATGGTACAAAAAGTGCACCTTTCTGCAGGCTTTTCTACAAACACATCAGCGCTTTCTATGAACTGACTCTTAATGGGGCATAATGGTCATTGTGACGTCCAAATCACCGCTGAGTTCAGCGACTCAGCTGGTCATGTTTGCTTGAGACACTTATGTAATGTGTCATTTTCCCACAGAGCAACAGCTGGACCACCATCCGGACTGCAGGGAGTGTTAGCAGTCAGCTTGCTAGCATACATGCTGTGAATGCATCCTGCAGGATTTATGGACATCAAAATGATGTTGTTGAACATTTGAAACATTTTCTTCTTGTGTAACCTTTCTGTCCATGGAAATAGTAAGTAGTGGAGAGTAAAGTCCAATTTAAATTTCAGGAAAATGATTTTCTGTGACCATTTCGACATATCACTGCAGCAGATTTGTGCAACTTCTATGGTGATGGTTTTATGTGCCACACAAATTCTCTACTGCATACAGATTGATGGAAGGATTAAGTTTGGGTGGGATTTAATTCTCTCGGCAACCCGGTTGGCTCAGACGAGACACCTACCCAGATGGAAAGAGAAGGCAGCAAACAGGAACAAAACATTAGCAAAGGGTCAGTTTCCCCGACAGTAATCCTGTCTGTTGCACTGAAGCACCGGCAGCTCACTGGCAGTAAATTGCACTGTGGCTAAATAACAGTTGGATATGTGAGAGGGGAAACTGATTGAAAGTGACTAAATTATTTGTGTCGTTTTTGTTTTTCCAATGTAATCTACTGAAGCAACAGACTTTACTTCAGCTTAAATCATATCCAATGATGATTACAAGGCTACACAGCATTGCCAACTCGACAATCGTGGAGACATTCATAGTGAGCAGATAGTGAGCAAGAAAAAAAAAGACATCTGGCTTAATTTATTAACCATTTTATCTTATCATTTCCACATGTAAGAAGTATGCTTCTTCACTCTTTCTTTATTGCTACACTTAACTGACTGACCAATAATAAAGACTGTGAAGGATGACAGTGTGCAGGAGTTCAAATAAAATAAGCAGTGAAAGATACTTTTAGTAAACCGAAACTAAATAAAGGTAATTTCCTTTAATCAAACTAAACTGAAACAAAATTGCCTGATTGAAAAAATAAATAAAAATGAACTTACATTCCTTTCAGTTTTAGTTTTTTACCTATAAAATATCAGTACCAAAAAAACTCATGACATTGAATCATAGAACAGACTTGACTTTGAGGAGACGGCATTGTGCCGCACTTGCTTCACATCTAAAACTAAAACAAATATATTTAATCTTGAAAATTAAATTGAAAAGTCAAAAATGTAATAAAATAAACCATTATTGAACATTCTTTCATTCATTCAAACTTGTAAAACCTTGCCTCTGACACATTGATACTGCTGTCCTAGAAATGCAGTTGTGGTTAGAACTGTCCTCTCAGCCTTTTCAAGTTGTCAAAAAAAGTTACAGTATGTTGGACTATCTCTGAGTAGGGTTGGGTACCGAGAACCGGTGCCAATATGGCAGTAAAGCAGCAGTTTGTAGAATCCAACAGTGTCTGAGTTCTGTTGCACACGGTCCCAATCAGGCCACCTGATGCTTGTGTCTGTTCTTTTTTTAAATATATATTGTTTATAGTTTGAAGTTAAAAGGTTTGAAGCTGTAGTTTGAAGACAAGTGTGTTGTATGTATTTATTTATTTATATGTAAAGTATACTTTAAACAGTTCATATATTGTTCAATTTTAAGAAAAGGAGTTGCCATGGCAATAAAAAAGTATCGGTTCAGGCACCGTTTAGGCACCGGTATCGTTTTAAAAGTATCGGTTTAGCACCGGTATCAGAAAAAACCCAAACGATACCCATCTATCTATCTATCTCTGAGTAGTTCATTTTAAATGTCAACATAGCATACATTTACATGTTTTTACCAGTAAAGTGGAAGTTCATCTCTTTGAGTAAAACTTTAGAGCAGCAATTCATCAATGGACCATATGATCTAATGTGATACAATGAGAAACTATACTATCCTCTGAATCACAGAGGACAGATGGGTGAATATTAACAGCTTTATTGCTACTTTTGAATGACAACCAAAGCATTTAGACTTTAGATTTCATAGTATTGTTAAAAGCAAGGTGGTATTTTTAAAGTTCAGGGTATAAAGTTATGGTATAAAATCCTTCTACAAAGCTAATTGTATGTGTATGAAGAAAAGATGATTCTTCTCCATTATTATTATACCCTGTCCATTAGACAGGGTATAATAATAATTAACATATTGAATGAGAGGAAGAACATAAACTGTGTTTGTGCTGCATCCTAACTCAAATATGGAAGTCTCCCTCTCTGTTAAAGTAGACGATTGGGAGCGTTACATCTTCCCCCACTAAAGCCCATAAATGGTCATGGTCAGCAACAGCAGGAATTACTTAGGTGATGACACTTCACCAAGTCTAAGCATGCAGCTTTACACGTTACCTGTCAGGCCTTCATTTGTGTGTGTATGTGAGATTGTTACTGTTGGTGCTTCATATTTTGTGCGTGCTCATGTAGGAAATGATAATTATTGCATTCAAGCTCAGTAATTTTTTGGGTTAAATAGACTGCTTCACTTTTTTTTGGAATATTACCAAGGAAAATACTTCTCAGTCCACACCGCTGTCATCACCAGAACTACAAATCAGCCACTTTCATGTTGTATGCCTCCACTCACGCACAAACAGGACTGATGCACAGTTTATCAATCCAGAAGAGTGACAGATTAATAGAATTAAAAACCCACATGTTCACACACACACACACACACACACACACACACACACACACACACACACACACACACACACACACACACACACGCGCGCGCACACACACACACACACACACACACACACACACACACACACACACACACACACACAATCTTCTTTGCTCCACATTAAAGTAATAAGTGGTTTCATTCCTAAACACAAGAGAGGACTTGGTCATGTATGTAAAAATGCTGCACACACTCAGGAAAAGGGTTGGCCACATGTCAAAAAAATAAAAAATAAAATAAAAACAGATTGAAGCTGAAGGTTAAACCAGGATCTGATCAGCTGATCTCCATGTACATCAACTATACAGAGTATTTATATCCCACTCCATACAGTCAGTGGTATCTAAGTTCTGTGTTATTTACTTTAAAATATTGCTAGTCTACTCTTTTTTTCTTTGCTCTTCGTCTGTGACCTGAGCCATTATTAGGTTACTGGTAAACTATGACAAGAATGATTAGGATTAATGTCCCTCCACATCACATGCAAATACATCCTGCATGTTGACAACTGACCCAGTTACAGTTTTCACAGTATCGCAGGACATCCACTCCTTTCTTTCTTTCTGTTTCCCACAGCCCTGCACACTGCTGATGTGGCTTCTCACTTGCACATTGTTGTCAACCCTCATAGTTTTTGTCTGCTGCTCATAAAAACTCTCTCTCTCAATCCCCCCTTACTGGAGGTCTGGTCAAGGTCAGAGTTTAGGTTTGAGTTTAGGGTAAGATGTGAATGAGTAAGTGTACAGTAGGTAAATAATAGTTTTTGCTGATAACAGCTGCTGTGGCTGGAAAGCTCTTTTGAGCTGAGGGGCTGAACATTTGGGTGATATTTATCTTTTTCAAAAATATTTCACACTGCATGACCCCTGATCTTTTACACATTGTAAACACATCCCTTCTCTCAGGTGTCTTCCCACTAGCCCTAAAAACTGCAGTTATTAAACCACTTCTAAAGGAGGCTAGTTTAGACCCCGAAATATTGAAAAACTATAGACCAATATCAAACCTCCCATTCTTAAGTAAAATAATGGAAAAAGCGGTTTTTCAACAGCTGAACAACTTCTTGGCCGAAAATAACTGTTTCGATGTCTTCCAGTCCGGCTTTCGTCAGCACCACAGTACTGAAACTGCTCTTGTTAAGGTTTTCAACGACATCCACTTAAGCACAGACAGTGGCAGAATCTCAGTCTTAGTATTACTGGATCTCAGTGCTGCATTCGACACGGTTGATCATGACATACTATTAGACAGACTGAAAGTCTGGGTTGGACTCTCTGGCGCAGCACTTAACTGGTTTGAATCCTACTTAAAGGACCGACAATACTTTGTGTCGGTAGCTAATTACACATCAGAGCTGACTAGGATGACATGTGGTATTCCCCAAGGTTCAATACTGGGGCCTCTTCTGTTCAACATCTACATGCTTCCACTGGCTCAGATTATGAAAAACAACAAAGTGTGTTATCATAATTATGCAGATGACACACAACTCTACATAACTATATCACCAGGGGACTATAGTCCCATACAAGGGCTGGCTAAATGCATTGAAGAAATCAATAACTGGATGTGCCAGAATTTTCTTCAATTAAATCAAGATAAAAGAGAAGTAATTGTTTTTGGTCCCAAGGACGAACAATTGAAAGTCAGCGCTCAGCTTCAATCACTAATGTTAAAAACCTCAAACCAAGCCAGAAATCTAGGTGTAGTTATGGATTCAGACCTCAACCTGAACAGCCATATCAAGACAATTACAAAATCAGCCTACTATCACCTGAAGAATATATCAAGGGTTAGAGGACTTATGTCTCAACAGGATCTGGAGAAACTTGTCCATGCATTTATCTTCAGTAGACTTGACTACTGTAACGGTGTGTTCACAGGCCTCTGTAAAAAGTCAATCAGAAAGCTGCAGCTGATTCAGAACGCTGCAGCTCGAGTCCTCACTAAGACCAGGAAAGTGGATCACATCACTCCAGTTTTGAGGTCTTTGCACTGGCTCCCTGTCAAACAAAGAATTGACTTTAAAATCCTGCTGCTGGTTTATAAAGCACTGAATGGTTTAGGGCCTAAGTATGTTTGTGATCTGCTGCTACCTTATGAACCATCCCGGCCACTCAGGTCGTCTGGGACGGGTCTACTTTCTGTTCCAAGAGTCAGAACTAAACATGGAGAAGCAGCGTTCAGCTTTTCTGCTCCATATATCTGGAACAAGGTCCCTGAAAGCTGCAGGTCTGCTGAGAACCTCAGCTCCTTTAAGTCCACATTGAAGACTTTTCTGTTTGCTGCTGCCTTTAACTGAACCAGATTCAATTACTGCATCTCACTACTGCATTTTATTTCTTAAACTGCACTGCAACTTTTATTCAACTTTTATTTTTTAAGTTGCTTTTTCTACTTTTATTTAGTTTTTTGACTGTTTTAATGTTTTCTTAACTGTTTTTAAATCTGCATTATGTTTTGATGCTTTTAATGGTTTTATGTGAAGCACTTTGAATCGCCTTGTTGTTGAAATGTGCCATACAAATAAACTTGCCTTGCCTTGCCTTGAGAGTTCATCAACCTTCAACATAACATAACATAATCTCTTGATCTATTGGCGATGAAAAAACTATTGATCACACCCTAATTCACACCTTGCACTTACATCTTGAGATTAATATATGGATGAAGCATTACGTTGTTAAATTGTACTTCTTTATTCTGGTCTCTGCTCTGTCACATTACTACTCCACTGTTACTGCAAAACCTCACCTCAGTCAGCCTGCGACTTGCCCTAAATCGGTTTAATTCATGCGGAAGTTAACGGTTGCAATGGCAACGATACACATACACATGTCTGCCACTCTGACCATCTGACTATATTGATTTAAATGGGAATGCTCGTTCTACTCCTATTTTATTTATATTGTCCGTACGTACAGAACATTCTCGTGGATGCAACTTCTGAGACAATTTCTTAAAATTTGGCACAGGCTTCCACCTGGACTCAAGAATTAATTGTATTAGAATTTGATGGTCACTGTAACCAAAACTCAAGAGCTCATATGCTAATTATGTAATAGAATAAATTGATGATGTGATGACGTTTTGGACAGAAACAAACATTAACATGAAGGGATGGCGGAGGAAGTACTTCTAGTTCTTTCTAACTTGTATTTTAATGTTTTAATATATATGTCCTGTTTGAGGCATTATGTAAAGCACTATGAAATGTCTTTGCTCTACAAATAAACGTTCCTTGCCTCAGAGGAGAGTGTCTGCTGGACACTTCTCCTGTATGGACAAAGGACCCTGTTAAATTTTCTTAAGTTTAAATGAAGATCAGGCACCCGTGTGGTTCAGTGACAATAAACCACAAAACAACCACCAAATGCAAAAGTGCTACATGGCTGAGCCTACAGATAACCTTCTGTCTATGTAGCTGCACTGTGGTACTAGACACTTTTGTGCTTGTTAGTCATCATGTTTACTTCTTCACATACTGGCAGTGATGACCTCATACACACTGGTGGACTAATGGACTGTTAGTCATGGCAGTTTCTGAGCCTCAGTGATGATATGTGTAATAAGACAGTGAGATTTGTTGGCAGGACTTTTAAGTAGATTTCCAAGCAAGTTCCCTCAAACATACTTTATCTGGAGGCTTTTCTCTGCCTTTATAAATAGATGTTGGACATTTGGCCAAATAAAATGAAACACATAAGAGAGATTGCAGAATGAAGGAATTATAAGAAGGACGTCTTCAGGGGATGTAGTGAGATACTAGAAAGCCAAAAAACCCATAAGAGAAAGCCCCAAACCCAGGAAGAACAACATTTGAAAAGAAAAGACAAGGCTCTCCAGCTAAAGTATTCCTGCAACCACTATAATAGAACAAGTATGAAAGAAAAGACAAACAGATTAGATGAAAAAGGAGAGCAGCTATCCTGATTGTAACTGCTAGGCTTTCTATAAACAGAAAGCTAACTCATCCACAAACTCACAAGCAGACAGAAAGGGTATTCAGACACGATCACAGCAATAGGGACGCCATATCATAGTAGCAATGTATATTCCAAAGAAATGTGCCTGAGATGTTCTAATAGTTTCGAAACAAAGGTGGGAAAGCAAGTCATCTCATATAAAGACTGTTTTAAATTTTATATATTTACCTCGTCTATTTGAACAGTCTGTCAGAGCAGTGCAGCTCAGGGAAGAGCTGTTCTGTAATCACTCCCCGAGCAACTGGAACAACAGAGGATTTAAGGGTCGGGGCAGTAATGGGACATTTTTGTGTGTCTGTGCATGTTCAAAAGTGTGTGTGCGTACAGCTGCCTTTGCTCTGAAGCAGAGTCACAGTTTTGTAGGGGTACAGATTAGGAAAATCACTCTCTGTTTAAACTATGTTTTCGCTTTACCACTTTAGGAATTGGTTACTTTTGTAAAAGTAGCATTTTAGCAGCCAAGCTAATGCTTACTAAGCTAGCCATCTTGCACTACTTGAAAGTTTACAGACACCACCACTCTTAAGTCCTGGATATCGGACATTCCAGAACATACCAGAACCATGGCATTCCGGAACCCGGACATTCCAGAACCTGCCCATTCCGGAAGGGAACCCGTACATTCTGGTACCCGGACATGCCGGAACCAGGAACCAGGATATTCCGATCAAGTCATTCCAGAACCCGAACATTCCGGAACGGAACGCTGACATTCCAGAAAGGAACCCAGAACTCTGACAATCCAGAACGGAACCCGAACATTACGGAAAAGAACCCAGAACTCTGACAATCCAGAACGGAACCCGAACATTACGGAAAAGAACCCAGAACTCTGACATTCCAGAACGGAACCTGAATATTACGGAACGGAACTCTGACATTCCGAAACGGAACCCGGAACTCTGACAATCCAGAATGGAGCCTGAACATTCCAAAACGGAACTCTGACATTTCGGAACGGAACCCGAAACTCTGATATATTCCGGAACGAAACCCGAACATTCCGGAAAGAAACTCGGACATTCCGAAACGGAACTCGGACATTCCAAAACACGGACATTCTGTAACCTGGACTTGCCGGAACACGCACATTCCAGAACGGAACCCGGACCGGACTTTATCCTTGATATTTTGTAGATTAGTTCTCATTAAGTTAAAAAGACTCAACTAAAGACCGTCAGTTGACATCTATAGTGTTCGCTTCCTAAAAGGAATAGTGTGTGTGTGTGTGTGTGTGTGTGTGTGTGTGTGTGTGTGTGTGTGTGTGTGTGTGTGTGTATGTGTGTGTGTGTAGTTTTCCAGGCAGAGAAATGTCGGTAAAGTGACTCATTGATTCATTTGTTTCAGAGATTCAGAGATCAGCAGCATATTCGGAGTCACTGCAGAGATCCAGATGTGACTCCGACATGAATAACTGGCTGCTCTTGCTGTATCTGTATCGCATCCTTCTATGCACAGACTGCTGATTTCCACGAAATGAATCCCCCAAAAATATGGATCAAACTAACAATGAGGCCTTTTGTGCTTGGATGACAAATACATACTTCACATGTCCTCTCAAAGATAAACTAAAACCAACAGGGACAAAAAAGCCATTGACGAGTAAAGCTGTAGCACACTATCTGTTAGCTGAGGTTTCTGTTTACAGTAGCTATTTAGCAGCGTTAATATGGTGAGCTTCATCTTTTCAGCTAACCCTTCCTACTGGCAGTAAAGTAGCTGTTTTGTGTTGGTTGTGCATCTTAACAGTGCAAATAATGGTGTAACTGCACAATAAACAAACAAATGCAAACCAACACTAGAAACATGTACTCATTAGAGTGCAGATGTCCACCAGGTGTGTCTGTAATGACGACTACTGCTATGTTTGATTGAATAAACACAACCTATAATTGGCTAACCCTCCATGTAGACTGCAAGAGTCAGATGAGTTGTTTACCTGCACATCTCACACAACAGATACGCTCCCATTTTAATCTATGCAGATTTCTTCACCAGCTCTGTAGAGGCGGGCGTCTCAGCTCCTTCTCATGGATGTTTAAATGTGACTTGAAGCGTTTGTTTAGGCAATAAAAAGGCACCGAATATCTGTGTCTCTGGGCGCAGACCAGCATAAGTGGCATCCGAGCGGCAGTTGAGTGGCAGTGATGCAGTCAGCTTTGTGTGTAGTTCCGTAAGCTGTTAGTTGCCAAACAATAAAAGTAACTGTTTTCTCCATAAACATACAGTCTGCGGTTTTCCTCCACTGTGTCTCTGACCGCAGAGTATAGAGACGTGAGTGAGGAGTCTGGAGTCAGTCAATGGCAGTATACAACAGGCAAGAAAAGGAGTTTTGAGAGATTTTGAGTCCCTACAACCATGAGAGATCCTTGAGCATGCAGCCATAACTGGCCACCCAAAATCATATGCAGTTTGCTGCAGCAGAATGTGACACTAGCCGTGGACAGACACAGAGGTGCACACGTGCGAGCCATTGCTTGATTCTCCTGGTGGAGATAATAACAGAGCACACATTGGGTTGATAATATAAACCGGGAGCCCTGGAATACGAGCAACCACTTCGTGGAAGCTAATGTATTCACAATAAGAACAAAGACAATTACCTTAGCGGACCTAATTAAGGGGTACGTACATGTAATAGTAAGTAATAATGTTTTTTTTGAAGCTGATAATCTGTGTATTTCATACTTTTTTGCATTAAAAATGTAAGATTGGTGTATCATCCACAATATAATCCGGGAGTGAATACTTGTTTTTATTCAACACTTTTTCTTTTATTATGTGAACATGAAGGACACACAGTAGGAAGCCTATGATTTTGTCCAAACAACACCATTATTTGTTTTCTGGATATTTAATAACAATAATTATGGTTAGAACAATAAATCTGATTAATGTAGTGCTTTTCAAAGTTCTCAAAGCTTCTTTATATATGCTACTGGCCTCTCGGTATGACAAGCACAATGAGGCTGTGAGATTAATGAATGGAAAACATAATAATGATTAATAAAAGTGTTGCAAAAAAAACATGTATAAAAAAGGTACTTTGGATTTTATTTTGACTTAGATAAACTACCGTTGTCTTTGATGTATCATAGATAAGTAAGAATCGAGTGCATCTCCTAACATTACTAAACTTTGTGTACAAGCAACAAAAATAATGATAATCAATATGACCGTACTCCACAATCGGAGAACAACTACAGTAAAAATACTCCTGAAGAGCATCTACGTACCTCGAACTCGAACAAAGCAGCAGCCACATTTGCTGAGAAGTTTTTGGAACAGGTGCTGACACCCACAGCCTCGCTGTTGGTGACCCCCTCTCATGATGATCCACTCCTGCTGCACTCAAGACTATCAGAAACAGACATCATGCTGGACGGACACACATACACACGTGTACACGCGCAAACACACACACACACACACACACCCACACACACACACACCCACACCCACACGCACACACACCCACACTATTCCTTTGGTAATACCCTGAGGAGATGGGAGCTTAAGTGTACCGACAGCTCCACAGTCATAGTCCAACTCTCAGCACAAAACCTCTGGGACAAAAAAAATGCTGTTTCTATCCCATGATTTGAAGAATAACAACGGAAAAACACAGAGACAGCACTCTCCTCCACTCGTCAGCCTCTCTGTGTGGTCAAATAGTGGACAAAGATTATGAGAGGGACCAGAAATAAGTGAGGGAGCAACAGAGAGGCAGGGAATGGGAGGGGCTGTGATGAGGGAAGGGGGGGGGGGGGGGGGGGGGGGGGCTAACATGCTGCACTGCTGTGCCAGCATCTGTTTCCAGGTCCCACCTCCTCTCATTCCCCTCCCCTTCTGCTCCTTCTGCTCCCTCTCCCCTCAGCGTCTCTTCTCAGTGTTAGCTCTGTGGCTGTGGGACATCCAGTGTTGTCATTGCATGAGCAAAGGACTTTTCCATGAAATAAGCAGTACTTTATTTCAACCATGCAGTTAAATTACTAAAATGTAACAGAATCATATGAAATATAATTGCATACATGTACTTACTGTCACAGGCAATGACCCACTAACACACAAACAGCTACAGATGTGCAGACGCAGAACAAGATCCCAAACATCCCAGGGATGTCGTATGTGTACAGATTAAAGCTCTCCGAGGCAAATTTGTAATTTGTGATTTTGGGCTATACAAAATAAACTGAATTAAATTGAAAATGTATGTATTTTATGGCAGTGGTTGCTGGACTCCCTCATGGTGCCACAAGATACATTTAAGGAGTCATTAGAAGATGATAGGGTTGGGAAAAATATTTTTCAGTTACTTTTTCTCTTTTAATCTTTTCTTTTGACTTGTGATACACTGGATAATCCATTTTTAGATGAGCTAGCCACCAACAATTAAAGGTTTTAAAATGCCAAATTCAGAGTATATTTACAATTGCAGGATTGCCTCCACACGGCTCTCAACGTGGCGCCGGCTGAGCCAGTGGCAAGGAGCTAACAATGCACACGGCACAAACAGTGCAAACAAGGGCAACAGTGATGAGAGCGCTAACAGTGTTTACCCTGGGGGAACCCGGTATGCTTATGTGATGATGCTCGGGGTTGGGATGACATTATCAGCAGTGAACGTCATATTAATGCAGTACAGAACGGTGGCGGTTAGCTACAGTGGCACACACACTAGGACTCATATGCATCAACATGCATGCACAGCCAGACCAGCTACGAACACAAATACAGACTTAATTCTCTGCTCAGGACGACATTGCACCACCATATCTTTACATAGTGGTTCGTTGAGATAATAATGTTCTAAATTTCATATTTAGCACCTTTAACATTTGCAAACTCTACTGAGGGGTAACCAGTAGACATACCATATGTTTTATAGGC
This sequence comes from Taurulus bubalis, assembly GCF_910589615.1. Taxonomy (NCBI): domain Eukaryota; kingdom Metazoa; phylum Chordata; class Actinopteri; order Perciformes; family Cottidae; genus Taurulus; species Taurulus bubalis. Next base: position 15,951,620 of record NC_136593.1, on the reverse strand, counting down.
AATTCAAAAACCTTCCTGGGAAAGGGACTCAGACTCAGGCCCAGTCACTCAGATGTACTTGCACTTGTGGATCAACGAAGATAATCTATCATATATGTTTGTTATTTAACTGCTGAATAATCGTAATCTCTAATCAATAAATCTGTTGTCTGCTCTCCTTTGTCACCACAAGTACCGAAGCATTTTGTCTGTTGCGAAAAAACCAGCATGTATAAATATCCCACACACATCAAACTGAGCTGGCAGGATGAAGGCAGACCGATTTAATCTCAAAGCCAAGATTAAGCATTTACGACGAGATGATTTTCTGAGCACAGCTGTCCAGGCTCGTGGTGTGATTTAAGAATATTTCTGCATAAACATATATAAACCCAAACAAGTGTCAGTGAAGAAGAAAACCAAACAGGAAGCGAAGACTTCAGCTGCTGTTTCTATGTAGTTAGACAGCTCCACACACACACAGATAGATACACAAACATTCACGTCACAGGTCGACCGACATAACCCTGCAATCTCAATCCACTGAGGACGGATTACAGCTATAAAAATATAAAAATGCTCTCTTGGCCATCAAGTTAAGCTTTAAAAAACTGCTGACATAATGATCCATGTGAGCTGAAAAACACTGATCTCTCCACAATGTAGGATTATTGTATGTGCATGCATGTGTATGTGGGTGTGCACACGCCTAATTAGCCAGTATTTAATTCTAAAGATACGGTGATGTGGGCTTTCTGCTTTTGGTGTTACTTTTAGTATTTAAAAGTTCAATGCATGCATGATGTGTTATGTGCAAAGTGCAACTCTGATTCTCTTCCTTTCTGTCAGATAGCTCCCCATGCTGATACAACATGGGCATCAAAAGTCCCAGAACACAAGAGTATAGCAGATAAACCCACTGCGTTACCTTTGCATCCTGCAGCCACACTGGACTTCCTGGCCCACTTGAACTGCGTCTGAATGTCCTGGTTGTTTTTATCCAACAACTGTCTCTCTTGGCTGGTGTCTGAAACCTTACACAAAATATTATACAGTTAAAGAGTTCAAGTTAAATCAACTTTATTTGTAGCTGTATTAAAAGTATACGTGACCGATTTAGAAGTAGGCAGGAACTAACAGAACTAAAAGATTGATTGAGCTGATCACACCACTTTTTCACCTCTCTCTCTTTCCTATTTTTGCTTCATCTTAAGCATTTTTTTTATCTTATCTGAGGAATTTCACTAAGAGGACTAAACTGATCAGGAGAGTATTTGCCACAGCAAAATTGTATCAGCACATGAGCTAAATTACTACAAGTCATGATATGATTTTTAAAACCACACAGCCAATTCAACTAGGATTTCTTTCAAATCAACCATATTTCTAAAACAGATGAATATGATAAGAACATATGATGAGCTGCAACAATATTTGGGTGTTTCAATTCCTATTAACAAAGAATGTAAAGATAATTTGTGAATGAATATTCTTACTTTCAGGTGTGGTCGTCTTGTTTTGTGGTATTAATGATGGGTCTAACTCCATTACACTTCACACAATTTCAACATTTATGTAAGTGTACAACAATTAATAGCCCAAGTTGATGTACTCAGGTTTTTAACAAGTTTGTTATTTCCATTACCTCACTTGAACAACATTGGCCTCATAAACCAAAGACACTCACTTTATCAACCCCGTAATCCAGAAGTTCTTCAGTCCTCCCTCGCACTTTTGCCAAAGTTTTCATGTTGCATCCCTTTCTCTTCCGTTTGTCCTAATGTGGCGTCTTTTCTCTTCACCTGAATGTTCTTGAATTCAGTTGTCTCACCTCAATTAAGCATCCATGCCGGATTATTTGATGTTTATTTAATTAATAAGCAGAAACAAGTTGAAAATCTTCAGAAAAAGATCTCTGGTGTCCTGCCTGACGTCCAACAGAAGGAAACAAATAGACAATTCGGCCAGATGAGGACAGCTGTTCAATTGTGTCCTCAGGCCCTTCTGGATAAGAGGAGGATCAATCGGTCCAGACAGGTCCAGCCACGTCCCACAGGCTAATTTCAGACTGTGACCATTCCTAAAGCAGGAGTTTTAACTAACTCAAAACAGCTTCAGAAAAACATAAAGTGCTTTATCATTGTCATTGAGTAGACCAGATTAAACTGCCTCTATGATTTCCTTCTTTTATTTTCATTGGTCCAGTTTCATTCATTTAGAGATTTTATTCCAGTTTCTACGAAAATAGGAAAAAAAAAATCTTAATCTCATTTAGAGTTCAAGAGTGATGCACTTCAGATTTAAATCATGTTTATTAAATTTGTACATTCCTAAAATTTAGAACACATGTATAACTGGGTATTCATCAGTTTCACTCTTCTATGACCAAATTATAAAAGGTGAGATTAAAGCCTGTTGAACTGTGCGAGTGAGAGTCATCCTGCGATACATCTGAGAAAGATCATCACTTAGCCTCGGCTGCCACTGCAGTTCTGTGAAATGACTTCTGTTGGTGTTTAAACTATTGAGTCTTGGATCGGTCCCATCTGTTCAGAGCCGGTCAGTCACCTCTGAACAATTAATCAAAATCCTCTGGCTTAAGCAGTGTACGGTTTAATACAAATGGATTAATGACTTATTAGTGGATGAAATACAAAATACTGTTCTGTGTTTTGTCTGAGTGAGAGTGTCTGATTCCATATTTAATTATATTTGACAGAAGATAAAGTGTGGTTATTGTCAGAGTGTGATTGTTTTTTTTCCTCCATTTTTCTGTTTTCATTTGTTTCATAAGATTCTGGTCTTGATTTGTGCCGTTTCATTGTGGGTCATACTTTATGTATTCTTGACAGTTTATGACTAGAATTTAATTAACTTATTTGCCCAAAAATATCTAAATATAGACAAAAAGAGAGAAAAAATGGCATGGAACTTCAAGAAACTCTCTTTAGTTTAACAATTAAAAACAGGTGAAAGCAGCAGGAAACACTGGTGTTATGTTGAAAGAAGAAAAAGGCCAGAAAGTAATCCTCTCCATAAAGCTGTGGTAATTGGGATGAGCTAAGCACAGAAGCTGAACATCCAGTGTCACTCTGCAGAGACTCCTCCTCTCAGTTGTATGTCATCACAATGATATGTGGGATGGAAATGGTTAAAGTACCTCTATTTACAGGCCCAGGAGGAAACTGTGATCTCTCGGCTGATCTGGAAACGCAGTAGGAGTGTTGGAGGAAGTCAGAAGGCGTCCAGCTAGAAGTCACAAAGGAGTGACATACACTGACCGACACATGGATACGTCTACATTTGCAGCTAATTGGTTTATGGTGAGTGTTTATTCTTTATGTTCTGTTAGTTTGATCAAAGTGTTTTCTTTGTACTGATGAGGGATGGTAGATTATGTAGTTCTACCTCTGAATCTTCACTTTGGTTTTATGATCTGCGGTTTCATTGGTCTCTGACATAAAACATTTGGCATGTCTGAGATTCATAAAAAACATTCATAGAGACAAGCGCTTTCTTGGGCAACACGGGTGATAAAACCAGTGTCAGTGATCCTCTTTAGACATTTTGAATATTCCCAAATCACAGTTATTTTTCTTTGATTTCATCAGTCAGGAGCACTTGAGTATAAGTATAAACATTTGCATGTGTTTACATACGAGCTACATTTCAGTCATCATTAGCGTCGATAGTTTTGTTGGCTTCAGAAAGCAGCAATCAAAACATGAGTTGATCATGGCCACATGTGACTGGGGTTATTCTGAGGTGGTTGTTCCTCATTTAGCCCTGCTGGATGCTCAGCAGGGCTTTAAGATGCTGATCCAGTTACTCAACAGCAAAACTCTGAGCTCATACAACCACACCCACTTCATGACACACAGATAACACACTCATAATCCCTGACTGACGGACTCATTTTTTCCCTTCATCAATTTGACAATAAGCAAACTTTTGATCTTTGAGGGTGGCAGATCTGAAGCTTTTCATATAGGCTATAGCATGTTGTGATTCACCAACAGCTATGTGTCTACAACGAGGACATGATTTCAACTTGGTATTACAGCATGTGTAATTACGGACAGATTTCCAGGGAAGAAAAATTCATCCTTTCAAAGTTTCCATCTCTCGAGCCCACCTGATTGCACCTTTGTTGTTCCAGACAACATCCACATAGTTTTTATTTTTGTATTTTCTTGTAGATGTAGCCAAAGGATACAACAACATCTCACCTGTTCTGCTGCTGGAAGATGGCCACTGCAGCAAATGACGCCCACCTGGGCTCAGGCCCGGATGAGGACGACGAGTCTCTGTTGGGGAGCGAGTCCGACTCGGACAGCATCCTCTCTGATGACTCGGTGCTTCCAGATTACACATCAGAGGAAACAGACGGCCATGCGGCATCAACGCTGTATCGAGCATGCGCCCGTAATGAATCCGTCTCTCTGCAGAGAGTTCTGGATAGAGGGGTCACAAAAGAGGAGGTCACAGAGCTGGACATCAATGGCATGGTGAGAGTCTCATTCATAATGCTGTAAATCATAGCTCATAATGTCAACACTCACACAGTGGAGCGGGGATGTAATTCAATGTGATCATTTATCGCCTTTCAATGGAATACACAATTATGTTGTGTTATGCTGTCTAAATTGATAAAAACAGAAAATCTGATCAAACTGCTCAGTTAAATCAAACTCTTTAATTATGTGTATGGACAAAAACAAAGTCAGTGTATAGCTGGAAATATTTTTTACTTCTTTTTTTTTTTTACAATAGCACACTCGCAAGACATAAAACACTGTGTAGCACTACACAAAAAAACAGAGAGAAAGATGGGATACATGATAAGAACCAATGTAAAGCTGCCATTTATTTTATATTCTCTAACATTTATTTCAATTTAATTGTAAAATCATACTTGAAACTGTTACCTAATTTTTCATTTAAGTGCTTAATCAAATGAAAAAATACCTTTCTTTTATCAAGTACTTTATTCACATTGTGGACGTTTTAGCAGCTCAGGGCTGCACAGTAGAAGTATCACATCACAGTATACAAAACTAGACTTTACCATGTGGTTATTTCATATAGATTGTTTATTGAACTAATAGAAAAGATGCTATATATTGAGATATATATTGTTATCCAGATATGAAATGTGCGATGTCACGATTTTGGCCATATCGCCCGGCCTTATTCTCAAGTCATTCATCCTCACCGTTGTCTATCACCAACAGAATGGCTTGATGGTGGCTTGCTGCAAAGGTTTCGTGGACATTGTATACGGGCTTCACACCTGCCCCTTTATAGACATAAATCACCAAGACAATGAAGGCAACACTGCTCTGATGATTGCATCCCAAGCAGGTAAGTGGTGCCTACACAATAAACAAAACAAAGGTCAAATTCAGGGGATAAACCAGTAAAGTACAACACAATTCTGGTTTAATAAGACAGTATCAAATATCTTATACAGCATGATACATCATATATAGACTGAAAAATGTCAAACATAAGTGCTTTTATTGTATCTTAATGCATAAAGTCCCAGCCAGACAGTTTTCAAACGTTACACATTTTCTGACACACAACTGATCTGATCTTTGAATTCTTTGTTTTTATCTGCAGGTCATGTCAACACAGTCATGTATCTCCTAAACTACTATCCTGATATAGACACTGAAATAAAGGATTGTCGCGGTTTTACAGCACTCATCAAAGCGGCTATGACCGGCCGCAATGATGTCATGGCTGCCCTTCTTATGGCTGGTATGTCTTTCCGATGTTTGCTTTATTGTCATCAGAGTTTTCGGTAGCCTTTTGTGGTTGTCATTCATTTTTGACAAGTTGACAAGTTTTTGACATGTTCATTCATAAAAACATTCAGGTGTTCATCACAGCCATTTTCCTGTACAGTCTATTGCATTTTCATCGATTACAAACCTTTTCTTGTCTAAAAAAATGCATATAAGTACATTAATGTGGATAAACTAATGCTCAGATGACTGATATTACAGTTTTCTCACCATTTAACTTTTACAAAAACTATTCTTCGTAGCTTCTTCATCCACCAGTCTAACAACCTTTGCGCTCACACAGTAGTTGCTGCACTATGATATTATTAGGTCTTTTTGGAAATCCTGACATTAGCTCATTAACCCGCAGCTCTAAATTAACAGTTAGCACAGGTGGTGAGAATAGCTGAGCCCACGGTTTATCTGTCCATATTTGAAGCCAGCTAACTCTGTTTGCGAGTGAATGCGCCAGTGACGCCAGACCGGTTTAAGGGATCATTACGAGGACATTATTTTAGCACATCCTCAAGTAACCTGTGATTTACTGGTCTCGCAGGCTGGTTGTAAATTAGCCACATATAGAGCTATTTGTAGACATGTTTCCTAAAATCTCTGAATATCATGAATTCTTGTTAAAGATTGCAGTAGGGCCACAACTTATTATTATTTTCTTCACTGATGAATCTACTGCGTGCTATGAAAAAGGCCTGTACAGTGACAACCATGCTGTATATTGTTCGGTTGCGGGCATTAATTGTCCTTTTTTGAGATTTTATAATGTTATAACTGAAAACACACAGGTGTAATTCATCATTAATAATGGTTGCATTCATTGAATGTTTCAGATTCAGGGCTCTGGGTTTGTGATAGTTGGCTCACTGGTACGGCATACTGGTAATCACATTAACAATGGTCTATCCAAGTGTACAGTAACTTGGATAGACCATTGTTAATGTGATTAACGACACCTGTGCTTTTTGTGCAATGACAAGCTAAAATGTCAGTCATGGAAAAGGCTTATCGGCTCTCTGCAGATCTGAATAAAACCAAAAAGAGTTCAAATGTAGAAACAATAAATGATTCATGTTAATTAACCATTGCTCTACCATCTTTATTTCCAGGGGCTCACATACACGCAGTAGACTCCACAAGAGGAAAATGCGCTCGGGACTGGGCACTGAAAACAGGTCGCTATGAGACCCTGCTCCGTCTCCGCCGCCTTAACATGCGTCCAAAAGCCGAGCAGTGCTGTGAAAGCTATGTCCCTGAGTGGCCTGAGCTCCAGGAGAGGGTAGCAAAGGCCACAGGTGACAAAAGTGCCAGAGAAAAAATCACCCAGCGGATCAAAAGCACATTTGAATTCAGATTTCCTCGTGACCCCCAAGACAACGGGGCCTTGGACCACATGGTGCGCATTACCACCAGTGTCCACAGTCCCCTAATTTCAACTGGATGCCGTCCGCTCTGCCCTACGAGCCCTCCAGAGGTGGGGAAGAGGCGCATGGCTGTGTCAGAGCTGATGAAGAAACACCCAGCTAAGGACCTAGAAGGGAACTCAGTGTGCCACAGCAACGGCTCAGTGGCACATGTCATCCCCCCAATCCAGTCTGCGGAGTGCAACGCTATAACGTGCTGTGCCGAGACAGAACGGCGAGGCAGCATGCTCTCATTGGCTTCCACCAAAGCTACAACCGGATTCATTTCCCGCACTATGGCGAGAAGGAACAGCGTGTTTCCATCCGGCTGCATCCCCAAGATCGATGTCAGCCGGCCTTCAGACGCAACGCCAAAGAAAGAAAAGAAGAAGAAGAAGAAGAAGACCAAGGGCTTCTTAGAACTACCCAAGTGGAGGTACAAGGAGATCAAGGATGAGAAAAAGAAGGAGAAGAAGAAAGCTGAGAAAGAAAATGCTGAGAAAGAGAAAAAGAAAGAAAAAGACAACAAGAAGGCCAAAAATGTTTAATAGTTTTGCTGTATGAATCATCCCTTTTGAAATCAATGTTTTTTTAGTTTTTTTAAATGTGTCCAAACTTTCAACTTTCAAACCAAATATAGTGGACATTTGCAACTTTAACCTAAAAGGAAGATCGATTTAGAGAGGAGATATTTGTTCCTCCTAAAACTGTATGACAAAGAACCTCAAACGAGCACTGCAGAGACTCTTTTTAGAAGAGTTTGTAGCTTTAAGACTCTGAGTCAAATATTACATAAATATTTTGAGTTAGCGTAGAAAACAAAATCGTATGGATATATTAAAATATGTAGAATCACATATGACTAACAATACCTTTTTTTTAACGATTATGATACAATGTATGAAACCCATATTTATTGGTTCAGTTTCACAGGTGCTAAAGTAAGTCCGGTATCTACCTCATTACCATTAGCATAAAACACAGCATATAATGTGTATAGCTGCATCATTTTCCTATGCAAGATGGAAATATATTTTAAAAACATAGCTACTTTATAGCTCATTTGTAATGTTATAAAATGTTGTTTTATGTGTTGTATATTTTTGTAAATAGCTAGCCAAAATCTATTGTAAATATTGTACAGTATGCTAGCCAAAATCTATTGTAAATATTGTACAGTATGGAGCAAACATGCATCATCACAATGGAGGATCTGTTAAATCCTCTATTTCAGTTCTCAGGTGTATTGCCATTTTCTGATATTGCCAATAATGTATTCATATGATATCTGCTGATTTTATTAACTCTGTGAGAAATACAAAATAAATATAGGACAGTGAAAGTATTAATTCAATCAATCAATGAATGAATTGGTGTTTAAAGTTGCATTAGTCAATATTTTCCTATTAACAATGGCTCAAATGACAATGTGTAATGTGAAAGGTGTCGCTCGTAGGGGTGAACGCACAAGGAGTTTCCACCAAACTCTGATTGTAAGTCTATTTCATTGTCTTGGTTTACCTCTCATCAACCTTGTTTGCAGCCGCAGAAGGCAACTGTGTTCAGCAGAAAAGCTAACACAGTTAGCGATTAGCTGTGGAACATTTAACAGGTAAAGAGACATATGTTTCTCAGGGGTGTTGATCCACTACATCAGCTTCATGTGAAAATAGGAAACTGTTTGCAAACAATTGAATTTCACCATTGACTTAGACTGTATATAAATAGTTGTCAAAATCAACATTGTATCACTCATTTTTTTCTTTCTTTCTCAACAAACTGACTTATTTTTGCAATCAGAGGAGTCACCTTCCGAAGCCCATTAGAAATAATGCAAGTTTAAGGTACTTCCACAGTGGCTTCACTTTTCAGCACTGGAGGTGTCTGTTGTCAATGTTGTATTTTCAGCTTGTTCTGCTGCCCCTAAGGGGCCAAAAATAATAATCCAATGCAGCTGTAATGTCCAAATGCTGACGGTGGTTAAGACCAAAGACCATAGGCTATATTGAAGACAGCAATCCCCCAGTCATATGAAAGTGAAGAAATGTGACAAAAACACATTTCCAGAAGCAGTCTTTCCTCCATTCTTCTGACAGCAACGAGGCCATACTGACAAATAAATATATGCTTGGTGTAGACAAATAGGCCATTAGTGAGTGACCTGAAATTGTTTGGCATATCTCAGAGAATCCTGTCTGCCACATCCAGGACAACAGTACATCCTCATGATGTTGACCTTTACCGAAGTGGGTTTTCTAACAACAAGAACACAGGTTCTTTGGCTTCGTCATTTACTACTACTACTACTACTACTACTACTACTACTACTACTACTACTACTACTATTACTTACTAGGCTTTTCCAGAATTGCTGGAATGTGACATCCTGTCTGTGTCTTAATGCTATTATTTAATTTCACAGAGGAAGTCTCAGGCTCTTTTTATTTTTTTGTAAGTACATACCCTCACACAAACTCTCCACCCATTGTCCCATAGACAGACAGGCAGACAGAAAGACAGACAGACGGACAGAAAGAACAACAGACAGACAGACAGACAGAACGACAGACAGAAATAACTACAGACAGAAAGAATGACAGACATAACGACAGACAGAAAGAAAGAAAGAAAGACAGACATGCAGAACTACAGACAGAAAGAGAGAAAGAAAGAAATACAGGCATACAGATAGAAAGAAAGTCAAAGAAAGAAAGAAAGAAAGAGAGACAGACAGACAGAAAGAAAGAAAGAAAGAAAGAAAGAAAGAAAGAAAGAAAGAAAGAAAGAAAGACAGACTATGAGTCCCCCGCCTCTCCGGTCCCAGCTGTGTGCGTGCTGCAGCCTGCTGGTGGAGCATGTTGTTCACTGTTCCCTGACAGCCTGGCTCGCTGTCACCATCACGCCTCGACACATCTGATGAACGTCTCAATGCGATGAGCCGGCAATGCATTGATCATGGCTCACCTTGGGATTGCGTTGGCCGTCGTGGTGGTCCAGGTCGTCCTGTACCGAAGCTGCGAGGGTGAGAGACGTGTTGTTTGTTTTGGTCGTTAGCTGCTGCTGCTGCTGCTGCTGCTGCTGTGGAGCTAGCCGCTAGCTAGCGTTAGCTGGGCTAGCTGGTGTTTCACTGACACATAGACATGAAACCAGGTCAGCTTCAGGTAGTTTAAACCTAGGTTTAGTCTCAATATCAGTCATGTAAATGTAACCAAATACGACGTGTCACCGTGTCTCTGTCCAGCTAACGCTAGTTAGCCTCACGTCTGGTGCGGCAGGTAAAGCTGTTTGTGGAGCGACAGCTCGGTGGATAAACATTAACCTCTCTGGCTGCAAACAGTTGGTCTTTTTGGAGGAATAATTATTTAATATACAAAACTAACGCGAAAGAGATGGTTATCTACGTCCTTTACCTCTCAAGACATGTGACATGTTGCTGTATATTATACTGTCATGTGGATATTATTACTGCAAGTCAGAGTGCTCACATGTTAATGTTATTACAGTAGATGTAGCTACACATTACAAATATTACTACAGTCTCCAGGCACAGACATAGAGATGAAACTCTGTTTACAGTTTTGTTATAAAGATAAATATTACACAGATGTTTTATTTGAGTTATTCTGCCATATAATATTCAGTTATTGTAGATTCTTCACTGTTTTTACTGTTTATTATTTAGATCACTAGTTTTTGTACTATGTCTCTTGTGTGCACTTTACCCCTTTGCTGCTGTAATCCTGTAAATTTCCACACTGCGGGACTAATAAAGAGTTATCTTATCGTATCTTATCTTAAGTTCACTGGATATGTTGGTACATTATTACATGATGGGCAATATGTTTGTTATTCTTATTTATAATCCATAATTCCTGAAAATTCAGTGGTAAACGGTTCATAGATAAAATAAGCAGAAGGTAGAGGAAAAAAAGTGTTCAAGACATTGATGCAAAAATCCAGTATAGCCATAAAGAAGCTTACTGGCAGTTATTCTTATGGCATTTAAACGGGTGATTATCTTCTCAATAAATTGATTATTATTCCATAAATTGTCCCGAAAAAGGGAAACATTAGCATTCAAATTGCTTTTTTAGATCAACAGTCTTGGTGATACTCTATTTTATTTTGTTTTTTAAAAGCAGCAAATCCTCACATTTTAGAAGCTGTAACCAGGTTGATGTGGTGTTTTTGCTTAAAGACAGATTTAAAGGATTTGTTGATTATTAAAATAGCTGCCGATTCACTTTCTGTCTATCCCCTAATTGTTACATCGATCAACAGACACAGATACTTGAGGACAGATCTATTTAACACCACCAATAGGACAAAGTTATGTTGAAAAATGTGGAAACTGTTCTTTCTCTTTCTTCTGTCATTGCAACCTGTGAAATAGTGTGAGGAACACATCTTCACTGTACAGTACATTCCTTTGAGTGCCAACACAGTGCACTGTAGATATCTTATTTCTGTTCCTCTTATTGTCTTCAGACGTATGGAACATCTCATCTTATTGTTCTTGTCGGAAACAGAAAAAGATGACCCAGTGCTAATGCAGCTGAATTTCAGTGGTGATACAAACTGATGTGTACTTAACAAGAGTTTATATTTGTGATCAGTATCTTTCCTCTATTTTGTATCTGAGGTGTTTTTAAAACAATCAGCCAAATGTGGATTACAATTGCGTGACATTTAAAGCCATAGAAAGTCTGAAATGTCAGTATCATTTCATAATGAGTCACCATGTATCTTCCTTATTTCATCCCCGCTTGTTTAATTTCTCGCATTTGACCACCAGCATCCACCATGTAGGCTGGCATTGTATGAGTCAGCACCACAAACTAACACAATAACATTTCCCCTGTTTGACGTGAATGAGACTGAAGTTCAGCTGCATGTATTTGGGTTTTCTAACAACAAGAACATAGGTTAGTTAGCTACATCATTTCTACTGGGAATCCACTGGAGGCTTTTCCAGAATTGCTGGAATGTGATCTCATGTCTGTGTCTTAATGCTATTATTTGATTTCACAGAGGAAGTCTCAGTCTCCTTTTTTTATTTTTTATTACAGTCTAAGCGGATCATTTGATCTCTACTCCTACATACCCTCACACAAACTCTCCACCCATCCTCCCAAAGCCCATGTCAGCCTAACACACCCCACCTCCAACACTTCCTCTACTTCCTGACCTTACCAGCACCACGGTGACTCTCTGTCCTTACCTCTCTAGTTCATCTTTGCAACACATCAGTCATTGTAAAAGTTTCCTTTAGTGTTTGAAATATTGAAGAGACTCTTGAGAGAGATTTTGCTCTCTAACCTTGTGAGTTAGCTGCCTCAAGCGGGTCCCCCACAAACCAAACTAATTATATAGCCATCATCCTTAGCGTTCACAAAGTGAGATGCCACACGCTAAGCGGAGTTCATCATTGACAAAGTATTGCTAGTTATTGTCGTTTATATTTTGTTTTTTTCATGTGAGGATATGTTGCACATTGTTTATAAGTCCATAGATTATAATGTTATGCATACTGCCACGGTCCTCTACTGCACATCATGTGTACTCTAAGTTCCTGCACATGTTGCTCATACATTTGACTGTTTTTCAAAGTCGAGTATTTTTAATCATGCAAATTATTACATTTGCAGCTCTGCGGTGTAACTGCACCACTGCCCAGTGTGAGAAGACTGGCTCCCAGTGTGAAACCGATGGAGCCTGCATGGCCTCCACCTCCTTTATTGACGCCCAAGAGCAGCACATCCGTATCTGCATCACACGGGACAAACTTGTGCCCCCTGGACAACCATTCTACTGCCTCAGTGCAGAGGGCTTGCTCAACATCCACTGCTGCTACACTGACTTCTGCAACAGCATTGACCTCAAAGTACCTTCAGGTATACTGTCAGGTATCACACACCATACATTTACATTTAGGTCACCAAGTGGCTGACCTTCAAGCTTTTATCTTTTTTAATGACATATCAGAACACAAATGTAAGTCTATCATACGACTTGGAGCAAATACAAAAAAAGTATCTTTACCTGAAGTACCACACATCTAACATAACCCGAGGCATGAACATGTATCTCTTTCCTACACAGTTTTGTGACTCATGCTTCCTGAGAAGTGTCCAATGGGGTTTTGTACAGTGTCTATAAATATTTTTCAGAGTGAGTTCCTGTAGTGTTAATATGAAACTATTGTGACAGTATTCATCACCAGCATGCACATAAAACACAAGTTCATATGATTTGAAATATATGAAGCACTTCAAAAGACTTGTATAAACAAGAGGATTTTCATCAGAACTATGCTGCAATGTATGACAAATGGGTGTAAAAGACTACAAAGTGTTCCCTTCGATAGTATGCATGTTAGGTTATCTTGGAATGAGTATAGTGCAGAAGAAGGTTATGTCAGAACTTCAAAGATCCTGAAAGTCATTAATTTTTATGAATCAAGGGTGGAGTTGAGGAGAAACTCGAGCTTCACAAAGAATGGTCATTAGAGAGAACAGGCAGAACCAAGTAGGCTTTTACACTATTAGTGGGCTGTTAATGGAATTTCAGCACTTTTTGCACACATTTTTTATCGTAAAAGCCTTTCTGTGTATACAATTGAGCATTTCTTTCCTAAATTACTGGGAAGAATCAATAGAAGTTGCAAGAACAAAATGTTGACTCCATTTTATAATTATCTGCTTAGTCAAAAGCTTTGTACTGTTGTTTCGTACACTAAGCAGTTCATATAAAAGAGCAGCATCTGTCTTATGTGTGTTCTGAATGCCAGATGTTTAATTTTAATGTTATACTGTTACCTTTTCAGTCAGGTCTCCATCAGGTCTCGGGGGAGGATACGGCCCAGGTGGGACATGGGGGCTGGTGGAACTAGTTGCTGTGATTGCAGGGCCGCTGTTTCTGTTGTGTCTGCTGCTGCTGATGGGTGCATTCCTGTACCAGTACCACCAGAGGGCCTACAGCCACAGGCAGAGGTTAGAGGTGGAGGACCCCTCCTGTGACCACCTCTACATGACCAAAGACAGGACCCTGCAGGACCTGATTTACGATCTGTCCACGTCTGGTTCAGGCTCCGGTCAGTGCACAACGTGTTAATATAGCTGCAGGCCAGCACTTATGTTGCACTTTACACTGGTTTACACTTTTAGATCTGATTATTATCAGAAAAGTGCTGATGACTGTTCTCATCCTTTCTGAGCAGGTCTGCCTTTGTTTGTCCAGCGGACCGTGGCCAGAACAATTGTCCTCCAAGAGATAATTGGCAAAGGGCGTTTCGGGGAGGTGTGGCGAGGACGTTGGAGGGGTGGTGACGTGGCGGTAAAGATCTTCTCATCCAGAGAGGAGCGCTCCTGGTTCCGTGAGGCGGAAATCTATCAGACCATCATGCTCCGCCATGAAAACATCCTGGGTTTTATAGCTGCTGACAACAAAGGTGCAAAACAGTGACAGTATATTTGTTTGTCGTGAAATAATTAATCATTCTCATTTAAACGTATCATTTCTTTATTTGTGTCTGCTGCCCAGACAACGGCACGTGGACCCAGCTGTGGTTGGTGTCGGACTACCATGAGCACGGCTCTCTGTTTGACTACCTGAATCGCTACTCTGTCACTACTGAAGGAATGATCAAACTGGCTCTGTCAGCTGCCAGCGGTCTGGCACATCTGCACATGGAAATTCTAGGAACCCAAGGTGACAGCAACACGTTTCACCGCTTATAGTGCTTGTTTCCTCTGAAACCCGATCCTTATGTTTCCTCTGCACAAGGCCTCTCATGTTAACAACGGACCTATACATTTAAACAATATGATATGTCCCAGTAACCGTGTAGAATTTGATTGATTACATGTTACCCACAAAAATATGATTTATAAATTATGTTCTTGAAGACATTGTTTGTTGTTGTTTTTGGAATGGTCAGGGGAAATAGTAAGCCATCTGATCGTATATATCTATAATATACTGATTCTCTTTTAATGCAGTTCATTACTGAATCCTCTGTTTAACTGTCCGTCATGGAAGATTAAAGTGCAGTTGAGGACATTTTGTTGCACAATATGATGATTGATTTCTATTTAACGTATGCCCAAAAATAAATAAATGCATAAGTTGTTGTAGTTTCTATTTGAGTTGATATTGACAAAATACAAGTGTCTGACGTGTACATTTCTACTTTGGTAGGAAAGCCGGGCATCGCCCACAGAGACCTGAAGTCCAAGAATATCCTCGTGAAGAAGAATTGCACCTGTGCCATCGCTGACCTGGGCTTGGCCGTCCGTCACGACTCGGCCACAGACACCATCGACATTGCGCCCAACCAGAGGGTGGGCACCAAGAGGTCTGTGTCAACACACACAGCTTCAGCAGCTGACCGGCCTTTCTCACAGATATCCTTGACAACTTTCCCCAAAAATCCTTTATCTCTGCACATGATTGCAAACTAGGATTGTTTTTGCATCTCTCAGGTACATGGCGCCAGAGGTTCTGGATGAGACTATCAATATGAGACACTTCGACTCATTCAAATGTGCTGATATCTACGCTTTGGGGCTGGTCTACTGGGAGATTACTCGCCGCTGTAATAGTGGAGGTCAGACTCTTTTGTTTTTACTCTGGATACTCAACCTGTGTTGTTTGATTTTTTTATTGATGCTAACAACTGAGATCACAGCGCTGATCTGACCCTGACATTGTCCTTTGTTATCAGCTATCCATGAAGAGTACCAGCTGCCCTACTATGACCTGGTACCGTCTGATCCTTCCATAGAGGAGATGAGAAAGCTGGTGTGTGACCAGAAGCTACGACCCAACATCCCTAATTGGTGGCAGAGCTATGAGGTATAACAATGAATGTTACTGTTTAAGATCTGCAGTTACAGCGTAAGTTTATTACAACATCTAGTTAGTTGCTGAGATCTAAGAACGCTGTGAAATCACTAAAAAGTAGTCCAAGAAGTTGTCAGGTTAGTCCCCTGGGTTAAAATCATTTTAATATGGTAAAAATGATTACTTTAACAGATATTTGTCACTCTGTCTACAGTCTGCCTTCCATTCCAATCAGGCAAAGCTGTTTGCTTATTCACAACTAGAGAAAGATATATCAGCCGGTATTACTAGATTCAGTGGAGCTTAATTCAGACGATCAAGGTGTGTTTGATGTAATCTAGAAACAGTTTCTCCATCACATTGTTGTCCACCAGACTAGTTTATTTTGTCCACTTTGACTAGTTTACTTTGTCCAAATGTCCAGTTCATGTCTTGGTCTTAGTCTTTAAGCAAATCATTTAAGGGATCCAAGTATAAAATCTTCATGTTTTATTTTTTTGCATACGTAAAAAAGTACTTTTTTTTTTTGTTTCGTTTTTTTAAGTTCACAATTATTGATAATTGGCTTCAAAAACCCAGTATTATGTTTACCGCCTGTTAGATTGTTTATGTTTCCTGCCCAATCTGATTTACCAGATCTCAGCAGTGACTTAAGTGAGTTACTGCTGGAAATGACGGCAAAAACTACAAAAATATAACCAATGATGCAATAAACTGAGTTATCTTTTCAATCGTTTTTAATTTTTTATGCAAAATGTACATATTTATTTATATTTTCAAGCCAAATGAGTTGATTGACACGGGCAAAAATATGCTTACAGGAACAGGGTCTTTCAACCAAGCCTCGAACACTACTTGACTTCTTGAACTACATTTGTATCCTCATGATAATTTATATTGTATTGTAGTCTCTTAATCCTAATTCGCTTTTCCATTCTGCTTCTCCAGGCCTTGCGGGTTATGGGCAAAATCATGAGGGAGTGTTGGTACGCTAACGGCGCCGCCCGCTTGACGGCCCTGCGCATCAAGAAGAGCCTCTCCCAGCTCAGTATTGAAGAGGACATTAAAGTCTGAGTCAGCAAGGCGCGGAGAAAGAGCACTGAGCGGGACCAGACTCCACACTGTATGACACTGAGACGAAGGGGCCGGGCCCTCGATAAAGAACGCAAAAAGTAAGAGAATGTGATGGAGATTCGCACTTTGTAAAATATTACTCCATTGACACTCCTGCCAGTTTTGAAGCCACTTGATTTCTGACAAACCCTACCTCGCTTACCCAGCCAAACTACCAAGAACACCTTTCCTGTCTTGTCCTCAGCTACTGCTGCCCTTTTTGTTCCTCTACACTCCGCACTAACAAGGATCCTTGGATTTCCTTTGTACTCGTATGCAATTGATGGCAGGATATGTAATTAACCACCTAACATTTTAAAAAGCGGTTGCTGATGTTTCCTCAAGGTCTCTTTGATCACAGTTGCTTGATAGTTAACAAATAGCATTTGCTGTTTTTGTCTTTTTGAAAGAGGGCCAGCTGGGAGGGTTGGATTGATTTACTTATATTTTATTATTCTGTCATTTAATGAATAGATCTTGTTATTAATATATGGGTGTTTGTGAGGCTATTGTGCAGGTTTCTCTTTGCCACCGACAGCATTCAGGCTCATTACAAACGGTTTAGAAATCCTTCAAAGAGAATAATCCACCTGGTTCTGCTACAGCTGTGTTTTTTAGTTGTCTGCTGATTACTATGTGAGCATGTACAAAGCAGCCGAGACCATTTGTGTAGCTGCAGGCCATTTACTTTACAACAAGGTGTTTGAAGACTTCACCAGAGCTTTAGGGCAACTTGCCAAACAGGATTTAGCCTTTGGACCCCGAGCCAGGAGCCCCTCCCATAAGCTGTTGTAAACCTCAGGTTTCCTTATGCTTATAATCAACCCTTTATTTGTCTGAATACACATGTTGAATTTATAAGCAAAATGCATTTCACTAAGATGGAGGCATAAACGTAGAGGAGTTGATACTGTATGTTTACAGTAGTAGTGTATGTATGATACTGTATATATATATATATATATATATATATATATATATATATATATATATATATATATATATATATATATGATAGTATTCCAATCTGAAAGCAGCCGTTATCTCTCGATCAAGACACAGACCATAACCTGCCATGAGAATACGCGTTGCTGATATGCACGACATTCAGATAAACATTTTGCCCTTCGCCTCATCCAATCGTATTTACACTGTACTCTAATACGAGAATTTTTTTTTATTATTTTTAATCCCTTTTTAAATACACTAACTCCGGGAATCTGAATAATAGTTTGTTTTTATGTTAATTTTGTATATTGTCAAAGCATGTCCAATGTTCTTTTCACCTCAGGGCACATTTTCCCTGGTCAAGTATAACTACTGGAAATATACTAGCTTTTTAAGGTAATACGTGTGTAAATTTGACAGTTAAATTGAATTGTATGTTAATACTTAGATAAAATGTTATAGATGGTTGAATCTTTTATATCAGCTTTTTGGTTGGTAGAAAGAAAAGTGCTTCTATTTTGCTGTTTGTGAACAGAGTTGTGTATCGACCTACTTTTTGACCTCTGAAGCGACGTCGCTGTGCGTGTCCAACGCACTGCTCATGTTGACGTTCTCCTTCAGCCCTCTACGGCAGAGCAGTGTTTGATTTTTAATCAATGTTTCCCCTCACAGCTCTTGTTTGTTCACCATACAATACCTCCGCAATGTGCAAATTGTATGTGGATTGTTTCTGTCAAGCTAATCACTGTCTACATGTTTAGGTTTACCAGGAAATAGGTGAACTTTTGTCATTACCTGTATGCAAACTCAAGAGGTACTGTCTGTGTGTCGTCTTTCCCATGTTATTTATATGTGTATGCTGTGAGTCCCATGTGCGCTACTACTGACCTCACAGCATTAAAACCAAATTGTTCTCAGAATCATCTCTGGTCACGGCCTCTAGTGTTTATTTAAGATTATACCACTGAAAAACGAGACTGTACAAATCATGCCAATCAGTTGCAGTACACTCCACCGGACTGGAAACTGTAAAGAGAATCTGACTAGTCGAAATGTTGAAACTATATACTACTGAAATGTCTCACCAATACTACATTGTATTGTTCAAGTCTTACAAGTTGTTTGTCAGAACAAAGACTGGACTTGGCATGAGAGGGGAGCTCTACTGTTTGATAGGTGGTTGAGTGTTGATCATATTCATACACTAAAGAGGTATGTTTGTTAAATTGTATTTGCCTTACAATGTATAAAATGCATAGTGTATTTAAGGTTGTAATGCCTTGCTCCAAGTAGAATAGGAGGGTGTGAGTCAAATACATGATTTATTATTCTACAGGTTGACAACTCCCAGGTTTCTGTCTATTCATGGCAGAGACGACTGCATCCATGTAAAAAAAAA
The DNA here is from genome assembly GCF_910589615.1 of Taurulus bubalis. Lineage (NCBI taxonomy): Eukaryota > Metazoa > Chordata > Actinopteri > Perciformes > Cottidae > Taurulus > Taurulus bubalis. The sequence goes on along the minus strand of NC_136593.1, from coordinate 15,932,130 downwards.
AATTCAGGACGTCAATCATGTACCTTCTAATATAGAGTAATAAATACAATTGTTTTCCTATGTGGTGTCTATTTATTTCACTTTCTTTCATCGTGGCCAACCCCAACTTTGTATTTAATAAAGTTTGCTACTTGGATGTTTTAGGTGATAACATGTCAGTGTTGTTAAGAGCTTGTTTTTTCACCTCAAATGGCCATTACAATGTTAATGCTGATTTAAATGAATGGTTAAATTGAAATGAAACGGTTTAAGTTAATGTTATTCTCCATCAATACTAACCAGTTACATCTTTATTCAAAAGGTTAGATGTGCTATATTAGATGTAAGCACTCAACAATATTTAAAATAAACTCAGAAACTTTATTGCTCAGCCTTTCAATCATAATCACAATACAGATTACTATAAAAACTGTGCATTTACATATGACTTCCATATGACATATACAGAAACAGTAAGTTTAACATGTCCATGGCCCATCTTTAAGAAAATGGAAAGTAAATGCTGGTATTGAGTGATTTTGATTGAGTCCCCGAAACACAATGAACAGAAAGCTGTTGAATAAATGCACTTGATGTTCATCACTAACTGTAACTGACAACATAACACCAGAAAACAAGCAATGCCACAATTTGGGTATTAGTTTTCAAATTGATCACTTTTCCAAAAACAGATGAGACTTTGCAGCATTGAAGCAATAAGCAAGACCCTTTAATGCCAAACCCAAAATGAGAGTAACAAACCAGCCAGAAAAAAGTTGAATGTACAATGCATTAAACATGTTATACTTAAACAAAATGTCAAAAGATAAAACCCATGAATATCCAGAGCTTGTGCATTTAGACAGGATACAGCACAATTAAAAGTCGACGAACAGCAGATTGATTGATGCCGTTCTGCACTTCACAAATTGGGTTTTCACAAAAATGCTCTTACAGGCTTTGTTGTCAGATTAAAACCTGAGCCCTTGAATTATTTGCACTGGCAACTATAGTAACTTGATTTGATGGTCGACAGATTTACACAAATCCTTTTTTTTTTTTTTACTGCCTTAAATTTTATTCAACTTTTCTTTACTATTTTTAAGCAATTGGTCCTGAAGCTGAAATCTGCCAAAAATCCTGGCTTATTAAAAATGTAGTGAGACCACGATCTGGCATTTATATTTAAGATCTAAACTGACCTATGCGTGCACATATATATATATATATATATATATATATATATATATATATATATATATATATATATATATATATATATATATATATATATATATGTGTGTATGTATCAAAATCCTGATTAGTTGATTTTCTTTTTATTAATCAGGAAATTGTTGCAGAGTAGTTGGGCAATATTACAACAGTTATTTAATACGGGTTCCAGCAAGGTAATTGTGGGTAGTGTTATAAATCTGTATATATGTATGTATGTATGTATGTATGTACACGTGTACACACACACACACACACACACACACACACACACTTCTGTAGTCAAATGACCATCAATATCTTCTTTGCAAATTGCCAAGAACAGACATGAAATGCTTAGGATATCAATTCCCCACCTGCATTCAAATAATCAAACTAACAGGATAACAAGTAAAGCCGGAAAACATCATACTATTTAAATGTAAAAAGATAGAGTCTTAAGCAAATGTCAGAACAACTCGCACCAATTGTTGACCAGACAAAGCTACACAGTGTTTAAAATAACTCTTAGATAAGATTTGTGTGCGTCTAGATTTCAGCCTTGTTATCAAAATGCTGCCAACAAAAGGCAACACAAGTAAATCTGTTTTTCTTTATCTTCTAGCTGATTACAATTTACGCATAGGCAAAATATTTATGCTCAAGCTATAATCAATGGTCCTCCTCTACTGTAAATCAAGCACAAGTGGGAATGATGCCTGGTGATCCTGAGAGGCTGCAGCTCCTCCTCAGAGGTTTCTTGGCTCTGCCTCTTGGAACAATTGACAAGAGCTTCCGTGTGCCTGTGCTACTACAATTATATATTGCTGCGTTGCTAAAGCTTCACATTTCTGCAGGGAGGGAAAAGTCTTCATGTGTCTAGGAAGTCTGATTACAGGAGATGGGTGAGGATACTTCAATGTACAGTCAAAATTATCCGTTGACATGCCTGTTCTCTCTCTCCCTTTGCTCTGCCCTCCTCTTTAAACTGTGTAGCCTTTCCTCATCAGGGTCACTTCCTCAAGCGGAGCCTATGGACAGAAAAATAAAATCATCACTTAGTTTTAACATAAACATATTTCGAGAAATGTGTAAATGATTATACTGCTTTTAATACTTCCTGTATTTATAATATGATGTTGCTAATGAAATGGGTATGTGCCAAAAACGTCTTACCCTCTTCTCCATCAGTCAACACTAGTGCTTGTAGAATATCTGAAAGGGAGACGATTCCCTTCACCACCTCCTGCTCGTCCACCACCACCAGCCTGTGCACCTGAAGGCAACACAAGAGGACCATTAAGTTACTTTTACCTCTGTTGGCAAGAAGACAGCATAGAGTAACTGATACATGACAGTGTAGACAGACACATACACACACACACAGACACAGACACACAGACAGTGTCTGGAAGTCTTTTACTTTGTTTATATTGAATGTAAAATTGGAGAAAAGTTAGTTGTAGGCTTGGCTCATTTTCAGGTAGTGTTTGATGAGTCCCTCTATTTAGAACTTTAATTATAAAAAGCAAAGAATAAAATGTGGAGCAACATTTCGCAACGTTTATTTCACACTGGGCAGTGATAAACAAAACCAGCAGGGGGCAAACTACAAGCATCAGCTACTTGGTGATACATAATGACATCCAGCGCTCACCTCGGCCTCCACCAGCCTGTTGATGATGGCCTCCAGAGTCTCGTGCCTGTGGCAGGTCAGCACGCCTTCAAAGTACTGCGAGCGGTGCTGCAGCGCTTTGGTCACCGTCAAATCCAGGTTGTTGTAAGTCTTCTCTGCTGCCAGGTTCTGTATAAACATAGGCCTGACTGTTTAAATGTTTCTTTAACTTAAATGGCACAACAATTAGTTTAAAAGAAATAGTTAAAATCCAGGTATAAATTAATTTCTCAAGTACAGCTGAGGGATGTGAATACATTCTTATCCCCAATAGATGTAATTTGATATCCCAATATTGATATTCATAGTGACAGATCAATTAAGCAAAATAAAAGATATGTACATAAAACAGTCACATAAAATCTGTTTGAGGATCATCCAGGGAAAAAATACTGTACATTTTACCACGTTTACCATCATTTGCTCGTTGATTTATAACACTACCCACAATTACCTTGCTGGAACCCGTATTAAATAACTGTTGTCATATTGCCCAACTACTCTGCAACAATTTCCTGATTAATAAAAAAGAAAATCAACTAATCAGGATTTTGATGATAGATTAATCATATTAAAGTAAAATATATTTGCTGGTTAAAACTTCTCAAATGTGATGATTTGATTTCTTTGTCACATCTGATTGTGAATTGTATATTTGGGGGTTTTGGACCGTTGGTTAAATAAAGCAAGCATTTGAATGCATCATCCTGGATTCTGGGAAACTATAGCAGGCACATTTTACCATGTGCCAATAATACCATAAAAAAAAGGGTATACAGATAACTTACTATGACATCAAATTTGGAGTATATATCCACCACTCGACCTGCAAGAGAGGCAGCATATCAGTACACAAATAAACAAAATTCAAGAGGTCTCTGATCATTCATTAAAAATAAACACGGATGTCATTTCAACCAGCCCGCATACCTTTGTCATCAACAACGGGGAGCGCCGATACTCGCTGTTCAACAAAAATACCCAGCGCTGTGTACAGCGGTGTGTCTGTGCGGACCACTGCTATGTTCTGGAAAGTTCCGATGTTCAGGTCCTCGATGGTTTGTTTCAAGAACGAGGGTTTTGGCATCTCTGATATCTGAAAACAGCAAGAAGAGATTGTGTCTTTGTAAAAAGTTTCATAAATTCCCATTTTCCTGAACTGGTAGTTGTCTGCTAGTTGTCTTTACTCTGTACTAGACATCTGCCGTGTTATTATCAGACTCAAACACTGACAATAATTCAAAGTATTCAATATGGGAGTAGCAATGGGACTTACAAAAAGCTTCAGGAACTTGAGAATCCTCTTGTGTGTGAGAATATAGAGTGTGTTCCCCGTCAGGGGGTCGATTACAGGCAGCCTGTGGATCTTGTTCTTCAGCAGAGAAGATACTGCATCATACAAACTGTGACAAAGAATTTCAGAGGATCAAGTTAATCATGTTATTGTGGACACAGCATGTTGATAGCTGAATACAAAAAGAGAACAGGAAAACTAGCTAAGACATAGTTACTAATGTTAGCTTGTTGGTATCTTGGCAAGAAATGTAAGTTAAGTGAAGCATTTGTATGATAACTATTGATGCAACTTTATTTAGACAACAAAAAGATTGGACCTGAAGTTTGACAACAACAAAATGCAGATGTCTGGAAGTACTACAGTCAAACCAAGAATTCATCTTTAAAAAAAAAAAAAAAAAAAACTCACCTAGCATTGGGAGATATGCTAACCAAGGGCTTAAAAGAGTCTTGAAGGTACAACTCTATTATAAACAAAGACAGAGGATGTAGTCAAGACCTCCAAGATTACAAGAGTCAATGAAAAGAAGTGCATTACATAATACAACTTTTTCACCTCTCCATGTTTCAATTTTGTGTTCTTCCAATTCATATATCTGAACCTGAAATATCACAAAGAGAAAAAGTGTTGACATGTTTAAGAAGAACTAAGAAAGAACTAGAAAAGCTCTTGTTACAATTAGAAAAGTTGCAAGGGCACACTCAGCAACATATTAAGTTAAAATCCTAACCATCACAAAATAAAAATCCTGTAGTTCAACTTTGAGATTTAAATGTTTCACATGTTTCACATCATCTTACAAATCAAGGACTGTAAACATTTGGTGTTCACCAGCTTACCAATGGAGATTTGTAGTAGCGATGTAGAATATTAATAAAGTCTGTGATGGTCAGCATACCTGCGGAAATGCATGAGGAGAATAAAGTCAGTACTATATTTAGTTTGCCTTACACAGAGTGACAGTGTGACAAATGAAAATTGCCCGTACCAACAAAACACTGCTTTTTGCTGTCCCACAGAGGCGCTGCTCTTACCCCATTAGAGACTAGAGCAAAAAATGCCTTCTTGACCTGTAACATTAATTACACCAAAGTTTCAGTCTAATCTAGCTAATGAGATAGATTTCATTTATTAATTTTTTACAGCTTTTGTTTTACCTGAAGCGATGTATCGAACACAACCAGTTTGGAGCTGGTAGGTACAAGGTCATAACATCGGTGGGACTTCATAAACCTGGTGTACACATTGTGCTCTGGGTCTGAAGGAATAAGAGATTATTTATTGAATTGTTCGCTGTTTATAAATATCACTATTTCTGACATTTATATACATTCTTACCCTCTATGACTGGGTCCTTTTTGCCCTCAAGATCATCCAGAGTCACTGGGATCTTGAAATTGAATAAAAGGTCATTAAAAGTCTACTCTATGCAACAACAGAATGTGAAAAAGAAAATCGTTAATCAAAACCTCACATAACATGTCTAAATGATCCATAGTAATGATTCTAGAGGCAATAGGCAAATAGTTAAAAATGTGTAATCAGCGGTTAGGTACAACCCTTGACATTGTTACGTTATGTGCAACGGTGTTATAACGCTCAAGGTTAAGATAATGTTAACTAAGCGGCTAGTGTCGGTTTGATACGTGTAAGCTAAAGCAGAGTTTACTGTGATGTGATCCAGTTGTTTTCGAGGTGTGTTTTTCAAGGTGCCATTAACAACTGATCCACTGCATTATAGGATATCTGACACACATCGCCCCGCTAATCATGACTTAAATTGTGTAATGCAGCCAACTAGTTAACGCCATACACGCACACTGCAGTCAACAAGGTAAACAACAAGAAATACACAAGTTAGCACATCGGTGTACTTGTGATGTAAAGCTGATACGATCGCTATTACACAAAATTATTTTTTAGCAATACCAACTATAATTTAACGGTAATGTATGTTGCCTAGTTGGCAAACCGACAGAGGGTGTCGTCGCTGTCATCATAACTTTAGCGAGCATTAGCAATGACGCTAGCTAGCGTCAGTCTGTTGACATTAACGATGACAGTTTGACCTGACGCTACAGGTGAGGCTTTGACGTTAAATGACATACTGTCTTGTCGAATGAGTGCACACCGATACCGGGACTGAACCCGTCGCTACACGGGCTCACGCATGGGCCTTCTTGGTACTAAGAAGCGAGCTTCAGAACTACTTTGCCCAGAATTAGCCAGCTAACAGCTAGTTAGTTAACTGCTATCCTTAGCATGCTTCGGGAAGTCCTGTTAGTTAACTTAAGATGAAGAGGGTTTGTTAGTAATCGAACAGTCTGTACACGCTTAAGTTAGCTAAGAAAGACAACTTACACACTCCATAGTTCACTCGCTGTATTTTCTTCCTGTAGCCGGGTCCGTTTACAGATAGTCAAACCATACAGGTCTTCCGCTGCTGCTCCTGCAATGAGCAACTTGAACGGCTGATCGGTTCTTCTTCTTCGTTGGATTTTAACTGCAGCTTGCATCCATATCGTTACTCCGCTGCCACCTTCTGGAGTCAGGTAACTCCTACAGTGGCCGGAATGTTATATTTATACATATATATTTGATATATACTCATCTTCACATTCAGCTGGAGGACCCACCTCTTTGCCATCGCCAACGGTGAAACACAAGTACACACAACACACGCTGTCTATTGTGCATAATGACAACGTTGGTGATCTTGATGATAATGAATTGAAGTACAAAGGGTGTAAAACACAGCGCTTTTATTAAAAATAATATATAATTTGTCCCTTGTATTGGGATCGGCCAATAACCAAAGCTGAGGTATCAGTACTGAGAACATGTCGGTACATCCCTTGTCAACACATAACTAATATAACCGATAACTCTTACAGCATTATTAGTGCTGGGCAAAGTTTAAAAAATGTAATTGATTAATCGCATGTTTTTTTCTGTAATTAACAGCGATTAATCGCACTATGCGCAAAATTCAATAATGAATGAAAAACGAGTGTATTGCACGCTTTTATTTTAAAGTAATGTTATCAGAACAATATAACAGGCACGATCGGAGCAACAACAAATTAACATACAGTATATGAATCTGTGGCAGAGACACTGTGGCAGAGACACTGTGTCAGACACCAAGATGGAGACAGAGTGACGGAGACACTGTGGTAGAGTCACTGTGACGGAGACACTGTGACCGAGACACTGTGTCGGAGTCACAGTGACACTGTGTCAGAGTCATAGTGTCAGAGTCACAGTGACGGAGACAAGCTCAGCTTGACGTTAGTCAAGCTGAAGAAGGAGGCCTTTCGAGCCTGGTTGGCCTAGGGGTCTCCGGAAGTAGCTGAGAGGTACCGGCAGGCCAGAAGGGCTGCAGCTGCGGAGGTCGCGGATGCTAAAACTCGGGCATGGGAGGAGTTTGGGGAAGCCATGGAGAAGGACCTTCGGTTGGCCTCATGGAGGTTCTGGCAAACCATCCGACTGCTCAGGAAGGGAAAGCAGGGCCTACCCCAGGCTGTTACCAGCGGGGGCGAGGAGATGCTGACCCGGACAGGGGACATCGTCGGGTGGTGGGAAAAGGGAACTTTGAAGAACTCCTAGATTTGGGGGTGGTCGCACCCATATCCCTGGCAGAGGCCCTAAGGTAGTCAAAAAGCTACTTGGTGGCAAGGCACCGGGGGTGGATGAGATCCGCCCTGAGATGCTGAAGGCACTGGACATTGTTGGAATGTCTTGGCTGACACTTCTTTTCAATGTCGTATGGGGGTCGGGAACAGTGCCCATGGACTGCCAGACTGGGGTGGACTGGGTTCCCATTTTCCAAAAGGGGAACCGGAGAGTATGCTCGAACTATCAGGGTGTCACACTAGTCTAAGTTTGTGTCAGGGTGCTGGAAAGGAGCCTCCGACCGATTGCCGAACCTCAGATTCAAGAGGAGCAGTGCGGATTTTGTCCCGGCACTGGAACAGTGGACCAGCTCTTTACCCTTGCAAGACTACTGGAGGGGTTCTGGGTGTTTGCCAAACAGTCTACATGTGCTTTGTGGACTTGGAGAAGGCTTTCGACCGGGTCCCTTTGGGTTTTTTGTGGCGGGTGCTGCGGTAGTATGGGGTGCCGGACCCGTTGCAACGGGCGATCTGGTCTGTACGACTGCAGTAGGTCAGACACGTTCCCGGTGGGTGTTGGCCTTCGCCAGGACTGCTGTTCACCGGTCCTGTTCATGATTTTCACGGACAGGAGACCATCAGGTTCGGGAGTCTCGGGTCGCGTCTCTGCTGTTGGCAGATGATGTGGTCCTGTTTGCCTCCTCGGACCGTGAGCTCCAGCATTCACTGGGGTGTTTTGCAGCCAAGTGTGAAGCGGCAGGGGTGCAAATCAGCACCTCCAAATCTGAAGCCATGGTGCTCTGCCGGAAACCGGTGGATTGCTCCATCCAGGTGGGGACGCCGTGTCTACCGCAAGTGAAGGAGTTCAAGTATCTCGGGGCCTTGTTCACGAGTGAGGGTAAGATGGAGCGGGAGACCGACAAGCGGATTGGTGCGACTGCAGCAATAAAACAGGCGCTGCACCGGGATGTCTTGAAATAAATCAGGTGTTTATTCAAAAATGTCAAAAAAAACTTTCTGAGTTCCCCACACATTATCTCCACTTGTTCTAGTATCCAAATTCCATTTCCATACAGCCTCTCTCACCCATTGTTGCAATTTACTCTTTCTTCATTTGACTATTATTAGGTTGTGTACAGCATTTCCAGATATATTGCAAAACACACATACTTGTGAATGTACTTTTCTGGAGTTTAAAAGTCTCTGACTAACTGATAGTCTGTTCATTTAAAGGAACTACTGCAGATTATAAAATAATTTCAGCTGTATTGATCATTTACCTTGCTTGTTGTCCATTTTAGCTACCTAAATAACATAGCCAAAATCAGCACATCAAATGAGTAACAGATTTATTTATATACAAAACTGTTTACAGCAAGATTTCTGAATTAACATCGACCCACAAGGGCATATTGGTGTTTAGGTGCACACCACCTGCACCATTGTATCGAGTGAACAGAAGAAAAAGAAAAAAAACTTTAAGAGCACCTTGGGTCATGAAGGGAAGCAGATGAAGGAGGTTGAGGAACGTTAAGGCACCAGACACAGCATCACCAGCTTCTGTTCAACCATCATCAGTCAGGTAGTTGATACTTACTCAGCAAAGCATGTGATACAAAGTTACAATTACCCACTACAGGTACAACATGAGGATTCTGAAGGGAAATCCACATGGTGTCTTTGTAAGGCTACAGGATCTAAGAAAAACAAGTCATGAAGGATCTCAAGCCTCAAGACAGTGATCATGAATGTCCACAAAATGCATTAAATGGCCTGCATGTCATCCTGGCTTAGTTTTATCAAGCTTGCATAAACAATCACATCAAAGCCATGAGCTCAAAGATTACTAATCTAACTCTGTATCCTACAGCCACTTAAATGATCTTGGGCAGTGTTCAAATGCAATTTAAAAAAAAATCGCAACTCAACGATGTTCATATTTATAAGAATATACTCAGGATATTGAAGGAAGAGCAAACCGGCACCACTCGAAATATAACCAATAGTATCAAACCTTTTTCTAAGACTATTTGTATTGTATAAAAAGGCCATAACTGGTAAATATCAAAGATCTATTTCAAACTATACTAAATTTATCTGAGGGTTGTCCATACGATAACATCTTTATTACAGTCAATAAGGATAAACTTAACTGTAGAAACAGAGGATTAGTCTAACCTGCTTAGCAGAAGAGCTTACAATGAGAGTTGTTACAAATAGATTCCTCCATCGTGAAGATGCAGCTCAGAAGTTCATTGGTGAAAGGTACCTGCAGAGAAGTTGATGAAAATGACAGTGAGAAGAACTGTGAAACCAGTGAAATTTGTTGTTATGTGAAATCTCATTCCAGGGTATTCCAAGGAAATCCACCATTTGTGAGAGATACTGACATTTTAACACCACATTTAAAGCAATGTGAACTTTGACTCTCCATCATATGAAATAATACCAGTCCTTAATAAGATTAACCAGCCCGACATGTACATTAACTCAACTACTCAAAGAGTTATGAGAGTCAAGCCAATGATGTCTCCAACATCCAATTTACTAGTTATCAACATAATATGTTCACACAAAAAAAAAATTGGGACCAATATATTATGTTTTCTGAGCAGTTGGTTGAAAAGTCAAGATTTTGCCAAGTTATAGATAACGTTTCAATATTTAAAGATAATGTTCACCGACTGTGCTTCTTTGTCTAAAACGAAGATGAATCTTGCTTTTATAAACTTCTGGCCTTTGGTTATAATTAGTGGGATAGTTTATCAACTGGCTGGGCAGTTGACTTGCTATGCAAATCAATAAGATATCACATTTGAGCAGAAAAGTTCCACTGTGGTGTCTTGGTGTCAGTGAGATCACGATTGGCAAGCTGGTGAAGTTGTGGCTCCTGTCTTCAGCGAATGAGCCTTCTGATGTCCTGGATACACTTTTACATCAGAGCACACTTCTTCTCCTCTGGGGGTGCATTTCCATCCGCTTTCTCCATCTCCAAAATGATCCGCTTGAAAACCTCCACAGCAGTCTGCATTTGAAGAATATCGTCATCAGTGTGAATCTGTGTCAAAATGAATATGGGGACTGAAGGATGAGTTGGTATTCAAAGAGATATCCATCATTACCTCATTCTCCTTGGCTGAGGACTCCATGAATGCAGCACCCCAGGAATCAGCAAGTTTCTTTCCCTCCTCTGGCTTGATAACCCTGGGAAAAAAATGAAACCAAACGAAACTTTCAGAAAACTTCCGTATTATATTTGGCTACACAAGCAATACATTGTTGGTTTGGACACTAAGAAAAACACAAAATATCACCAGGCTCATCATTTACACACTTGTCATTCAAAGTGTCTTTAATCTTGTATTATCAGTGTTTTAATCTGACGGCAACATAATGTGGTTTATATTCTAAAATTTTAATAATCTTGATTACCTTTCCATGTGGAGATCTTTTTTGTTCCCGACAAGGACAGTTGGGACCCTAGAAATAAAAAAGAAAAAAATGGTTGGATGAAAACAAAATCACTTAAAAAAAAAAAAAAAGGGGAGAATTTAGGAAGCATCGAATTTTGAGGATCCAACTAAACTTACTGAATCTTTCCAACCATGTCTAGCAGCTTGTCATGTAGAATCTGCACAACTTCAAAACTGGACAAAGACAAACACTGCTATGAGAAGAGTAGTCAGTATGCAACTCTAACCTGGATGTTACTTACTATTGTAATACAATGATAGTCCAAAGAACCCCTCACTTTGAAATGTTGTGTTCAAGCAATTGGCAAACAGGCACACAAAATATAATATACAACACCAAAACTACAACAACATATTTATATGGCATTATAAATCACACTGCTGGTATACACAGAACCCTTGTAAATCTTTGTGGTTTAAGATTAGTGAATTATGAATGGGAAGACTAAGTTAGTTAGCTAGCATCAATCGTAAGACAGATAATGATATAATGTTGTTTAATATAGTGTTTTAAGACTTTTTAACAGCATATGCCTCATTATTCATACGGATGTCAAAACACAAGGATACACTTACCTCTTATTGGAAGTCACTGCATAGACAAGGACATAACCATGGATGTCCATTGAGTGGGATTGGTGAAAAATTGAGTACTCATCCTACCGACAGAGGGGAGACATCTTATTGGGTATGACTATTACCAAACACAACACATAATTAAATGGAATCAGACATATAAGACTATCGCCTCTAGAATAATCACTTTGAATTCAAATAGACTTGACACTCATCAAGAGTACACGCCATTATTCCAGCCTAAGTTAGCACAGTTACAGCTAAGTAATATGGGTGGTGAGGCATGGTCGATAATGCTGACTTGCAACATTAAATGTCAGAGTAATGCTAAATTGGACACTGAAGCGTCTCCATCACGCCTTGCTTAACGCCAACTAAACAAACCAATGATTTAACCCAAGGTGAAATATTAGGATTTAACAGATCAAATCAAATTATATCAAGCGTTGATTTAAAACCAAGAGATTAGTGGTTGTATCAGGTATGGTGGTAGTAAATGAACAACTTACTTGTCCAGCTGTATCAACCAGTTGAAGATTGAAGTCTTGACTATTCACGTTGACCAGTTTGTTAAAGGCTGTGGAGAGTGATAAACTAGTTTTATGAAACATTTCTTTACATTAAGAAAAAAAAACAGTGTGTTTTTGTTATGCTGCAGTATCTTATAAGCAATCTAATCAAACATACTATTTTCAATGGTGGGGTCATAGGAGTCAACAAACTGTCCTTCCACAAACTGTATCGTAAGAGACGACTTTCCTGTGCAGGGAAAAGAAACATAACATTCTTTAATTTATAACAATCCTCTACATAACACTTCTAAAGACACATTCACAAATACTCTGTCAGCATAGTTGCTTATTAATGGCTTTAAGCCTTTAAATTAAAAAAAAACACACACACACACACACACACACACACACTTGCATGGGAAACATCAAAGTGGGTAACCGATTCAATTATGTGAGGTGATCAGGAATTTCAGCTATACTGCTCTGGTAAAGGTTTTGATCTTACTAAAGCACATACTAGCAGTGTTGTAGTATTTAGATAGGGTCACACAACCTGATAGCTTTGATTATGGTGGACTGAAATCTGTGAGCTTTCAAATTCTGTGATGCCTGTGGATGAACTAGACAATACAGACCAAAATAATCGACACATTCACAGGCTGACTGTAGCACAGTACTCTTCAGACACACATCTGCCAACATGGCTGTAAGCATCTGTGATCATCTGAGCATCTACGGTGTCACATACTTCTTCAAAGCGATCAAAATGTGCGACCTTAAAATGCTCCAGAGGCATGGTTTTAAGGTAATGGCTACAATCAGAGTAAATTGTGTGATAAGTATAAGAAAACTGGAATGGCCATACAGACACATTCAATACTGTTGACACAGAATATGATAGCTGATATAATTTGGGCAATGTAAGGACATTTTAGAACATCAACACCTTGGTGGGAGATCGAATATGGTTACAAGCTTTTGTTAAAACATGGTGGACTACAAGTTTCGACCCACACTGACGGGCTCTAAAGCAGGACGTCACCGCTAAATGTGTTTTCACAGAACACGTTATCACCAACTTAACGATAGTAACAGATGGCTAAAGCTACACAACAAGATAATTGATGTACGTGTAATGTAGTAATCAGTTGCTCATCGAGCACACGTGGCACAAAGGAACATGAACACGGGCGATACAAAGTTACTGCTGTGAGTCGGAGAGACCGAGGAGGAAAACAAAGCCAGGACGTTAGCCGTGAGCTAGCTGACCAACATTAGCTGTGCACGAGCTCGTGTGTTTACTCACCTACAGATCTGTAACCTATCACGGCAATCTTTCGATGTTTCGGTTGAGGCATTATGGCGAATGTTGTATTCAAGATGTGTTAATATTAAAGTACGCCGCCTACTTTGACTATCTAAGTAAACTTTTATCGCCACATTCGTCTCACATCACGTGACAACAACAAACTTTTCAGAGCTGCCGCTCGAGCTCACTGCTGGGCCTCGAGCTGGAAGTTCAGAGTTTAAGTACAACAAGTACAACTTGTACTTATCTGAACAAAATGGTCTCTTTCTGTATCTGATATTGTAAACGATATCGATCGATAGTTTGAAATTAAGAAATTGACGTTCCAGCTGTAATGGAAAGGGAAAAAACCCCGCTCGCTCTACGCGGTTAGGATTTGCAAGTCAAACTGACGGAAACTGTCATTGTGTAAGCACACCGTCGTAAAACCAGCGAATACGTCATAACTGACACGGGCGTGCATTGTGGACGAGTTGTACAGCAGAGGTCACTCTTTGTGCGTCCCAGCGTGTTTCTGTCCGCCAGCACTTTTAGACTTTTCCAGAGTGACCTTCAGGACACAATCAGCAGGGATTTTTTTATTTAGAGTTCTTCATATCAACAAGTCTGGGTTTCCATTGATTCAGGATACAACTATATGGAAGGGACGTTGGCAAATGTAATGTGATGAAAAATAACCTATAGATATTCAGTCACAGCGTCATCTGAACACATTTTGATCACTGAAAGATGATCTGAGAAGATGCTGTTGGGATTAGTGTGTAAGAAGTTAAACAGCTTAGTGTATTCTGTATACTGTCCTTATCTGACCTGTCGTCAACCGGAAGACTGAAGTACACAAATACGCCTGTATTGCACGTCATTCTATTTTCCTATTGTGCGTTGACACAATAGGAAAATATAAATATTAAAGGAAAAATCTCTTTTGGTGATTAAAAAAGTGAAATAGCAAGAAGAGCATGCTTATTTGTTAACACAATTTAGCATGTAAATACCATGGATTCGTATATTGTGTTCGTTCTAGACTTGGAACCATGTGAAAAGGAGTTTCCTTTACTCAAGTAATTAAATAAGACCAAAGCAAATCATGTATCAGCGATACACATTCACCTAGCTCTTGTTTATGAATTAAAGAGTACTTGGTTTAAGTCAGAGTGGTTTAAGTCAGTAAATGCATTTAAGCTCATCCAGTTGATCTTCTGAACCATATCAAGTGGCCTCTTGGAACACATACATATAATGTAATGGATATCTTAAACAGGCAACAGTGAGCATAAATGTAGCTTAAATACTGTATTGACTTGTGATTTTTTTTTTAAGCAACGGCCATGCTGGTATACTTACAATTTTATAAACAGCTGCTGATTAAAGAGCTTCAATAGTTTGGGGGTATTGCTCAAAACACCCCGGACTATTGAAAACTGGTGAGTAGCAAAACATGTGTTGACTTATTTCCAGACTTATATATTTTTATCAAATGTTCAACAAGGTTCTGGCACGACTGGCTTTCGTAAAGACAAAATCAAACGTATGCTTTTCAGTAGTAGTTTGACTAATTTATCACAAAAAAGGGGAGATTCTGTTCCGTCATTTTTAATGAAGCATCTACGTATCATGTTGGTATGCTTTATTTGGGACTGAAATTTTTTCATTTTCATTTTGAATCATTTTGTCTTGTAATACCTCAGATGAAGAGACGGAGGGACTGTTCCTGGTTGATTTCACCCAGAAGATTATTGACAAAAAGAGGGAAATACTTGAAAAGAAGGAAACTGAAAGAGATGATGAGGAAAGAGACAACTCATCTTCTGTCCCTCCTCCTCAAAACCCAGAAGAGGAATGGTAACGTCTGATTCCATCGATTACAAGTGTTGGATTTAGAAAATATAAAGTTCAGGCAGTATATTATTTTAAAGTAAGATACATTAACTATATATATATATATATATATATATATATATATATATATATATATATATATATATATATATATATATATATATACACATAACAACTATTGGGAGAATAGAAGCCAGCAGCCTTCAGAAAATAAAACATCACAATGACAGATTTGAAAAACACTAACAAATTGTATGTGTACAACTACATACAGTAATTCATGGGTTCATTTGATTAAAAACTTAAAAACTGTCACCAGAAACAAATGTTGTCTACTGCAGCTTTAAGCACAGCTGCACTATCTTAATTAAAACACAACTACGTCATTATTTATTATATTGTGTATGTGTGTAACGTTACGTGCTGAATAAAAGTAAACCAATGTTAGATTTGATGCAGATTAGTGGTCCATGTAGCGTTAATGCGGTTCACTGCTGGTGGTTAACCGGAAATTGTTTGGAGCTAGAGGTAAACGCTGCCGGGAGATGCTGCCGTCATAAACAGGCAGATGAAAATACAGAATACCATAACTGAAACGGCCCTGACAGGGACAGGTAATGCAACAGTCACTGGGACAACTAGACAACTTTAAAAGTACTTTTTCACAGTTGACTGCCTCTGCTGTGTTGTGTTGTCAACGTCAGCGCCTGGCTTCAGGTACAGCGAGCTAGCAAGCTAACCGCTAGCGGGCTAGCCATAGCAGCAGGGAGGGGGTGGGTGCCATAGCAACCGTTTAGGAAACACTGAGTGGCGGCTAGCTAGCTTAGACAGTTCAGGCTAACGTCGGTTTGTTGTGCTAGCGATAAACAAGACGTCGCAGAGACTTGAATGTCCAATTTAGCGTCAGTCAGTCAATTGATGTCACAAGTCAGCGTCATCTACCTTGCGCCGTTGGCAATGTTACTGAGCTGTTACTCCGCGCCATGCTTTTTAGTTCACACAAGCTGTCGAGGATGGCAGACTGGTGTAACGTTGCAGTGTTGAGTTTAGCTAACTTGGCTAACGGTAATTTCCATCACATACAGTGAGCTAACGTTAGCCATCAAGGCCGACCTGTGAACTTAGGTTACCTCAACGCCACCGTTATGTAAAGGAGAAAGTAAACACGCTTTCTCTTTTAAAATATCTGGTCTGATTTGTGCCAGATGAGCGTTACATTAGGTTAGGTTGGTTTAACATCAAGTTACTTTTTCGATGTTTTCATGGGTCAATCTGACGTTAAATGTAACCGAATCTATCAGCTGATCCGCTCAGGTTCGAGCTGGTGCTTACTTAGCTTGTAGATAACGCCTGAATATGTTCTGGTATGATTAATTAACTGATGTCATCTAACACTACTCTTCAACACATTTATTGTTAGCGTCAGGAGCAGGTGTTACAGTTAATATGGTTGCAGTTCAGAATGTATGGCAGTTAGCTGATATTTAAGCTAGACGTGAGTGTTTTTTTATCTTATTTTTTTGGGCCATTGAAGGTGTTTGATATAATCCTTATCCTGAACCCCTCTGACCCCCCTTAATGCCTTAATTACCAATTTAACTTGACGTGCAACAGGGGTTTTCATTTCATAATGTGGTCTTCAATTGGACATCTACCTGTAACTATTGTATATTTTCCTGTTGTATTAATGGGGTTTGTTTTTTTGTGTTGTTGAGTGCATTGGTGCCTGAGTGAATGTCTTAGATTCAGTTTATTCTTAACATCTTACATAACTGTCATTTCAGTATTCAGCTTGAACTAGTATGGATGTTGATGACTGCAATGGCCGGTCTTGCATATCAGGTAGGAATGGTTTTTGGTTTTCTATCACAGATATACTTTCCTTAATTAGTTGGCATGTTGTACAAATGACATCCTGCTTTTGTTTCCTTCTTGGTCGCAGCTAGTAGAGACTCTTCAATGGAAAGAGATTTTTCTGGGGCCCTTGGAGGTCCAACAGTGAGCACCCCAAACAGCAAGGAGACTTCCCCTAGTCGCTCCCTCAGTGGTCAGTGTAAAAATAAGTGAATCCCACAAAAGAGACAATGTAATGGTTCATAAAATCCCAAAAGCTTAATTATTACTGAAAGTAATTTCTGTTTTAGCTCCCAATATATAGTGGGACATATAATAACATATACTTTTACTCTTACTGTAATTTGTTAAATGTTGTGCAAACATAGACAGACATTTTTATAATTAATGAATTATTCAGATTTCACTTAATACATATTATAGTATCCATGTTAGGCATTACTACTGTTTATACATTAAATGTAAGACTCTGCACACTCTGGTGTCTCTTTCTCTTAAGTCTGGCAACTGGTTGACCGATAATAAAATGTAGGGCCTTCTTTATCTTTGCTCTTGTGTCTCTGTAGCCAACTCCATTAAAGTGGAGCTGTACAGTGATGAAGACCTAGGTCGTAGTACTGAAGATGAAAGAGGGGAGCGGGTAGAGGATGAAGGTCCAGAGCAGGGATCTGAGGCTGTCGGAAGCTACAGGGAGCTCTCCAATCCTGAAACCTTGCAAGCTGGAGCCACCAGACTGCCAAATGGAAAGCTTAAGTGTGACATCTGTGGAATGATCTGCATTGGGCCTAATGTTCTCATGGTGCACAAACGCAGCCATACAGGTGACTGATCAGTTGACACAAGAACTGAACATGTTGACTGTGCAGAGTTGAACCCCGGCCATTAATCAAGACTGAGTGGCAAAAAAAAAGCTGCTGTGATGATGGATACTATTTGTAATGCCTAGGTGTACTTGCATTGAATTTGAGTGAAAGAGCAAGAACATACTAGGCCCAATGCACCAGAAACTATAGATTTAGTCAAACGTGTTTGGTTGACAGGTTTGATCTATCCTCAGGTGAGCGACCATTCCAGTGTAATCAGTGTGGCGCCTCCTTCACTCAAAAGGGTAACCTGCTCCGCCACATCAAGCTGCACTCAGGGGAGAAGCCCTTTAAATGTCCCTTTTGCAGCTATGCCTGTCGAAGACGAGACGCGCTTACTGGCCACCTTCGCACGCATGCAGGTAGGACCACTTCAAGCCTGATTGTTTTTTTTTCTCATGATAGTGTTTTGTAATTTGACAATAATAAGGCCATCCTCCCACTTGTCCGCAGTGTCCTCTCCAACTGTAGGGAAGCCATATAAGTGCAGTTATTGCGGCCGTAGTTACAAGCAGCAGAGCACCCTGGAGGAGCACCGTGAGCGCTGCCACAGCTATTTACAGAGTCTGGAGTCACATCAGCCCTCCTGTGTACAGAATCCAGGTACGGTTTCATGACATTCTTGGAGAAGAAAAACCTTTTCTCAGATAAGACAGTAACCAAAAAATTATTAAATGGTGTTGTAAATATCAGTCTCCAAAGGGATTGTGCATCTAGTGTAGAAATGTAGTCTACCTCCTTAACAAGGTAGTGCACACGACCCCTCACTTAGTTTCTTTTCGGTCCAAAACCAGCATACAACTTAAACATTTGGGATAGATGCTGTCTGGGTAATAAGAAAACCCCCCAAATAACACTACAATTTGTTTGTACTCTGTACAGGAGAGGAGATGAGAGAGCTAGAGTTTATACCAGACTCTCTACTGCAACCCTCCTCAGACAAGATGGCATTTATCGATCGGCTCGCCAACAGCATCACCAAACGCAAGAGATCCACACCACAAAAATTTGTAGGTGAGCAATTGGTCTCAATGTGGACAAGTTGAGGAAACTGAAAGCAGATTTAATTGGTTAAATTGGACACCACATACATAGAACTACTGATCTTTTTGTGCGAGATGTGACCAAAGGGTTTCTCAGTTTTATGTATCCAAGCTGTGTGATTGGCCGTAGATTCAAACCAAATGTCAAAGTCAATAAGGGAGTTTTCGTGCTTTGTTTTGAGTTTTATTGATTGCAGTTACACATAGCTGGTGCAGGAGAGCTGTGGTCTAACAGTGAAAACAGCAGTTTACAAGTAAACAGTGATAAAACCTTATTGTCATAAACCTTATTTTTTTTATATATATATATATATATATATATATATATATATATATATATATATATATATATATATATATATATATATATATACATATACATATATATATATATATATATATATATACATATACATATACATATACACACTCCAGTCCCGCATCCTGTCAGGAGAAACAGGGTCTTCCAATAAAATACTCCCATTTTGGAAGGAAATTAAATAAAAACTAGATTTTGAATGTGAACTCATTCATCATAACTTCCAACATTAGAATGAATCCAAATAACTTTACAGGCTATTAATTTACCTGGGCTATTTGGCTGCCCTTTTTTTCCATCCCAGACCTCCATAGCACAGTATCATACGATTGTGTTTTTTTTTTTTAATTACAGGACAGAAGCACATACATCTCAACCTTGCAGATGCACCTTATGAGCTCAGCGCTGGTTTGGATAAAGACGGGGAGATGTCCGCAGGTGAACTGGAAACCCCGCACTTTACTGGTCTAGGAGGAGAATACGTGGGAGTGGCAGGAAATGGAGGTGGAGGGGTATCAGACACAATGAGGCCTCTACATCTTCCGACCACTCACCCTTCATCTTTATCAGAACTCAGGCCAATGCACAGCTCCGTTCACATGTCTACCGCTCTAGGCCCAAGGATGGATTGCTCGGGGACTGGAGCCGGGCTGGGAGCCGCGGGTGTTGGGGGAAGGGAGGCAGCAGAGGGTCATGAAGATCTGCCTGCAAGCCGAAGTCACGCACCTTCACCGAGCAACGGTTGCCAGGACTCTACGGATACAGAGAGCATGCCAGATGAGCCTTGCAACAGTGAAGCTCTGACTCCGACCCTGCAGAGTAATAACGGCCACCATTTTCAACACTCCAACAACCATCACCCAGCACCTCCTCCTGTTGCACACCACCAGAGTCGGAACAGACACAATCCCAGCCACGCCAAAGATATGGAGGTGAAAAGAGAAGGAGGAAGCCACTCTGCCCTACGGCCTGCTGGAGTTACGCCAACTCCGAGCTCACCTACAGCGGCCTCTTCCACCTCTAAGGAGTCGTTTCGGGTTGTAGATGGGGAGGGGCGAGCTGTGCGCTCTTTCCGTTGTGAGCACTGTCGTGTGCTTTTCCTGGACCATGTCATGTATACCATCCACATGGGCTGCCACGGTTTTCGCCAGCCTTTTGAGTGTAACATCTGTGGGCACCGCAGCCAGGACCGCTATGAATTTTCTTCACACATTGTCCGTGGTGAGCACATCCTTGACTGAGGAGGAAGGGTGGTCCACCTGCTTAACTTAGAGCTATTGATACACTGAGGCAAGGACCCGACTGGGTTTGGTCTGCACACGAAGAAGCTAAGAAGAAACTGACATAAAAGTAATATGAATATTTAAAACTGGCACAGGTATAGTAAGCATGTACCAGCTTTACTGGTGGGCTCATATGTGTGTTTTCTAAAATTACAATAGGGGTCCTTGTTATCTTTAATGCACCTTGACCAATTAATCAATTTTAAATGCACTTTTAATTCAATGTATTATAAAGTAGACGAAGAGCCAATGCACTTTTTTAATCTGCAGATGTGCCTTGCTCCAAAATTCAGGATTCAAACCTGATGCACAAATTACCGTAGACAAATCTGACTTTTGTCCGTAACATGAAAACTGTCCCTACTTGTGCACTTTAACAGAGATAACACATAAAAGACAATATTATGAAGTTTATAGGCTCACCCTACAATAGAATCTGTATTTTAATTACTTGTTCTAAAAGCACTTATTCAATGAAATGATTCCCGAACAAATGTTACGTTCTGCAAAGGTTTTTCCAATGTGGTTGCATTCTGTAATAGATTGCTTTTTATAATGAGAAGTGAAGTGCAGACCAAACTCAAAAACCAGGTCCAAGTCGAACAGATGTGTTTGAGGGGTTGTTGGTGAGCAAGAAATGCACTTTTGTTTTTAAAAGGGGTGGGGTGGATAAATCTGAGTGTGAGTGTGTTTGTGTGTGAGAGAAAAAGGGAGCATGTGACAGACCCTTTGTTTTATGGAAGTAAATTTAATAAGTGGAAAATGAAGGCCTTTGTGTGAATGCCGTGAGGCGCTGTGTATGAAATGTTTGTTTTTATTTTCTATGACTGCTTTTGTTGCACTGATCCCTGCCAGAATACTATGATTATATTAAACTATTTTATGGAATACATTAATGACCTGAACATATCTCTTAAAATGTGAGAAAAACTGATGGAATGTTTTTCTCAAACTGAGAGGAATACGAGTATCACTGCCACAATTTCAGAGATTACTGAAGAGTGAAGGGTCTTTACAAGTCAATTGATATTTTCCATTTCGTAACTACATCAAAATGCAAACCAACACTAATCTATTTCCTCTTAAATTATTTTGTGTTATCTCATTGTATTGTGCCTTTCTTCACCATGATCACACCTTGTTGACCAGACTGAAGACATGACCTATCAACTGTCGTCTCTTGAATCAGATCATTGTTGGAGATGTTAGAAGTCATCAGTTACACAATAGTGGACTTACTCAAATGTTTTTTTTTGACAGTCTCTGGCTTCTAGCTTTGCACAATATTTCTATTCTCCTATTCTTCAAAAGTTGGGTTGATTTTCATTAATGTGTTTGCAAATAACTATTTCTGCTAATTTATCAAAGACTCAATGTGCATGGCATTTGGCGCATGCTGCTATGACATGAGTGAGTGGTTTACTGCTATCCTCACAGGTTAAATCCCCCCAAAAATATTTTATTTTACTTTACTTGGAGCACATTTCAGTCCACAGAGTGATACAGGTGTTTATTTCCAAATTGGTTTTATTGATTGTGATCTTTAATATATCCTGTTGTGGTATTATGGTGCAGAAATGAAATGTATGTCAAGAGGAATGTTTCAGTTATAAGAACATCGTCAGCCCTCGATTCAGTCCTTATCCGTTTACATGTTAAAACAATATATATGGTTGTTGTAGAAACTTTGTTTATATTGGACTTTAAGCACATTAAGTTGTACCGTTAAGCAGGAAAATGTGTAATGTCTGGATTACAGAATTAGGCACAAAAATCAATACTTAATTTGTGTTGATGAACAGGACATTGGTAGATGATCTCCCTTATAAATGACCACAAAAGTACATTTGGGACAAATAGATCAAGAGGGGTTCAAATCATCAGCTGACTAGAGCCCATTCATATTTGGGATAAGATTTTCCTTGAGTTTAAACTAACTGGCAATTTGCAGCATCATGAAATGTTGCTTTTCAGAAGTCTTTTGCAGGCTTAACAGAAACCACTGAACCAGCTTTAAATGAACATTTATTGTCATGGTTCTGTCATAATCTGTCCTGTATGGAGTCGCACATTTTTAAGTAGTGGTCTAAATGCACAGAGGTTGACATTGTATTTATTTAGAGGAATAAAAGTACTTTTAAAAACATTTGTTTTAGATCACCATGAGTGGTTCGTATAGTATAGTACCAAATAATGGTTCCCCCATGGCTGAACCAAAGAACCACTACTTTCTACTGTTGAGCACTTTTTCCTATTAGTGGCAAAATAAAAAATAAGTTCAAGATATTTGTACATACAGTATGAATTAGGAAGAAGATGCAAAGACAAATTTGGTCTCTTTTCCTTGCCATCAGTAACACTTTATAAATGTTAAGTCTTTTTTTCCAAGGAGTTATCTCCACAATTTTGCAGAAGAAATTTTTAAAAGATCTGTTGTGGTTTCCCTTTCAAATGAAATACTTTTTTAAAATCTCAACTGACTTGTTTTACAAGTGGAGCGGCATTTTTTTTTGATTAGTTAGAAAGCTAGATTTTAAAAGTATCTTACAGACATTGTGGCAATTTTCTCACCAGTACATCAAATAGTTGACTTTTTTCTTCCAAAGTTGCTTCATATAATGATAAAATGATCTTGCCTTAACACAATAGACTGTTAAATCATGTTGGGACAGAAAATTGAGATGTAGATTCCTACAACTTAGTCTATAAAACATTGATAGTGTGACTTTAAATGATTAAACACCAACAATATCATTGCAAATCAATCAAATGTCTTCTCAGTTTGCATGAGTAGAAATGCTTTGAGCAATCTATTACATCTTAATTCACTGTGTATATTGTGATCTAGGCAACCACTTGTATTTACACAATGGCCCAGGTGTGATGATTCTCCTGTTGGTGACTTCTAGTAGACTTTACTATTGTGCCTTTGGCCAGAGGTCTTTTCTGCATTTTGTTTTCAGTTAGAATACACAGTAGAAGTTTAACTTGCCAATGGTTAATGTGGTGCAAGTACTGATCGTTATAAATGGCATCACATTAGAGTATAAATAATATCACAAATGAATGATCTTGGCCAGAACCATATTCATTTGTACACCCCATTGACCATCAAAGGAATACATTGATGATGGTGTAGCCTCCCAGGAGCCAAAGAACTAGATCGAATATGTACAAACTTTCTGTAGAATCCATAAAAAAAAAATACTGTACAGAGTTAACGACCTGGCTCTTCTGCAGAATTCATATTTGAGTGTAGATTTTTTTGTAATCATATGTGCAACACCTAACCGTAATGTGCTTCTTACCTGATGCATGCGATACCAATGCTGTTTGTTTAACTAACACCCCTTTTAGATACAAGGACAACCAAATAAACGGTCTTCATTTTAATAGTATATTTCAGAAAGCTTTACTTGGGGTATTTTGTGTTTAAATATTTGTGTTGTTGCACCATTTGTTCCTTTCAATTGATTATCTTTGTTAGCCTTCCCAACCTGTAAATGGGCCGATAAGAGGTAAAAACACTGCAGAGCATTTTTTCATGAATCATAATATAGTTATGCATTTGCATAATTCGATCTTAAACTACTGTAATTTTTGTACTGTAAAAGTCTATTCCAAATAAAATACTTGACAGACCCGTCTTTCCTAAAACTACACAACTAATGGTTTGTTGAGAACAATAAGCTTCACACATTCAAGTTTTTGTAAAGACGTGAATTTATTTTTTCAGGTGTACAGCATCTTTAAATTCTGCTTTACATGGGCTTAGGAGGAGCTCTTGGTGCACCAGCCTGTAAAATAAAGGGGAAAAACAATTTAAATTGATATCCAATATAGACCCTTCTTACTGTGGACAATGTGACTTGTCAATCGCAGGTTTAATAAATAAAATGGTTACATTGCATTCAGGTGTGCCTGTTCCAACACAATACTTACTGACTCACCTGAAGGTAACAAAAATTCATAATTAATGATATTAGTTTCACCTGTGCTTTTCCTGCTATGACTAGTCAAATTATCCACTGTGGATTAGGACTTTGTATAGCTTTACTGAACAGATCTGACAGGAGTACAGAGTACAGTGCAGTAGAAGGTACTCACAGCAGGCCTGAATCTGGGTGGTGGGGTACGGTCCTTCCTGGCCTCACAAGAGCGGTTCCTCACCACCTTACTGTGGATGGCACAGCTGACACAGTAATGCAGCTTCACATAGAGTTTGGGCAGAACATAGGCTGCAGAGTGAAATTAAGAGAAAGGTTCAAATGAGGATTATGCCAGCAGGGTCAAAATACAGACATGCTTGACAGGAAAAATAAACGCAAATACACTTACAGTCAAAGACACTAGCCTCGGAGATGTCTCTCACGGCTGCCGCCTCCACGATGTTCCTGATGACAAACTTCTTGATAGCCTTATCCTTGGGGACACAGCGGGCACAGTTGGTGCAGCGGATGGGCTGCACATGGCCACGACCCTTCTTGGCACGACCGTTATTCCTCCTTTTCTTAGTCTGTAAAACAAATGCTATAGTTAGAGGTACAAATTTCATCCAGACAGCTTGGGTCTTGGTGCTGAACCTCAATTGTTTTAGTACATGAATGTACACAGACGTGGGCATCAAACTGTCAAGTACTGAAAATGGGTATTAATTTAAAAAGGCTTAGCTATTTGACGGCATTTACGAAATGTAGGTTATTTTATTGTTAAGTTTTTACGGTACAGTACTGTGTGTATATATATATATATATATATATCTTAAAAATAATGTACGGCAAACTACTTTGTTTTTTTTAAACCCCAGCCCTACAAACTACACTTTCAAGTCACTTAAATGTTGCAAAGTATTAAGTAAAAAGGCCACGGATAACAAGAGAAATCCCCATAACTAATCCAGTAGTTCCATACTAAAACAATAGCCGTCATCAGTTTGTTGGGGTGACTCTTGTCTCATACACTTTAATACAGCAGCGCATCGTATTACGTGATGGCTGCGGGGACTCGAGTCGGCAGCCATCGAAACACGTAAAACACAAATCTACATAATTTAGAGCTTTCCATTGTATTCAACTGGCGGATTAGTGAACATCATCGTGCGAAACTAACATAACTATTGAACCCACATGTCTCCGCTAAGTTTCCCCGCACATTATCAACATTAACGTCGCTAGTTCTCAGGAACACATGCCCCAAAACGGTTAGCATGCTAACAGCTAGCATTAGGCCCAGACTTCATGTTTAATATACGTAAGTCACGTCGAAGCTTTATCCCCCACATTGTGGTTTAGCTACGTGATACAAAATACACCATGAGAGCTAAGTATGTGTGATTATTAAAATAAAACGACGGTTAATTCAGTTTTCGCCACACGGCAGCCGCTGAAACACACTCACCATGTTGCACGGGAAGCTGGAAAGAGGACCGGAAGAGGAGGCACTGCGAGAAGTAGTGCCATCCGCTCCGCCCTCGAAATATTTAGTATCAAAAACATAAGCTCATCGATATTTTTTATTTATTTTACTTTATACAACATTGTGTGTAATAGTGATCTGTTCAAACGACAAAAAATACACATATGTTCTTCAAGGAAATTATACTAATACCATTATCTTCGCGGAAGGATATCAGGGAAGTCAAGGTGTCATACCAGCGAGTTCTATATTACTGAAACCATTGTGATCACAGAGGTTATGCAGTCGAGCAGCGCCGTACAATAAAACAAGCCCACCTATGTTCCTCAGCTCTCCACGTCGACTGACAGTATTGATAAAAGTGTAAAATATAATGTAATACACCTACTATGTTCTATTGGCCACGTATTCTTCACATTTAGGTGAAAATGCAGATTTTTTTCTTTTTTCTTTTTTATCATCCACGGTTTGCTTACAATAGAAGAACTAGGTGACCAGGTGTTTACATGCAGTTACATTTTTGCAAACGATATCAACATTACATTACAGTTGGCCATTTTCCAAAACATGTTGGGTGGTCTACGAATGTATTTGTCTTACCTTTGAGGCAGCCATTTATTTAAATTGCAAGGCATAAAAGTGATTTTAACTTTGTGGAAATGTCGTTGTCACCGAAGGCTACACTACATCTACTCAATAACAACACATCTTTAATGTAATTTTGAGGAAAAATAAAGACAATCTTTATTGCTGTGGATAACCTAACTAATCAGTTTTTAAGACTTAAATATTGTCTTATCAAAGGCAGCCTGGAAGGTAGAAGAAAGCACAAATTCAATGGTATGCCTTCAAAAATGTTGGAAGTCACCTGTCTGACAGTTCAGCTCAGACAGCACTGTGTTGCTGCAGAGTTTCTATGAGAGCTTTATGTGTGTGTGCTGTTTCCTGTATCTTTAACTACAAACTACAAATACTCAATAAAGTTGATCTATTTGGAGGATGTAACTTCAAACATCTCTAGAAAATGGACAGTAAAGTTTATAAGCACGCAGGAATGACGTCGAAGTGAGGGGAATTTTTAGCAGGAGCGGTTTCATTTAATCAATTTGACTACAGATGTTTATTGACTTACAGCTCTTTTTGCATCCCATAATACAAGTCTCTGATACCTGCCTCTTTTCTTTGGCTGGACCTTCATGGCGACACACTGTGGATCCAGACGTAGGTCAAGATTTAGCACCTGTTGCATCATTTTTTTAATCAGTTACTATCCAGTCATGTTTCATTATAAGGCCATTACTCGACGGTGCTCTGCCATTTACCTGGTTATAAAGGAGCAGGTCTGTGCAGGCTGCTATTTAATTCATTCACCTTAATAAACCTTTTTTGATCCCCAGTTTCTCTGGTCTCGATGTGGAAATGCCGTCGTTGCCTGCTGTGTGAATGGTTGATTGAGGGGAAATTGTACTGAGAAGTTTCAGCCCGCTATAACTGACACACTTAAAAGATAACTACTGTATTTTATAAACACATTGATTCAAATTGCAGGTGTTAATACACATATCAAAAGTCTGTATTCATATGAAATTAACATGAAAAAACTCAAATATTTTTATTTTTATTTTATTTAAATAATGATGTGCCGTGTTCTCATTTCTTCTTGCTCTTCTTATCTTTGGCCTTCTTTTTGTTTGGCTTCTCGGCGTTGGCTTTTTTGTAGAGGTAAAGTCCCACCAAGCCAAGCAGAGTGGGCACCAGAGCCAAACACACGAGGGGGAACACGTCGTTGACCATTTTCTGCCATGACGTCTGCTGTTTCAGAGAAACCACCTCCACCTCAAACTCAAGGGCAGCATCACCTAGAACAAGTTCATGTTACATTTTTTGTCACATCAGCTGTTTTTCACCCATCGACTGTACATCATGTACATAAAATAAATGAGGACATGAAATACAAAAAAAAAGAAATATTAACAAAAGAGAAATCAGTAACTAACTTATATTTCAAATAACGACTACAGTTGTCTTGTTGTCAAGATATTGAATTAATTAAACTAACAACAATTGTTTTATATGTTATTTTTTTTTCCATGTACACATTTTAAATGTTTACACTGGGTGACCAGTTCCTTCATTATGATAAACACAGGCCACTGTAGTTTAATTGAATCATTGCAAATGTCGTATATTCTCACTGTCGTGTATATCAATACGGAGCTGAAAAAAGTCCCCAACAAATGCACAATTTACTCCAGCAACTATTTGCAAAAATGTTAGTATCATGATGTTTTATAAAATCACAGACTTTTTTTAAATAATGAAGCTAAACCCTACACAGACTATCACCTTGTTGGTTTTGGTCTTTTCATGAGATTTGTTGACAATAAGAAAACCTTAGAACAACAGCAGCCGTATGCTTCAAGAAATGTTTAGTGATATTGTGCTGATGTATGTGATCATAGTTGTGTAGAGTTGCACAGTAAAGTGCAAACACTAATCTTCGGTATGTACAGAATTGGGATTTTCTGCAAATAGATACTGCACTATTGAAACAGAGTCCATTGTATTCAATATGAATTAGATTTCTGTATGAGATTTAGTTCAGTACCTGGAATCGTAGGAGGGTAACCTTTTTTTCCATATGCAAGGTGAGGTGGGATAATGGCTTTGATTTTTTGCCTGAATGATAGAAATACAAAAAACACATTTCCTGAGGAAGTATTTCTCAGATTATACAACAAAACAATAGTTATTGAATTGGCTCATGACAGGATAGATATTGAAAAGACAATCTATTGCTACGCTCTTTCTTCCCAGTGGACTTTTACTTTTCACTTACCCTAAGCACACGCCAACCAAGCTTTGTTCCAGACCTGATAAGAAAGTCAGAACAGAGAAAGTTAATCAGCACCACAAGCACATTCCTTAGCCGGCACACAACCGCCTGCAGTTATCTTTCAGTTTTAGGCAAATCAAAATGTCACTTGATTGAGCAACACAAAAGGATTTACTGTTCATTTACCGGGAATAACTGTCCTCTTCCCCAGCTCGACGACAAGAGGATCCATGGATAGTGAAGAGTCGATCACCTTTCCGTCCATCAGTTTACCCTGGTCAGTGAAACATTCAATGTGAAGCATGAGATGGTGACATGAAAGTATACTGAGAGAGATTGTATTGCTTGACTTGTTTAAATGTAATACTTGAGTCATGTTGATGGATTTGACTCAACAGGTAAATAACACTTTAGAAATTATGGAAAATTTAGCATTTTTGATCAATACATAATACACTCATAGTGCGTATCCAAGGAATAGTTAGACATGTTGCTACATTTGCTTTCTTGTCAAAAGTTAGGAAAAAACATTGTTAACATTTTCCTGTCTGCATAAAGCTAAAGGACTGGAAAGTCAGAAAGTTGCCCCGGCTCTGTATAAACTTTACATAATCCACCTGCCAGAACGAGATGTAATGTATCATTTAGTGGAAGTGGCTGGCCAGCAGATTTTGTGGTCAGAGCTATGCTTTTTCTTGTTTCCAGTCTTTGTGCTAAGCTAAGCTAACCGGCTGCTGGTTTCAGCTACATATGTAAAATACAGATATGAAAGTGGGATCTATCTTCTTATCTGACACTTGGCCTGTAAGCAAATAAGCATATTTTCTAAATTGTCCCGAAAAAATCTTTGATAAGAAATAACAGATTAAGGACTATAGCAAAACTAACAACTATTTCTGTATTTCAATCTTGACTAATTAAACACCTGTCACAGTCTTACAGTGTAGTACTGCCGATCAGCTATGCTCAAAACTCCAGTTTATAGCTGTCTTTTGAAGCTCAAAACTTTCAGTTATCTGATCATTTCTGTAAGACAATCTTTCATTCAGCATAGTTCGCCTCTTCTGTGTTATTAAATCATTAAATTAGAAGTTAATTATCAATAGGAAAGTATTCTCAGCCAAATTCGGCTTTTGCTTGATGCTATATTTGTGGCATTGGAGGTCGACCAGTTATCCAATATGTTAAAAATGCAGCCAGTTTAGGCCAAATCTCATAAAACAAGAAGGCACATTCATTATCAGTTCACCTTTTCCCTACTCACAGTGTTTGATTCTAGGATATATTCAATTTGAGATTTTATGTAATTTTATTATGTTGTAATAATTGTATTATTGAATGTATTATAAAATGTACAACGTGTAAATATGTATTCTAATAGCCTATGCATTTTTAATATAGAGTTGTTTTCAATGTTAAACAATGATCAAAACCTATGGCATATGTGCACTATTTATGATAATTTGTTTATAGTGTATGCTGTGTATCAGCCCAGTGTTTTCCTCTCATGTATTACCATTATAATTGAGACATAGTGGATCTTCTTTGCTTTATTTAGTTTTCTGTAGATATCCCATTTGAAACCCTGTAGTTGAACAACACATTGGCTAACAGCTGCTAACTACATTACCTGACATTAAACATGTTGTTGCTGTACCATGCAGCTTCAATTAATATACAACTGTGAGTTTATTTAAGTTCCTGATGATCCACATGCCTGTGGACTGAAAAGCACGAGCCTCCAGTGGGCTTTACTGCTGACGTGTTGCACCGCCCCATCACAGAGGCGAGTTAAAGCCAACGAGAAAGAGCCAAATAAAACAACCTGAGGGACAATACACCACAATCCATCATATGTTAAATAAATAAGACTTGTCTAACATCTGCTGACCGCAGATCTGTGTGTTGTTGCTAAATGCACAAACATAGCGGTACGAGTCCACATGGTGCCACATAGACAACAACTGCTTTCGTCATCAGCTGGGCCGGGTTATACACATTATTACAACATAAAGCAGGGGACTAGATTGTTTTATTGGTTTCAACAAATGTGTCTCTGACTTACCGTGTAGTGGATTTGCAGCGTGTCTCCCATCGTGGAAAGTACAGAGCAAGTTTCGGGTTTCACCTTGGGTCAGAAGAGTTAACTGTTAACGCTGCTGCATGCATTTGGTCATTGTGTTAAGATCAGCTATGTTACTGCAGTAGGCCCATGCCTGTGTAACACATATCCCACTCACCAGGGTCTCCACCTGCAGCTCCTCGGCTTCCCCGTCTTCTCCCTGTGCGAGTCCACAAGTGAAAGCTCCGAGCAGCAGCAGGAAAACGCAGCTTTTCATCGTAAACTTCTGGAAAACAGCGGCCATCCAACAACTTCCGTGTCTTCTTCTGCACTCAGGAGAGAGCTGCGCGCGAGCCCTTGTGTGTCCAAAATGGCTCAGCGCCGATTAATGCTGATGTGTTATAACGCTGTGGCGATAAGGACTCGCGGCCCGTGGACGTTGTCCCAACACCTGGGTCTCCCTGAAGAGCCCGCCTCAAAACATTCCGCCAGCATCCCATCAGGCTGTCGGGGGGAGAGAAGCGGAAGCGGGGAGAGAAGAGGGGGCGGTGCTGCGCAGCGGCGAGCCGGCGCTGCTGCTCCATGCGGGGGCTGCAGGAGCACACTACTTATTTAACACATTATTATGTCCTACTCTTTAAGAATTTAACACTGAAAAAGTAATTCGTTTGTGGGTGTGCTTTTATCCGCTTTGAATGACATTGGTCATGGCAGCAAAAGCAAACAACCCCACAGCTTTCAAATGTTGCTAAACTCTGATTGGTGCATGGCAGTATTACATCACCTTTTCCCAAATGAGCCGACTTCCAACCCTGTAGAAAAGCAAGATCATAGTAACAACCAGGCCTGGACGGGGACAAAAATTCGGCCCTGGACTTTTTGGTCCAGACTGACCCACCACAATCCGCGCGCAGATACTGTGCCAACTCGGTCCGTTGATGTACTGTACATATAATCACACAAGCCCTTAATAATACTACTATACTGAAATGGGTCATTGTCTCCTTGTCTCTTATTTGATGTAATTTAATCTGAAAATTTCCATAAGTAAGTGTTCAAAAAAAAGAAAAGCATGGACAATAAACCATAAACACTGACAGAAAAAAATAGGTTAAGCACATTTGAACAAATTGGAGCTTAAAGAAAGTATATTGATACTTAAAACACTTTAACTCTGGTGACCTGATTTGTAATTATAAAAATTGTGAAAAAGCAGATCTGCATGCTCAAACCACAGCACCATAAAATAGTGGTTAATTAATCAGGATAGTATATCATTTTCCAACATTTTAGAACTAGATTTACACCACACGCTATCTATTATGTCAAGTAAAGTTCATAGACAACGTTTCTGAACATTTAGTGAATGAGTGTTTATCCACAACATCAACATGTTAGCTAGCACACTCACCTGCCATCACCACCACCAATCTCCTCCACCCCTTCCTGTATGTTGTAACTTGTTTTATTACATTATATACTCTTATTGTGAAGAGCATGGAAACAGGAAGTGCTTTTACTTTGAAGGCAGAAAGTACAATGATACGTGCTTGTTGACGCTAACTAATGTTGATGTTACGTGTGGAAAATATATACATGTCGGGTGCAAGAGCGCGTTCTCAATGCTTTAACAGTTGTAATGCTGCAGTTCACCAGTAAAGTGAGTCCATTCATACCAGACGTGTCTTGGTGCTCATTAGAAGCTCCACTTCATGACACTGTGCCACCATGGCAGCGGGAGCCTCACTTTCACTGTCCGACGACACCTGAGAGGGACCCGCCGCGCCCAGCGCAGCCAAAGCCCCGGAGCCGGAGGCTACGCCACCGCCGCCGGCCCCGCAGCAGCAAACATGTTTATTATATTTCTGCTCTTAGCAGCATCAGTTGCGAGAGCTTTTTTTTTCTTTTCCCTCAGTTTTTCTGCACCGCCTTTTCGTTTTTTCTCCATTTTTTCTTTCTCTTCTCTCTCACAGTGTCACAACCGTCACTAGACGGTAGTGCTTTTTGTTGTCTTGTCACTTCCTGTTTTACTTTGAAATCATCCTCCTGTGTCATGTCTGCTGTCTTTACTTCCTCATGTGTGATTACCTCTCCCTGCCCTGATGTGTTTCACCTGTGTCTCGTTAACTCCCCTCCCAGTGTGCATATATACTCTGTGCTTCACTTGTCTCGTTGCCAGTTCGTTTTTCTTCACTTGTGAGTCAACTTACCAGCGTTTTTCCTGCCTGATATCCAGTTCTGATTCCGACGTCCCTTCGTTTCC
Organism: Taurulus bubalis; assembly: GCF_910589615.1. Classification (NCBI taxonomy): domain Eukaryota; kingdom Metazoa; phylum Chordata; class Actinopteri; order Perciformes; family Cottidae; genus Taurulus; species Taurulus bubalis. Next base: position 15,898,706 of record NC_136593.1, on the reverse strand, counting down.
GAGTAAGCCCGATCCCTGCCTGTACCTCTGCCGAGTTTGACTGCCTTCCTGTGAATGACCCTGGACTGTTTACGTTGGCGATTCTACTCTCCCCTGAGTGAGACAGCTGCTCTCACCACAGCGGGTCAGAGCCTTGCCGACCGGCCTCAGTCCCTCCCCAGTTACATCGGGAGAACCTTCGGCGGTCCTTCTCCAGAGACTCTATCCTGTTGCAATATTACCTTTATCAATAAAGGAATTCTTGTGAACTTTACTCTCTGCCTCGGGTCGTGCATTTGGGTTCTTTCATTAGTGCTCCGGCGTGACACACAGAATGCTAATGATGTGTCATTAGCTCATCATTAAAGGTGATTGGACGAGGGGGGATCTGGAAAATGCGTGGGCGGGACTACTGGGCCTATCATAGGGCCACTGGGCCTCTTATGCGTCTTTACATACAAAAAAATACAAAAAAGGTCAGCCACTGCCGGCCCATTACTGACCGGCCCACCGGGAAAACTCCCGGTACTCCCTATGGCCAATCCACCACTGGTAACAACCAGAGTTGTTCTGTGTTTATGGACCACATGAAGAATTTTATTAAGACATTTCTTTACCAGGGCCTTTAAAATCATATATGACTGCTCCACATGTGAGCTCAAAATATGTAAAACAAACATTGTGTTGTAAAAAGTAGATTCACTCATATTTAACGATATAATTCTTATATATTTGTTAGTAGTACAAAAAAAAGATGTTCTCAAAAACTGCCAGAAACATTGAGATATATTTTCTTCACGACTCACTTTCATCACTTATTTTTAGTTTCAGTGTAACGTACAATCCTGTCCTTCAGTGGCTTGTTAAGGGTCATGAAATGCCAGCGAGTCACAAATGAAGCAAATAAAATATAGCTTAATTAACAGAAGTTTGGAAATGTAAAACCACTACATGTATTGTGATGATCCAGGAAAAGGATCATCACACATTTAACAACTTTATGGACTCGTGTTGCTGTCATCTATAAAGTTCTCTCACTGCCCGTTGCTTTTATTTGAAACAATGACCTGTAAAACTACAACCATTTGAACCACCAACTGTCTCAAGTCCTCTGTTTGCCATCAAGACTTGTGCAAGTATCACCGGAGCAGATTGCAGTATTTGTGCCACATGCTCATGCATTAGACAAAGGCTAGTTTTTCCTGCAGATAAGTTAGTTTGGTAATAAACTCTGTTAGATGGTGCTAACTAAAACAAACCGAGGCTGCTCAGTGATAAATGTGGTGTGATGCCATGCTGCTTCAGGCTCATCACTGTGCTGCTTATTCATGTCTGACTACCGAACCCTGGTGAGCAACCTTGTATCTTACATTATGCCAAACGCCTTGTAAATGTGCGGTCAACTTAACTTAAATGGCTGAAATGACAGGAAATACAGATTCCCTGTAAATCAATATGATCAGCAACATTAAAAACAGTGTAGCACTGAAATATAAATGAATGACTTATCTTTGTGTGCAAACTAAAAATAAAACCTGCCTCCTCCATAATACTGATAATGATATTTCAACTTAAATTTAGAGAATGTGCTTCGTTCAAATATTGCACAAGTGTTATGCAATACTTAAGAGCATGTCACCATTTCCTGAAAACTTCATAACTTCACACATAACAGGAACTTTGGAACTTGACACAGGGTGTCAGGCTCAGTGGCAAATACATTCATTACAAATCCAAATGATTTCTTGTAATTTCTACTTATTTCCAGTTAGCGCAAATTCCTGAACTTAATGTTCATACAACCAATACAAAGTTGGTGAAGCAAGCATGTGGCTTTTGGTCATCTCTTGTAAAACCTGAGCTGGTTTACAGTGTTTTAATGAGGGAAGCTGGAGATGCTTCTCAGCATTTGGTATTGTGAGTGTGTTGTGAACCCATTCTGCTAATGTACTTCATTCTTCTTTTTTTTACATTTACTATGATACATTAACATAATTGCAAATAAAGTTCCTATTGATGTTATGTTGAAGAACTAAATTAGCTGGCATGGAAACTTTAATGGCTAAAGCTTAACCTATATGTTTAGGATTTATCTGTTGTTACCAAGGCCAAACTTTGCAAAGAGGGACACTCCAGAGCGAATTGTTACCATAAATTCCACCTGCAGCATTACTGATATTACCACAGGGCCCAATATGAAACTAGTAATCTACCCTGGGAGTTACTCTGGTGTGCACAGGGGGAAACAGGCCCCACACACAGAGCTAAAATGCCTGAAATCATTTGTACTGGTAGACCATGGGTATGCAGGGCCTTTAAAGTAAAACTAACTACCTTAAAGTTTCCTCTACATCGCTCATCTACTGCAACAGTACAGCTTTTCAAAGACAAAGCCGTGCTGTGGCGAGAATGTTCTAAAAACGGATAGAAATGTGCCACATAGTTTAAAATCAATAAATAACTCACAGTCCTCTCAAAACGACTGTCAACAACATTACGGTTTGGTTTTTGCCTCAAATCTCGCGAGATCGCGTTTACTGCTGAGTTGTCCCCGCAAGGTAAAATCCAGTGAGGCGTTTAGTAGAGGACTACTCGGCAGAGGTAAGTGAGGGTACTGGCACCTCCACCAGCCTGATAATATACGCATGGTGTGTTTGATGGCCGGTTGTTTAGCTCCGGGCTGAAGCCGCGGCGGGCGGCTCGCCGGCAGCAGGATGCCTGCTGAAGGGATGAGCGGATGGATGAATGGGGTGGGTCGGGACGGAGGATATACGATAGCCACCGCGGCGTCTCATCGACACGGCGATTACAGCTCAATTAGACCGACAAAGTAGTTTACAACACACTGGATAGCGAGGAAACTATCAAGCATGGTAACGTTAGCTGGAATTGAGAGGTAATCGTTTGGTTAAAGCGTAGCGATGTGCGGGGCCAATGTCACGTTAACGGCTAATAACGGTGGTATAGCCGTTACGTTACCTAATGTTACCGTAGCAACCCTGGCTAGAGGTGAACGTGACTTGAGTTAACGTGATCAGGCGGCCGGCATGTTGTGGCCTTGCTCCCACACAAACCACCACTTAACAGCTCATATTTAAACCTGTAAACCATCTGTGAGCTTCAGGCTGTGACAAGTGTGGTGATCCTCTTCAGCACCATGGACAGCTAGCCTCACATCGACTGACGACCGTATATGTATTTTATCTTCTATTTTCAGTGTGTTTATTGATCCACTGATGTCTATTTGATATGTATATATAGTAAATGGAGATCAGTGGACCTTTTATGTTCTGTTGACAACTATATCTGCAAAAGATGTTTGGCCTCTTAATATTCAGAATACTCGACTGCAGACTCGTGAAAATGTGTTCCTCTGTCCCTGTTTTAGTCCAGGTGGTTTTGGGGTTGTAGTTGAGACGGAATGTGTTCAAGCCAGGCCTTGTAATGTAGGACATTTTGCATGTGCTCCGAGGGCTTGGCGTTATTGCAGGCTAACATTTGAAGGAGATGAAAAAAAAAAAAAAAATCAGCGAGAAGGGTCTGAGCAGATTGTGCTGCAGCCTGGAGTCATGGCACTGACATGCATCTCCTTCACCCGCTCTGTGATAATGACTGTGGGCAATTAGCATAGCTTGCACCTGTCTTGAGGGTGTGCATGTAGAAGTGGGAGTTTCTGGCATAGTGGTGCAGTCTTTTCAGAAAAGGGAACTGTGAGCTTGAAGCATTCCTTGATAGTAATTCAACCAAGGTGTTACGGACAGGTCAGCTGATTAATTATCCTCTCTTTCGTTCAACATGTGTGGGATTTAGAACAGCATCCTTGGATTTATTTTATCTTGCAATATAGCAACGCACATAAAAGTATTACTAAATTGTTATTTCTTCTGCTCCCTTTCAGCCCTCCTTCATAATCTATCCCTGCTGGACGAGTCTAACTTTGTAGAAAGGCATCTGTAATCACAATTGTAGCCACACACTGATATTAAAGAACTTCATCTGAATCATGGGGAACATTTTTGGGAGTTTGCTGAAGAGCCTCATAGGGAAGAAGGAGATGAGGATCTTGATGGTGGGGCTCGATGCTGCCGGAAAAACAACAATCCTCTACAAGCTCAAACTGGGGGAAATAGTCACAACCATCCCAACCATTGGTAGTTGCACAGTCAAAATAACATATTGCCATGCACACTAATGAGTGGACCACCATGTTTGCTTCACATGTTGTGTGACCCTGCTCTTATTTTTAGGGTTTAACGTGGAGACGGTGGAGTACAAGAACATCAGCTTCACTGTGTGGGACGTGGGTGGGCAGGACAAGATTCGCCCCCTCTGGAGACACTACTTTCAGAACACACAGGGTGAGTAGAACTAATCAAAGGGTAGCTCCAGCAAATTTCCCATTTTCCTCTAGAAAATAATGTATTTAGTTTTTTCGCTGTTTCAGGTCTAATCTTTGTGGTGGACAGTAACGACAGAGAACGTGTAAACGAAGCCCGAGAGGAGCTGATGAGGATGCTGGCTGAAGACGAACTGAGAGACGCGGTCCTCCTTGTGTTTGCCAACAAACAGGCAAGAAACTACAACCCTCTGCATGTATACACATATTATACACGGTACATATACATTAATACACAACAGGGTTGTAGTGTAGCATCGACCCACACAAATCCACCTCTTAGTATCTTTGGGATACAAATCTACCTCACGCTGATTATTTGTGATAAAAATGTCAAGACAATATTGTTGTTCTACATATTGAACTAATACAATATGTTAATTTGTGAGCTTTAGTGATGCTGGTTTGCAGATTTCACCTTCGGACAAAGCCAGGCTAGCTAAGCCTGCAAGCTGTAGCTTCATATTCAGTGGGATCAATTTTATCATCAAATAAATGTAGTTCCCAAAATATAAAACTATTTCTTTAAAGTTTGCCTTTCCATTTTTTGTATCACTGTGGCACATTACTAAGTCTGCAGATGAGCATGTCATTTTCAATGAATCTGCGGATTACTTTTGGATTAATTAATTAAGTGATGGTCTCTAAAAATAGTGGAAAATGCCCACCGCAATTTCACAGAGCTCAATTTCCTTAAAAGAATTATCTAAATGATTAGTTTCAATAGAAAAATCAATGAATTTACTTCACATATGCATATAAGTGCACACATCCATCCATAGTAAATACATGAATATTTCAACACAAACAATAAACAAAGATATCTTGCTGATCCCTGGTTTTTAACACTCGCATCACTGAACTCTCGGCTCTTTAACAGGACTTACCGAACGCCATGAATGCTGCCGAGTTAACAGACAAGTTGGGCTTACACTCCCTGCGTCACCGTAACTGGTACATCCAGGCCACCTGCGCTACCAGCGGCGACGGCCTCTATGAGGGTCTCGATTGGCTGGCCAATCAACTCAAGAACAAGAAGTGAGAAGAAAGCTGGAACAAGCTGCCAAACCCGTCCAACCTTTTACTTGTTTTGGGAATGAGGGTGGGAGTTAGAAACAGGGATTTTGATCAATAGGTGAAAAGCAAGATTCTGGGTTTGGGAAAGATTTTAGGCTTTCATTTTCAGTCTGTTGCAGTTCCCTTGTTAAAGGCAGATTATCATATACTTCATATATAACCATTCACACACAACACACACACACACACACACACACACACACACACACCTATTGTCCTTTGGTGTATGTTCGTCTCTGGTGCTGTACCACGTCGCGTGTGACTCCACTGAGTTAGCAATGAGTCAAACAGGACTTTTTGATGTATGTCTTTCAACTGTCAGTCCTCCAAACAAAGAACTCATCTGTGTCGGTTGCACCTGTTTGTTTTCCCCCCAAACAGAGCCATGTGTGGGAACAATCATCGATTTTAATGTGTGAGCAATGCTGAGGCACTTTGATACTCAGATAAAGTGTGTGAGCATGCCCACAACCTGTATGTGTTTGTGCAAGCGGCCCAGTCAGTAATAATCATGAAAAAGACAACGGGACTGGAGTAACACATCCCTTTACTGCCTCATTTTGAAAATACTTTGATATCTGTGGCGTGTTTTTACTACCTGCGTGGCAATCCCAAGAATTGAAGCCGCCCTTTTTAAATAATAACACGTTCTCAGCCGCCTGAGCTGCATGCATTCTGGTTGATCTTGCTAGCATCGTTACATACCTTTCCATCCTCGGAGCTGCATGCATGTTGACGCTGTTTGTGGATTTTCTCTACCTGCCCTCATCGTGTCCTGCTGCTGTTTACAGTAGGATGCAGAAACCAAACCACCAATTTCTGCATTTAGCTGTCAACATGTGCTCGGTCCAGTAAAGTCAGCTTTATGGTCTTTTTAGCGTGAAAGCAGGATACAGAACACAACATTCGTGATATGCACAGCTGTTGCTTGTCTGCCTTCATGTGGGTTCATGTGAGTACTCAAACTGCATCAAGTTGCTCTCGTTTTGGGTGTTTCTTTGTCTCAGACTTGCATATCAGGGGAGGGAGATAACTTTATGTTACTGAATGTGAATATTGTTGATGAAGCTATAAATGACTGTAATATTTATTTGACATGCATATTCCTTTATTTCTGTGATAATTATGTGAATGAAAGCAGGTTAAGCAGAACAATTCACTCATCAGCACATCCTTGACTCACTTCTGAACAGCAGATGAGTTACTGCGTCACCACTGATACCAGCAGAATCCACAGACTTCTGTTATTAAAATGACTTATTGTGTGCCATACATGGGTACTACTACTACTCATATACCAGTGACAGTACAACATATTCTGAATCCACTCCACCAAGTTATGAGTGCATTGTTCATATTCAGCATATATGGTAATCATGAGTTTGATGAGTTTGATCATTTGGGTTTTGTGGCCTTATAGTGATACCGTTTGATTGATTTCTTTTCAGCTCGTTCAGTTCTGATTTTGAGTCATGTATATTTATCTGTACTGAATGATTTACAGCTTTATTTGTCTATGCTTTTGCACCACAGTTTAAAATGATTCGGTAAGTTTTGACTTATTATTTGTTTGTTTTCGTGATTCATATTTGGTGGTCGTTTTCTTTGGTTTTCTTTGGGGTGTAGACTGTGTCTGTGAAACAATGATAATCAGTGCGAACAAAAAAGAAAAAACTTGATTCACTCTGTACCGTTATAGTTACACAAGTAGATACAAAAAGCGGTAAAAACTGTTTCAATGCTGAATGCATGGAGACATCTGTATGTGATGTAAGACAACAAACAAAATCCTGCTGTATTACAAATAAACCCATTTTCTCTATGACCCGGCTCATGAACTGTGAGTGAGTGTTACTGATAGATTTCATATTAACGTCTTAAATCCATATTTACTAGTGACTGAAAAGGCGGAGAAGAGTGTGTTGTGACAAGCTGCCACCAGAAGAGAGCAGCCTTTTGCAAAAGTTTCTGTTGAGGTTCAAAGCATCAAGAGCTGTGTCTACATTTTATAAATCAAAGTGGTGGCTAATTTATCTGTTTGAACCCCTTTAACAACTAAAGAAAATATACTTAACCTCAATAGCAGTGATCTTTGGGAATTATGAGGAAGTAAAGTCAATCACAACTAAATCTTCACTATGGCCACGTCTTGTTAAATTTGTGTCTGTCCGTATCTTTTTATTATGATTTTGGCAACCATGGGTTTCAGTTATTCCCCATCAAAATTCCCCAATTCCCCAATTCCCCATGAAATCCTGATGAAGTAGAAAAGCACATTTGGGTCAAGTAGACTTCATACTTCCTGTTTACCTGTGAGATACACTCGAGGAACACGTTTATCATACGGTAATAACAAGATTCCTGACTTATGCACACACACAAAGTTTCCACTTTGTGTGTGTGTGTGTGTGTGTGTGTGTGTGTGTGTGTGTGTGTGTGTGTGTGTGTGTGTGTGGGTGCATGTGCGTGTGTGTGTGTGTGTGCGTGTGCGCACATGTGTGTGCGCGCATGTGTGTCCTTTGCTACTTTCTTTATTGAGAGTTCAGATGTATGTTCTCCTGCCTCAACCACTTGTGATGTTACAATCTTTTTGTGTGTCCCTGAATTTCTTCTGCTCTTCAGCAGGCTGTTCCTGTAAGGAAATACTTTTGAGAACGACTTCCTGGTCGTGGTCAAATATTAACCATTTGTTTTGAACGCTCTTTGTACATTTTAAATAACTGATTGGAGAAGAAGTAGATGACTCTTTCTGGTGAACACCTGACTGTCCGATGTACAAATCTATGGAATGAAACCTGCTTAGATGGTGAAGTTTGCATTGCTAGTTTGTGTGTATGTGTGTGTGTGTGTGTGTGTGTGTGTGTGTGTGTGTGTGTGTGTGTGTGTGTGTTTGTGAGTGAAAGACAGAGAGACTGGAGCTGCAGGCATAGCCAGTTTCTAGAGCAGTTCAGCTGGCTCGCCCACTCAGGCGACGATGTTTTCATGAAGCTTGAGTGACAAACCGACATGGTGACAACTAGATAAGATGGCTGTGCAACTTGACTAGATTCCTAATAATACTCACATGTCAAGCAATTAGCTGACACTGTTCACTCTGTCACAAATTAGTCCGAAGTACATCAGTACGATCATGCAGCAATAGAATGATACAGCAATAAAACAATCTTATATTACCAGGGCACTGACAAAAAGGAGTGGAGGGGTCAAAGCCCGATCGTTAAGACAACAGATGCATGAAATGTTCCTGAGGATCACGTGTGACAAGGTGACTTGTACAAAGGAGCAGGAAGATAACACATTTTTTTGGGTGCATGATTTGTTGTCTTCTTTAGAGGTTAGAAGGGGTGCATTTATTTTGGTTATGAGGGGGGCAAGAGGAAGTGATTCGCTTGTTCTGACCGTAATAATATGTTGACTCTGTGTTTGCATTTTTCAGTGATTGAGCATAGAAATGTGAAGAGTTCAAATGATGTGTACACAATGTTCACTACATGTATGACACATGCATAAGGGGGCAAATCTCACTCCTGCACATCTTCGCCCACAACGATCAAGGGAGAGAATCAGTGCAGTGTTTTTAGAACAAATGGCATATTGTCACTGGCATCACATTGTAGATGATCTCACTTCTTTTCAGATGCTGGTACCAAAAATCGTGCACATGATAATACATGCCTCTTTCTGATCTTGTCCGTGGAGCTCAATGTGCCATGTAATTACAATGTTCCTGGTTTGATTGTGACCAATTACTCTCTGTCAACATCGCCCATCTTAACTGTCAAACAAAAGTAATGGCTAAATGCTCCATCATCACATTGTTGTGAAAGCTCTGTTGTTGTCTTTGCCTTGTAACATAATAATGTACACCTCACTATTAAACCAACTCTCACACTTTCTTACAGTTTGTTTTCTGTTTTGTTATTTCTGTTTTGTAAATTCTATTTTGTTGGTAATTTGACTTTTGCCATATACACCTGTGTGCCATAGCATGTTTTTATTGTGAAGCACTTTGTAGCCCAACTTTTTTTTTTAATTGCTGAGTAACTTACTTTACTGCCGACGCGCTGTGCACCATCACATTTAAAGCCTTCCGCATCCAAACTATTTGGCCTTGAATAAACACTTGATAAACAAATTATTCATATTGTCATTTTACAAAATGGATCCCACAAACTGAAGACTGACACTTGTCCCTGAATGCATCCATCCATGTGTTTCATGGCCCAACGTATATTCAGTGACTTTCGAGAATGAAACTCTTGATCGACTGCCTCCTCCATGTTTGTAGGTGCTGCGGCACCGGGCCCTCCCACATAAATCAGTGCCAAAGGACCAGACGGTCCCGCCGCTGATTGGCTGCGCGCTGCGATCCAATCATTGCGCTGTAGTGATTCCTCTCTCACGAGATGAAGCGGGCAGCTCGTAAAGTTACGGCTCAGTTAAATGTCAAACAGAGAAAACACAAGCAGGTTTCCACTACAGGGCGGATGTGCGTCTTCATTTGAATACTAGAAGAAAGCCAAGGAAAGGGATGAGAAAGAACATTTGGATTAACTCAGCAACTACGGTTTCTAAATGGATTGAAAGAACCGAGGACGATTTGTGACAAATGTGACAGGAATGTTTGTTTAAAACGTCACCAGCTTGGAAATTTGAGTGAGGATGACCGCTCTCATGAGGAAGGTGCAACAGGTGCTGTGCATCCTGCTGCCGTGTGCTCTCCAAATCTGCAGCGCACAGACACAAGGAGGTGGGCTCACACACACACACACACACACACACACACACACACACACACACACACACACACACACACACACACACACACACACACACACACAAACACACACACAGTTCAGCATCGCTACTTTTAAAATCTCAAACCCTGAATTAGAGTTGCTCTATAGCCTGGTAACAAAACACCTGTCCTATACCTCACAAACCACACGGGAACCTGTTCCGCACACGTACAACCTGTTTGCTGTGAGTCACCCGCACCTCTCCTACGACTCTGTGTGAGCTTTATCATGTTTGTCTCAATTGTTTCAAGGCTTTGCGACAGAGGAGCCCAACCTTACACCACCTGTTGACTGACAACCACATCAGCCCAAAATATATTTCCTTTAAAATTAAAATGAGATAGATAGATAGATAGATAGATAGATAGATAGATAGATAGATAGATAGATAGATACTGTATTCATCCCTGCAGGTGGGGGGGGGGGGGGGGGGGATTGTTTGTAGCAGCAGCAAGCAAAGTTACAGAGTAAACATACAAATATAAAAGTATATACAATACTATAAAATAGCAGAGCAGAACATATTACATTTAAGAAAATTCAAGTATATAAAGTGTATATAAAGTATGTACAGTGAAATAGAAGTACAGTATATACGGTGAAATAGAATAGGCATGAGTATATATAAGTAAAAGTATACTATAATGTAAACATATTAATAATAGTAAAAAGACCTGCTTTAAGTATAATGAAAGTGCATACTTGGCAGAATGCAAAGCAGCAAAACCTCACAATTTAGAGGCTGCAACTTAGTAATGTGTTGTTGCCAACAATGATTCTAATAAAAGTAGCTATTTTACTAAAGTAAAAAGTGTAATACTTCCCTCTGAAATAAGTATAAAGTAGCATAACATGGAAATCCTTAAATACACCAAGATTACTTGAATAAAGATCTACATGTATTCACTTGACGTGTTGGAGGCAGAGAGAGGTGTTGTGATTTGAATCCCAGCGAGACTCATTAAACTTTGACCTCGTGCTCTTGTTGCAGACACCTGGCTGTAGGTGAATCAAGTGGTGCTCTAATTTTGAGAAAAACAATGTGAACATGAGATCATCGATGCTTAGGCCGCTGATGCTCAGGTGACAAAGCCTCTGGCACCTGAAGTAAAAACAGTATTATAAAAAGTCACATGATCACATGAGAAGGAAGATTTGATTGTTTGTAAGAGGTTCTGTAATGTAATGAATACTGCAAATGCGTTTTGAAATCCATAACCAAGTACAAAACACACTAAACTAAGTTAACTTGGTGTGTACGTAATGTTTCATTAAACATGTTTATATTGAATCGGAGTATTGATGCAAACATTGATTGAAACATTTGTTTGTTCAGAGTTAGTCATGTCGACAAGATGAAGACAAAGCAGAGTTTTCTCCCAGCAGTCCTGCTACTTAAGCCAGTTGTTGAACAGGATTTTGTTGTGCAGTAACCTATAGTTATGAAAGAAATGCTGTTATGTTGACGTAGAAAGGTGTACATGTACACCATGTACTTTTGATCAACATGGCAGTTGTAATATGAGGTTAATTGGCCAACCAGACTAGAATAAAAATAACCAATGGTAATATAGTTGTTGTTTTTTCCACACAGCACACACACATTAGACAAACATGTTCACGTTGTAAGTAAACAACACAGATATAGCCAACTTGTCGCACATTCATTTTAAAATACAGTTGTTGTGTCAAAAATACCATCATGACAAAATTATGCACATGTCATGTGTCAGGGTTTACATGTTTGACGTTTCAGGGGGGGGCTCATGAATCAGTGTAAAATTAGATTTATTATCTTTCAAGAAAACAAAAATAGGTGGTGCCTCTTTAAATTGCGTCTGTCCTCTTACAGGTGTGACTTCAAAAAGCAAATATGCTGCCGCTCCTGTTGCCAAAGCATGATGTTAAGAAACTCTGTGTGCTTTAGTCTCTTCATCAAAGTCGGAGTGGTCCTGCACGCTGGGAACACACAAAATAAATCTTACAGTTCATTTGGCAGTGAAACCCAAAAATAAAATAGTTCATGTGCTCAGGTGTCTTTGTGTGTGTGTGTGTGTGTGTGTGTGTGTGTGTGTGTGTGTGTGTGTGTGTGTGTGTGTTTGTGTGTGTGTGTGCGTGTGTGTGTGTGTGTGTGTGTGTGTGTGTGTGTGTACGCTCACTTGTAAGGTATGCAGTAATCTCTGGCACATCCTGTGCCAAGTTTCTGTTTACCTCAGTCATCGTCTCAACCGCTTTATTGAGCTTGTTTATCTCCTCCTCCTTTTCTTTTCTTTCTCACCCTCTCTTCTTTTTGAAAAAACAGCTGCACTTGACCCGTGTTGTGTTTTTTCGTCATGTGTTGGGTTACACTTTAGTGCCTGGGACAATGAGCCCATTTTGCTTTGAGTTCATGTCCTGTATATGATAGTTATAATGGAGTATGTAGGAAGGCAGACATGCGGTGTCTGAAAAGAGTGAGCAAGAGACTTGGCACTAAGACACTCAGTCTCACAAAAAAGGGCCAATGTGCGCATGTGCACTTGTTAATGTGTGTGTGTGTGTGTGTTTGTGTGTCGGTGTGTGCATTAACTCTGAACCCTCCACCCCATTCCTTTTTTCTCCATCATCCATCTGCCAACACTGAAAGTCCTCCTTTGACAGAAAAAAACCCACTCAGCCTGTTGAGATTCCCAGCTTCTGCAGCTACACTTTGTGTATTGTCCGCACACTGCATTGCATGTGTGTATACCGGTTTGTCCCCCTCTAGAGTGAGTTTTGCTTGAACTGTATGCATACTGTACAGACTGTGACGTGTGGAAGGTTCTTGAACGTACGTGCACAGATGTTGTTGAGTATTTCCCAACAGGCAATTCAAACGGCGTAGAGTCAACAGCAGCAAGTCATCCACTGATAGCTTAAGGTGGGGTTGATAAAGAGCTTCACCCTTAAGCAGCTCATAAACTGACATGATTTCAATTGAATGGCTTTTAATGAGCAAAAGTTTCTAAAAAGTATATTAGTCATTGCAACTCATGGTGATAACCCTGACATGAAGCAAAATGGGGGCATCTATAAATCGTTTAGTTACTAATGTTAAAGAGATAATGTCCTGTTTCACTGAAGGAGATTTGGTCACAACTGAGGCCGATATATGGGTCAAGCTCTAAAAACACATAATACTCATTAGTCTTAGACAAAAGATCATCTGATATCAATTATATTGACATGGTCATTATTCAGTGATTTTATTGTAGGACATCTGACCTATATGTAATCAGTCTTTTCAAAATGGTGTTTTTCCTAATAATATCAAAACCGTGCCGTCAAGCTCCCAAGTCAGAATAACAGTTTTCCTGTTGTTCCCATTTTTTTACTTGGCATGAATGCACAATTTGACCCTGTCTGCTGAGTAATTGCTAAGATCTTTCAAACTCAATGCCCCCTGTTTGAAACATGTTCTGTTAAACATGTTTAGTCCTCTTAAATCCAGATCGCCCATACAGGCTTATTTTCTGGGAGCAGCTCCCTCCAGAGACAGAACTGACATTTAGTAGTACTCGTCCTTACAAGTGAACTCATCTTAGTGTGTAAAGGCAGTGGGGATTCCCTTTAAAGGGTCAGTCAGTTCACCCAAATTACACTAAAACACATCTTACACTTCCCACTAGCCACACTGGTCAACACTTGGACACATTATTAAAATGTCTGCCTTTGAGCCTCCTGCCTCCACGGAATTGTTACATTTAAAATAATCAAAAGCAACTTGTTATCTTCCGAACAATGTCCTGATTATTCTTGATAATCCACATGTCACTTTGATGAGACGTTATTTCTGGAAAGAAAGCTTGAATTCCATTCACGGCTGGAGTTTCCCAGATTATAAAACAAAATTCATGCAATGGGTGTTTTTGTGAGTTAAGTGAATTGACCCTTTGAGAAATTTGGTACAGAGCCAGTTCCTGGGAACGCAATAAGGTGACTCTTATCAGGACTTTATGGACATACTCATTGCATGCATGCATCTCTCTCTCTCTCTCTCTCTCTCTCTCTCTTTCTCTCTCTCTCTCTCTCTTTCTCTCTCTCTCTCTTTGCCTCGTAAGGTTAATGATCATTAGCCCTTTTATGCCCTTGTTGATCATGTTGTCGTACTCGGCTCCATTTTGACTCTGTTGTCAGCAGAAGGAATGTGCTTGTGAGTGTCGAGCACATATCAGGTGTGTGACCTGAGTGTAACAAAAACATTCCTTATATCCTCAATGAGTGCAACAAAATCAACAACAAGTCCACAGGAGTTAACTGGTTCGTGATTATGTTTAGACTGAGATAAAAGGTTTAAGTTCCCTAGAATACCAAAATAAAATCACTATTGTTTCTAGTGATATCCAGTTACTATGCAGTTTTATTCACTCCTGTTTTGAGACATAAGTCTTTGAGATTTCTGCCACCATCCCCAGAGAAATGGAGGGCCATGGGACTTTGTTTGTGGTGCACAAATAATTAGAGAGGACCTTATTTATCTAAAACAAATCCAGAAACAGTATCCTAATTACTCTGGATAATCCATCTTCATAAATTCAGATTCAGATAACATATTTGGAGGTTTAATTATTACACCTGTATGATTGATGAACATAGTGTGCTGCTGTAAAGGCCTCTGTTCTCTGAGAAGAATTTCAAGTGATTTTGGAGCCCGGTTGCAGTGATTCGCTTCCATTTAACCACAAGAGCATAAGTGAGGTCAGGGACTGACGTGGAGCGATAAGGCCCGGCTCGCAGTTGGGTCTCCACTCATCCCAAAGGTGCTGGATGGGTAAAGGCCAGTCAAACTCTTCCATACCAAATGACAAGAGGAAAACCATTTATTTTTGGACCTTGCTTTGTGCAGGAAGTCAGTGTCATATTGAAACAGACCTTACCCATGGAAGTGCACTATTATATCAAAAACATATGTTGAATCTTTAGAGTTCCTTTAAGTTGAACTGAGGAGACTAGACTATTGAAAAACAACCCTAGACTAAAAGTATGAGGACATATTGCGTTTGCACAATGTGTATATTATCCAGTGCGTGTTTGTATTTTTAGTCAAAGTACATGACATTGAGAACAATAATCATGTTTAATTCTCTTTCCTCTCTGTCCTTCCCTTTCTCTCTGCTGCTTCTCTCCTGTCTGACATTTGAATAGCAAAGCAGCCTTCAAGTGACGCTAAATGGCTGAACTCCCACAGGCCATAAACAAGGCCTTGTATGTTTGTCTCAGAGAAGGACATGTCCCGTGTACAATCCTCAGCTTGTTTCACACTGTTACAGTACCTCCATTGATATTGTGTGAGCAGGGAACACAGTGGTGGTATAAAGCACACACTGTTCCCTCAAAAATTATTCAACTACTTTAATTGTATTGTGATACAATTGCGTAAAACATCAGTGATTTCTTTTTCTTTTTGACTTTTGTGACACTATACCCTAAAAGATGCATATACTAATATACTACTGATGACTGACATTACTGTCTCTAAAATGCAAATAATTGTACTACAAATCTCACGACTGTTCTTAGCTAGACATGAAGCGAGCCAATACAACATGGTGTGCATGATTTGTAAGTTATTAGCATGGTTACAAATGTCAATGGGATTTTTAATGAGATTTGTCAAAACCCAGCACTTTGGGGTTCACTTTGGCTCTTTATTTAAAAAGGCTACACATTTTCTCAAAACTGCAGTGCACTGTAGTTTAAAATGTTTATATTTGTTGAGGACATTTTCAGCTGCGGATTAATACATATTTGGGGTTTGTGAGTATTTACAGCAGTGTGTAGGATCAGCAGAATGATTTTTTGGGTCGATTCATTTTTGTGTTGTTTTTGGTCTTTTCATGGGATCTAAACATATTGGCATTAACAAGAGTTTGTTCTTTGCTTTTGCAGTAGTCATTTGTTCCGGCACCAAGAACGTTCTGAGCACGACGGGAAACTCTGAGATCCAGTACAACCTGATGACAGAGATGTACACCGGCTGTGAGATCGTGATGGGCAACCTTGAGATTACCATGATGGATCACACCAGAAACTTCTCCTTCCTGCAGGTGAGGAGTCATGCACTCTAATCTATAGTGAGAGCAGATCATCAATACTACTTTCACAGAGCTATTGTTTTTGTGTCATTGCAAAAAACGGCATG
Organism: Taurulus bubalis; assembly: GCF_910589615.1. Classification (NCBI taxonomy): domain Eukaryota; kingdom Metazoa; phylum Chordata; class Actinopteri; order Perciformes; family Cottidae; genus Taurulus; species Taurulus bubalis. The sequence goes on along the minus strand of NC_136593.1, from coordinate 15,882,295 downwards.
GTAACCAGTCTAGACAAGGATATGGATTAACATTAAGCCAAATCTTTGTCACCGTCTACTGTCTCAGATGCACAATGAGCTCATTTATATCCTTTTCTAAATCAATCACAGCCATGGTGAAGCACAGTTACTGACAATACAAGCAAAACACACATGTTGTGACTGATAACAATCACTATGACTAACAAAATCAGAGGAAAGTCGGTAAATGTTCTTCTGGACGCCTGTATTTTCTTTCATATCCCCTTCTCATTATTTTCTAACCCTGCAGTCTATCAGGGAGGTGACAGGCTACATCCTGATCGCCGTCAACGAGTTCAGCCACCTACCTCTGGATGACCTGCGTGTCATCAGAGGCACCACGCTGTATGAGGGCCAGTACGCTTTGGCTGTGATGGTCAACTACCAGAAGGACGGGATGTACGGCCTGCAAGAACTGGGCCTGACACACCTCACAGGTACACAGGACGTCACTCGGTTAGTGTGTTCAAGTGTGGGAGGCTGGATAAGGATGTGACACTCGGTTACTGTTGGAGCTCCCACACCCACACAGTGCAGCCACACCTGCACAGTGTACCGGTCGCCGGCGAGCTGCGGTGTGTGCAGGCGCAGTGATGTGAAGTTCCTGGAATGTCTCAACTGCCATTGTAATATGAGCTCTAGTACATTATACTGAGTTTGTTTAAGCAATAGTAAAGGATGAGTCATGGGCCCGTTCAGGCTTGCTTTGCTAATTATCTTTCCCCATTTAAATGCCTGTGTGCCGCCCACAGAGATACTGGAGGGAGGAGTCAAGATCATCCAGAATAAGTTCCTGAACTACGCACCGCAGGTGAACTGGCTGGACATCGTGAAGGATGGAACAACAAATATCATGATTGAGAGCAATGGGCCTGAAAGTGAGTGGAAAAAAATGAAACACACAAGCATCAATTACCTTCCATTTTAATGTCATACTTTTGCTTTGGTCTGCTTTAAAATGTAAAAATGCACCTTCTGATAATACATGTGTATTGTAGAGCCTTGTGACGAAGCATGTGGAGACCTTCCATGTTGGGGTCCAGGAAATGACACGTGCCAGATCTGTGAGTGACATTTACTTCCCATGGATCAACTCAGTTCTGGTGTCTTTTTCTTTCTGAAAAAGTTGCACGTGTAAGGATGTTGTATGGGTTGGCATGATGGAGGTTCTAATAACTAGTTACTATACTCTCAACTCTTTCAGTGACAAAGACTGTGTGCGCCCCTCAGTGTAACAGCCGATGCTTTGGTAGAAACCCAAGCGAGTGTTGTCACATTGAGTGTGCCGGAGGCTGCACTGGACCTCTGGATACAAACTGCTTTGTGAGTCTACTGCTTCAATAGTCCTTTTAACACAGATGACATTTTTCCACGTCACAGCAGGTAAAGCACAGGTGTATAATATGAAATTAATGGTGGCTAATTTCCATTAAGCAATAACGCACTGGGACATTTGAGAAGAACAGACCCACCATTGTGTGGTCTTCTTACTATGACTGATCAAAATGTTTGCTGTGAAAAAGTTTGATCATAAATATAAACAAACAAAACATATCTATAAGCTGTGTTGTTTGTATCTTCAGGCTTGCAGGAACTTCAACAACTCGGGCGCCTGCGTGCCCGAGTGTCCCCAGACCCTCATCTACAACAAGTACACATTCAAAGTGGAGCCCAATCCCAATGCCAAATACCAGTATGGCTCCATCTGTGTGGCCCAGTGCCCTCGTGAGTTGACACACACTGCCTATTATGTTCACACAGACTCACAGTTCATATACAGTTGCTGTTCTCCTTATAGCATCAATGCACTTTTTATGTTTGTACAATATCTTGTTCAGCATTCCAAGCTTTTCATAAAGCAGCAGTTGCATTTTGTTGTTTCTTTTTTAAAGTTAACTTTGTGGTGCACGGAAGCTCCTGTGTAAGCAGTTGCCCGCCTGATAAAATGGAGGTGGAGAAAAACGGAGTGAAAAGATGTGAACCTTGTGGAGGCCTCTGTCCAAAAGGTATTTTTAATTCAACAAAGAAGACAATTGTTTAATGCAACTTAGAGACAAGCTGGGCTAACAGTGTCCCTGGTGATTATATTATATTATAATATATTATGTTATGTTATGTTATATATTATGTTATATTATGTGTCAGCAGCATGTACTGTATAGCTGGTCAAAATGGAACAGATATAAATTGTTTTTCTGTACAGTTGGTTAGCTAAATCAACAAGAAAGTATGTTGATCATATTTTTTGTATTTAAAATATGAATCTGCTGTCAAATAAATGTGTTTAAATAAAAATGTCTCAATAAAATGTGGAGTAGGTGTAGAATAAAGTAGCATAAAATGAAACTGACTAAGTAGCTAACAATTTTAAGTACAGTATTTGAGTAAATGTACTCAGGTATTTCCAGCCCTGTACTAGTTGGCTCTAACTGACTGTATTTGCTCTGAACCTTTTCTTCTTCCTCTTCTTCCTCTTCCTCCCAGCTTGCCATGGCACCAAAGAAGGGACAGCTAAACAGACAGTAGATGCTCTTAACATCGACAGTTTCATTAACTGCACTAAGATCCAGGGCAGTCTGCACTTCCTGGTGACCGGGATCGAAGGGTAAACTCATACACAGTTGCCATTAATTCAATTAATTAATTAAGTAATTGCGGTATATAGTAGGTTAATAAGTATTTTCATTTGTCCTTTCTGGATGCTTTTTTTGGAACAGGTCTTTATTTTTTTAATCTTTTGTTTTCTCTTTCCAAAGTGATGCTTACAACGATGTACCAGCCCTCGATCCAGAAAAACTGAAAATCTTCAACACTGTTCGGGAGATTACAGGTGTGTTGAAACCTTCAATGTACATTTTTGAAAGTCACCTCACAGTGTTTTGCAGACTGGTTAAGTTCTCTGGAATACAATGTCTTTCTTTTCAGACATCCTCAGCATCCAGTCGTGGCCTGAAAACCTGTCTGACCTGTCAGTCTTCTCCAACCTCCAAACTATTCAGGGCAGAACACTTTACAAGTGAGCTTCATTCTAACATTGTTTTTGTTTCTCTTGTTGACTAAGGTCCTGTTATAATTGTGTTGTTGTTGTATATTTTACTGCATTGCAGACTAAGCATCACTGGCATGAATCTGATTGTCTTGTAACTCTTTGTTCCCTTGTTATACCTTGTGTTTACCCCATGTAGAGGAGTGAGCTCTAGAAGGTACAGTAAATATTGAACATATATCCGCCTCTATCCGCCTCTTCATGCATCTCGGTTTAAAATCATTATTCTTGGTTTAAATATTATTATACTGTATTTTACTTTACAGTACTGGGATTGTGTGATTGAGATGGTGGTGGGTGCAACTCTATAATGAATTTACATGGTTTATTTGCATGCTTTTTCTGATTGGTTATTTGGCTGCAATATTTGGGGATGTGATGCTGTATTTTTATGGATCCAACAAATTATTTTATCCTTGTGAGCAACTGAACTCCTCATGGCAAAGTTGAATCACTTCTGACTACTCACGTAATGTTGAAATGTAAATACCACATTGTTTGTTTTGTAGCTTTAAAGTGTTTTACATTGACACACATTTACTTGAATATATGTAGTTTCAATTTCTCTTTCATATTTTCTGTACGTAATTACAAGTTCTGCAATTTCAATGACATAAATATAGAGGGACTTTTGTTTTTTAAGGTTCACAAATTCAGACATACAGTCAAGTCCCAAAAAAAGGTTTCTCAAATTGGATCAGTGACATTCACTAAATGAGCAATCAAGCCAGAATAAAATCAGACCTGTGTGCGATCAGTTTATGTCCTGTCATTTATATGATTTTGAGTAACTGGAAACCCTGGATACTTTAATATTTTAAATCTGTATTTTTGTATAAATGTTTAAACCTCACAAATTCAGAAAGATGATCTCCAAAGTAAAATATAGTTGCGCATACAATTATGAAGCACTTCTTTGCTTCTTTAGTATTTTCAACACAATCAGAACATTGTCAACTAGTAATTTCTTACACAGCATTTATTTTCTACCTTCTATTTCAGAGGATACTCTCTTCTGGTGATGAAGATCCGCTCTTTGACCTCGCTGGGGCTACGCTCGCTGCGAAAAATCAACGATGGCGGCGTCTATGTCACAGGAAACCAGGAACTCTGCTACCATGACACCGTCAACTGGACGCGTATCTTGACCAGCGGCTCTCGCCCACAGCGACGCCAGAAGCACATTGACGTCAAGGAAAACAGACCGAGAGATGAGTGTGGTGAGTGAGAGAAGATAATTTTTAACCAGCTCCAGTGTTCAGTGTTCATGATGATGATACAGTATTGTTTTGTTCTGTTGTGTTTGCAGTTGGTGAGGGCCATGTGTGCGACCCCCTGTGCTCCTCTGATGGCTGCTGGGGCCCGGGGCCAAACCAGTGTCTGTCTTGCAAGAAGTACAGCAGGGTTGGAACGTGCGTGACAGATTGCATGTTCTTAACTGGGTGAGTCTTAACAAAAAAAACATTGATATGAATAATATAATTCAGTGTTTGTCTTAATATGAGTAATGTTTGCTGTGGCGTTGCTGTCCGAAGGGTTTCAATCTTATCTGCAGATTTTGAAAGTGATTGACTTTTTGCTTTGACTGCAGGGAGAGGCGAGAGTTTGCTACTCAATCAGGAGAGTGTATGCCATGCCACCCCGAGTGTAAGGTTCAGGAGGGGAAGCAGACCTGCACAGGCCCGGTATGATTCTCTCTCTTCAGTGAGACAAAAAACAGGCTGAACAGTGATATTCACAAAACAAATTCTCGAATCTCAATAATTGTGTTATAGTTACTTTGGGTTGGTTGCTGCCACCTAGTGACATAATTATACTCCATATTGCTGCTGGCTTCTGTCTGCTTTGCTTTCATCTGTCAACTGAACTGTCCCTTCGTCTTTTCAGGGGGCAGATCAGTGTGTTGCATGTGCCAGCCTGCAGGACGGTCCACACTGTGTCTCCTTGTGTCCTGAGGGCGTGATGGGAGGAGAGGAAGTTATCTTTAAATACCCCAACAGGCAGGGCAGCTGTGAACCATGCCACATCAACTGCACCCAAGGGTGAGATAGGAGTAGAGTTATCTCTGTGTGAATTAACATATTTGTGTTGAAACTCACCTCTTTCCTGTGTTTATAGGTGCTACGGCCCGGGAATTGGAGAATGTGAGGGGTCTTCTCGGTACCTTTCCGGGTAAGTTGAATCTGACAAGTTTTATATAACTTTGTCATTTTGATTTGCTAACAGGTCATGTGACATCTCTTCTTCCTTTTCATCTGTCATCAGTCAAGCGACCACAGCCATCGTCCTGGGAGTGATTGCCTTCCTCTTTGTTTCATTCTCTGTTTTCATGCTGACTGTTCTGTATCGACGAGGTCTTGCCATCCGTCGCAAGCGAGCCATGAGGAGATACATGGAGAGCGGAGAGGTCAGTCAGGGTCTGAGGTCTCTACGATGTTGTTATGATTCAGTTAAAGTTTGTTTGAACACATGATCTGTGGGTCTTTCAGAGTTTTGAACCTCTGGATCCTGGAGAAAAAGGGTCTAAAGTCCATGCTCGAATCCTGAAGGCCACAGAGCTCCGTCAGATCAAGCTGCTGGGTAACGGAGTGTTTGGAACAGTCCATAAGGTATTGTTGATTGTGGCAGTTGTCGATTCCATCCTCCTCTTGCACATTGAATATTGAGTTATCATGAATCTGTATCTATGTCTTACCACACAGGGCATTTGGATCCCTGAGGGTGATACAGTGAAGCTTCCTGTGGCCATAAAGACGATTCATGATCGTACCAAACGGCAGACCTTCTATGAGCTGACAGATGTGAGAAAACATGACTTAAAAGAAAATATATTTTGTGTACCAAATACTCACTGAAGGTAGGCTTGAAAGGTGAATCTGAAAGGTTTGTAGCTTGCAACTTTGAGGAGTCATCTTGGGTTTACAGAAGTCACGAAAAAACTAAAAGATGATGCAAAATGAAACTTCTCGAATCACTCCTGTAGCACTGCTCAGATGATCTGTATTAAAACAGGTTTTCAAGAACTAATTTTCTCCGCAACAGCATCTATTGCCGATATGAGGATAATGTATTTGTAATATATTGAACATAGAGAGAAGTCTACTATTTTGAGAGATTTATTCGGACATTATGATGTTGAATCTTCCCTTTTTCTCTTGAATCCAAGCCTCCTTGAAGAAGCAATCTTCAAACTTTTCACAGCCTACAAGAAGTGAATGTTTGATACTAAAATTATTTAAGTATTTCTTTAAAACCTGTATTAAAGATTGGCATTTATTTAAAAAATGTGTCATGATTTACTCTTAATGCTCACTACAGCACATGATGACCATTGGAAGCATGGACCACATTAACGTGGTCAGGACCCTGGGTATCTGTCCCGGTGCCAGCCTGCAGCTCGTCACCCAGCTCAGCACTCAGGGCTCCCTGCTGGAGCACATCAGGAACTGCAAGAACAAACTCAGCCCACAAAGGCTGCTCAACTGGTGTGTTCAAATTGCAAAGGTAAAGGATCAACCTTTTTTTGTTTGTCAGTGTAGGCTGTGTGAAGAGCACTATTTAGTCTATTCCACTGATATTACAAGCCCTTAAAGGCATAGTTTTCCTTTCTCATCAGGGGATGTATTACCTGGAGGAGAACAGGATGGTCCACAGGAACCTGGCAGCGAGAAATGTGCTCCTGAAGAATAATTACACAGCACAGATCTCCGATTACGGCATTGCAGACCTACTTTACCCTGATGACAAGAAGTACTTTTACAATGAGGTCAAGGTCCGTAGCTTGGTTGAGAAAAGATTCAATACTCACTAACATGATCAAAGTTCATTAACAGAGCCTTTGACATTAACTTATTTGCGCACGTTCACTGAACACTTGTTCTGTTGTTTTCACTGACTTAATTAATGAAGACATTCTCTGTTTACATCTTTAGACACCAATCAAATGGATGGCCTTAGAGAGCATCTTGTTTCGCAGATATACACATCAGAGCGATGTCTGGAGTTACGGTAAGTTTTAAACCAGTTTACAAATCCCAGTTGTGGTAATATTGTTGTTAATATGAACACAAGTGGAGGTGTGAATGTTCCAGCTGCACCAATCGTGCTGTTTTATGCTACATTATATGTGTCCCCTTCATTTAGGTGTGACAGTATGGGAGATGATGTCCAATGGGGTAGAGCCGTACACTGCGATGCGTCCACAGGATGTTCCTGATTTATTGGAAAAGGGCGAGCGTCTGTCCCAGCCTCAAATTTGCACCATTGATGTCTACATGGTCATGGTCAAGTGTGAGTGCTTGTCTTCTATACTTCGTTTACATCCTGTCTGACCCACAAAATGAAAGCAGTAATATCCGTTTTAGCAGATGAATCAGACTGAAATACCTCAACAAATATTGGATGGATTCAAATTGCCATGACATTTTGTAGTCAGAGTTTCCAGAGGATGGTTCCTATAATTACTGGTGTTCCCTGACATTTTTTTTTTTCACCATGATGTCCATTTTTTAATTTTTAGTAAATTTGGCCATTCACTTGATGAAATGTAAAATCCTCAGTGATGCTCTTTCTTTTCATGTACCACCGTCATCAGGTCAAAATTGAATGTGTCCAATAAGTTGGTTTATGCCCAAATACCTGCAAAACAAATTACTTTCACTTCTGACTTTGTGTTTAGATCGAATTAGCAAATGTTGGCAAGCTAACAAGCCGCACCAAGATAGTGGATATGGTCAAATATGAAAACCTGCTGCTTAGCATTTTGAGCATGTTCACATGGTGACTTTAGCATTTATCTCAAAGCATCGCTGTACAAATACTACCTTACAGAACTGCTAGCATGTCTAAAGACTCTAAGTTGTGTTTATGTTGTATTTCATTAGTTTCAGATGCTCCTTATGGTGCATTGTTTCCAAAGAAACGAGTGGCAAACTTTGGCTTTTGTTTTGAATTTCAAGGTTGGATGATTGATGAGAATGTCCGTCCAACATTCAAAGAGCTAGCAAATGAATTCACCAGAATGGCCAGAGACCCGCCTCGCTACCTGGTGATCAAAGTAAGAAAGGCTTTGTGTTTATCAGTATTGCCACCCAATCGGTACAGCACTTGTTGTTTCTGTGGGCTATAAATAGTTCTGTTTATTGTGGCACTTCTGTAAAAATGTACATGCAATATGCTAATTTACCTCTTACTTTTGTCCACCAGGAGGACTGCAACCAACAGGACTCAGCCCCGGATGACCTCGCACAGAGGAGTGCAGACCTGGACGACCTGGATGATCTAGACATGGAGCTGGAGGGCCAGGGGGAGGAGGTTGATGGGATGACTCGAGCCCCTCACTACTTGTCTCAAGCCAGGAGCCTCAGTCGCCTCTCCAGGATGGACACTCAAAGAGTAAGAGACGCCTCTACCTGACAATTTCATGGCCAGTTTTATATCTGGAAATGTATTTTCTGTCACCTCCTGGATCTAAATCTCCCTTCTGTCTTTTCTTGTAAAGGTGATTATTTCTCCATCAAACGTGGCGGGTTACCTGCCTATGACCCCAGGTGTTGACAACCCAGGACAGGTAGCTAAAACAGTCCATATGTATATTAACTGTTTTGTGTTTTGTTTAACTGAGCATAACTAAGTTAAATTATTTAAATATGTTATCAACATATTACTACTATACTACTGCACATTTATACTCTTGCCTGTTTACTAATGCCGGCGTGTTGTGTTGTCTTGTGTAGGCCATGTGGCAGTCACGCTCTCGACTAAATTCAGCCCGCACTTTGTCTGAGAGCTCGGAGGGCTGCGGCACAGCAGTGGAGCTGGAGATGAGTGAGGACTTTACTCTGACAGGTAGCCTGAAGAGACGACGTCAACGTGAGGACAGTGCTTACATGTCGCAGAGGGACAGCTTGTCTGGCGGGCCACCAGAGACTCCATCACCAGAGATGGAGGAAGAGGACCAGAATGGATATGTGCTTCCTGGAGAAAGCCCAGAGAGAGGTGATAGCATCAATCATATTTGAAACATATTGAAATTATATTGTCAATTATCTTTCCTCCAAAATGGGTTCATATGTCTGGGTTATTATAATCATCCTTTTAAGGAATGAATACAACGTTTCCAGGTTAATAGTATTTTCTTCATAGCTCCTCACATATTTTTATACTGCAAACCTAATTATATCCACTTTTCTTTTTGTCAGATAACCTACTTGTTTCATCTCGGGGTGGTCCTGGCAGGATGAGCAAGTCTCATTCGTCAGGCCTCCTGGATGACCCAGATGAAGAAGAATATGAGTATATGAACAAGCAGACATGTGTAACAGCTGCCTCGCCCCGGCACAGCAGCCACCGGCTGAAGCCGAACAAGAAACGCACCTCTTCTGTATCGTCACAAGCGACAGCGTGCTCAGGTGACACCACATCGTCCGTGGGAGTCAGAGGAGGTCACACAAGAAGCAATCACAACTCTGATTCAGAGCAGCAGGGATCTGAAGTTGAATATGAATACATGGACATCAGGGGTAATGAAAAAGATGAAAGCCCTCCAGTGCCTGACACTCCTCCTTCGATACAACCAGGGATGGGCAGAGAGGAGGAGGAGAAGGAGGAGGAGCAGGAAGAGGAAAAGAAAAAGGAGGATGAATATGTGGACGACATTAACTATCATTACACAAACAGACAGCCGAAGCTGCGTCAAGCTCTTCAAGACAGGAAGGAGCTGAAGGTAGAGGGAAGGGACGAGGACGAGGATGAGGACGAGGCAGTTGAGTATGAAGACATGGACTCCTTTGCTGGCCTGCGGCCTGGAGATGCGGTCGTGTACCACAACCTGCAGAGAAAAGGGGAGGGAGCAGTAGGGGCCACAGCGGCACATCGATCTGGGTTTGAACCCTATGTAAAAGTGCGAGCTGGAGTCGGGGTTGGGGAACCTGCAGTTGGCGACAGATCTTTTGACAATCCAGACTACTGGCACAGCAGGATGTTTCTGAAGCCCAACGCAGTGCCGACATGAAGAACATTTTAAATCTCATGAACTTCCCTCTGAGACATAATCATGAAGGACCCGAAACAGGAACAATCTAAAGCCATGTTAATAATGTAGCCTATGAATGATACAATAAAAAAAACACAAGATGCTTGACTTTTCAACAGACGTTATTTCTTGTATTAAGGCCTATATGATTTGGGGCATTTCCAGAAATAAAAGCACTGTTGAAAACACTACCATAAATTAACAGGATACAAGCTATATTTTTCTGTTTACATTTTGAAATGAACAAAGCTTTTTTTTTCAGAACAAATGTGTTTGGAGTTTGGACTTTTTATATTATGAGACCTCATTCAATGATGAAATACATTTTCTACTCATTAAAATATTTTTGAATTACTATTCTGAAGCCGAAACGTTTTATTCTAACTTATATAACATGATAATGTGTGCATTGTGTGAAATGGGGGTTATGTTTTTCAGTCAATTCTAATAATGAATGTAAAGAATAGTTCTGAACTATCTCAGCAGTAATTTGACAAACATAAAACTAAACGTTTTGTCCATTTATAGACATTTGGTGTAGTGGTTAACACTCCCAGCTGGGCCATTGGCTGAGTTACTGTGCGATCCTTTTTGGATCACCTCTTTGGATCAATAAATGTTTTTCCGGAGCTTTAAGCCATATATCATGGCCTTCATCAGAAGGCAAATTAAATCAGTAGTTTTGTGTTTCACACAAATACTTTCATATGATAATAAAACATGTACATATAAAAAATATATATATATATTTGCACGAGATAATTAGCATATGTTTATAATAGCATTTCTCATAAATGTGGAAAAATTTGTACTATTTTGTATGTTCAACTTGTCATCGGGAGTTTTTCTCAGCACTTGGTGCAACATTGACATTGTTGAACAACGAATTGATAGATATGTCACTGCATCCAGAGCCACGAGATATTTTAGGCAGGCTCCCTTGCATTTTGGCGGGTCGTGGTAGCTGTGACTCTGTTAGCGTAACGGTGAAGAGGGAGGGGCTTGGAGGGCTGTGGGAGGCTCCGGGAGGCTCCGGTGTTAGCAACAGCGTGAGAGTCGTGCTGAGCTTCGGAGAGCTATCGCTGTTAAAGGCCCACGAGCGACTGAAACTTCACTGCCAAGATGTCCGACGACGATAAAGAGCAGACCATAGCCGATGACTTGGTGGTCACCAAGTACAAGATGGGGGGTGACATCGCCAACCGTAAGTAAATGTAGCTAGTAACCGTTAGTGAGAGATGAGCTGCTCTAGTTGGCCTCTCGTGCAGCCGTTAGTTTCCCCTCAGCAGCAGCAGCCATGTGGTTTAGTACATGGCTACGCTATCCCAACGGGCGGGCTCGCGAGCACAGTTGGTTCATTTCTAGCTCCTGTTCGATCATATTAGCTCCTCTGTTACTGCTGACCAGCGTTGAGGTCGGGTCCTTGACTAGAAAGAGCTGTCTGTTTAGCTAACGTGTGAAGCTCTTCGGCTAGCTAGTTAGCTCAGCCTGTTGCTCAGTACAGTCAGCTCACGTTACACATGATAAGCAAACGTTACAAGATAAGCAGGAAGCCATCAAGTCACTTGGACCTTCGTTACAGGCTGGCCTCTTTTTGTTCGTTTATTCTTACTTTTAAAGCTGGTGATCTGTTAGTTGACATAGCTGACATGTCTGCTGCAAGAATAATATGTGGTCAAAGTAACAGCTTGCATGTTACTCTTAACAATATTCAGGTGACATTTTCGTTGCCGCATGAGTGGGAGCTAAATAATATCCCCTGTCACACAGTCTACGTGATTTTTAAGTTATGAGTTGTCGGTAATTACATTTTAACTAACTGCTAAGAACAAGTTTGTTTTTCAGCAAACCCAGCACTTAAATACTTGACAGACAAAGTTATACCATCATATTCATCAGAATCATATTAACATCTAATATTATAACGCTGTTTTTGATTTGCAATATTGCCTGCTGATATTTCAAAGAGTGCGTTAAAACATTATAAACGGTGCTGCTAAATCACTGATGATTGACGTTTATATATATATATATATATATATATATATATATATATATATATATATATATATATATATATATTCAAACTTTTATAGTGCTTTTCAAAGTACACAAAGACGCTTTACATTGGGGACAAAAGACATAGACAAACTAAATGAAAAGGCAAACAAACAATTTTGGTAACAAAAAAAGAAAACTGGAGAAGCTGCGTGGGTCATAGTGGAGGGTAGGTGCAGGGGTTTAGCAGGTGATGGCGAGTTGGAAGAGGTGTGTTTTGAGGGCTTGCTTAAATGAAGATGGGGTGGGAGCCTGACTCATGGATGGGGAGAGCGTTCCAGAGAGGGGGGGGGGGGGGGGTGCAGCAGCAGCTGAGAAGGCGCTGTCACCCCAGGTGTGTATGTGTCATATCACCCAACCCTATTTAAGACCTAGAGTTTGACAATATTGAAAAATTAAATCACTATTTTGAGTCGGTTCACTGACAACTGACTCGGGGTTCGTTTATGGTAAATTGACCTGTACTTGTAAAGCGCTTTTCTAGTCTTCCGACCACTCAAAGCGCTTAATAAACCCTACTTGTCATCATTCGCACATTAATGGCAGTGGCCACGGTGCCACCTGTCCATCAGGACTAACTAACATTCATACACCATAGGCACAGTACGGGAACAATTTGGGGTTAAGTGTCTTCCCCAAGGGGGCATCAACATTGGCTAGCGCAGCCGAGGATCAAACCATCGATCCTTTGATGGAAGGACGACCCTGCGCACACCACTGAACCACCAAGTTGATGGGATCTCTCTGAACAAATATCATAAATTGTGGGGGCATTCAGTGTTGGTTTTACTTGGTGTTAACACAGTCACTGTAACTCATCTGTTTTAGACAATAACTGTTATGATACCTGGTCTCATACCTGCTCCATTTGGTTCCTCTTCTGCACCTCTTGATCATTTTCCGTGTGTCACCCAGAGGCTCTTCGTCTGCTTTTGGAAATGGCCACTCCCGGGGTGTCGGTGCTCACCCTCTGTGTTAAGGGGGATGCCTACATCATGGCTGAGACGGGAAAGGTCTTCAAACGGGAGAAGGACATTAAGAAAGGTGAGTCAAAGATGATACTAGTGAGAATGCTGTCATTCCGATGCACTGAGGTAGACTTATCAAGAAGAGTCTAGATGTAGTCAGTCTTCCAAATTGTTGATGCAAGTGTCACTCCCTCCTTGTACAGTTTTTTTGCTAAGCTTGTGGCTGATTTCCAAATGAAGACTTGGTGGTTCTCCTTTCCCTCTTCTAGGCATTGCCTTTCCCACCAGCGTCTCAGTTAATAACTGTGTTTGCCACTTCTCTCCCCTGAAGAGTGACCCCGACTACACACTTAAAGATGAGGATCTGGTCAAAATGTAGGCACCACGCTCTGAAATAATGTCACCCTTTGTTCTCCCGTGTGTGTGATGAGTCTGTTGTCCACCCCTCTTTATGTGACATCTTGGCTTGTATGTAAGGGTATTATCTTGTCTGTCGACTGTCTGCTTCATCAATACGGTTTTGTCTTCCTGTCTGTATGTGGCAAACAACAAGTATGATTGGACACTTTTAGAACATGTGTTTTTTGCAGTTTTTAAAGTGAAATGTCCGGTTTTAGCTTTGATGGCCACCCATCGGCTAAATCCTGATTATCACATTTTTCTAATGCAATGTTGTGCTTAGAAAAAGAAAGTCAGCTTATCTTAGTTGTTGTATTGCCACATGTGTTTTCGTCCTCTGTAACATTTTTTGTGTTGCATGTGGAGTTGCAATGTTTTAAAGTTTGTTGTTGCTCGTGGTGTTGTGGTTGCACACTAGGTTTATATCTTTCTCTTTTTGTGAACCCTCATAGGGTAGACTTCTGTCTGCTCCCTTGTATTCATAATTAGTCCTTCACTGTACTTCAGCTACAGCCAAAAATAAATTAACCTAGAAGTACATATTCAGTTAAATGGATATAACAGATTAAATGTTATATTTGTGTCTGACCTTTTGTTAGTCTTTTTCAAAGTAGATGATATTCTGTCCTTCCTGAGTTCGTTGGTCTGATTGATTGGTTCTTTTTCTCAACATTTGTAAACTGGGCTGGTATAGGAAGTTAAATTTGGCACATGATCGATTTGATTTGTTTTATTATTTCATACTCTCATCTCTACTTGTACTCTTTATTTTGTGTAGTGATCTAGGAGTTCATGTTGATGGCTTCATTGCTAATGTTGCTCACAGCTTTGTGGTGGGAGCCAGTAAGGTGAGGAGCTTTTTTAAATGTTGCTTTTTTCATAATTTTGTGTTCTCCTGTGAAGTACTCCTTTAAGTCCTCTTCTCACTGTGTCTTGTGTCTGCAGGAGAACCCCATTACAGGCCGGAAAGCTGACGTAATCAAAGCGGCTCATCTTTGTGCAGAAGCAGCTCTTCGCCTCGTTAAACCTGGTAACCAGGTACAAAGAAACACTTCCTCACGGTTTTCTCCATGTCTACCATTAATGAGTTACCTTTTCTACAGTTTTGGCTAATGAAAAGATTTAAATTGGCTTTTTAAATTATTCTTAAGAATTAAAACTCTGGTTTGTGTCAGTGTGTTTGTCTTTTCTACTAAACTGTATTTTGCATATGAAAGTGATGCCCTTTTCTGTGTCTCAGAACACTCAAGTGACAGATGCCTGGAACAAGATTGCTCAGTCATTCAAATGCTCACCAATAGAGGGTGAGTATTTGTCATAAAAAACATCTTTTCAGATTTGTTCATGTAATGTGAAGACCATGTCTGTTACAGATTCATAACATGCAAGTGGATGTTTCGATACTCATTTTTCTGCCCTACTTTTATTTTTCAAGGTATGCTGTCTCATCAGCTAAAGCAACATGTCATAGATGGAGAGAAGACAATCATTCAGAACCCGACAGACCAGCAAAGGTATATGTAGTGGTAAATCTGGGCCAGCTTTTGGCGCGGTCACACAAATGCAAAATTAACCTTCAACTCCTGTTCTTTCGCATTTTATGCCAGCGAAGGGCATTCACTATCAGCTTTGTGATGCCTATGGTCTGATTGGAATGTTACAATAAAACCATAATGACTGCTGACACATGGGTGGCCCAGCCACCCAAATCACAAAAAATGCGCATTATACCTAAACATTACATATACCGTGTCTCCATCTCGCCAGACTAAGTCTTAGTTTTATGTTGTAAGCTCTGAGACTTGTAACACAGAACCAATACAGTGGACATAAATTAAATTAGATTTGTGGTGCTGAAACCAACCATCCAAAATGACATTTGAAAAATTGTAACAGCAAATTGTTTTTCACTGGCTGCTGTTGATACTCAATTTCAGGAAGGACCAGGAGAAGGCAGAGTTCGAGGTACATGAAGTTTATGCTGTGGACGTCTTGATAAGCACTGGAGAAGGAAAGGTCAGTGTGTTTTCTAGTCCTTTATTCATACCCATTGCTGCCAAAAAAGTGTTTTTAATAAAGAGACACTTATTGTTTCTTAAATTGTTACTCTTGTCATTTACAATTAGGCCAGAGATGGAGGTCTGAGGACCACCATTTATAAGAGGGACCCCAATAAGCAATACGGCTTGAAGATGAAAACTTCCCGTATGTTCTTCAGCGAAGTTGATCGGCGCTTTGATGCCATGCCTTTTACTCTCCGGTATGAATACCACACTTTGTGTCACTACTAATATACATAATCCATCACGTGCTGAAATTTGAATGCACTTACTTGATTCCATCGTCCGTCAGAGCATTCGAGGATGAGGCCAAGGCACGCCTGGGTGTGGTGGAGTGTGCCAAACATGAATTGGTACAGCCTTTCAGCGTTCTACAGGAGAAAGAGGGTGAGTATTTACCTCCCCCTTTTATCATGTTTTTGCTTTTTCATATTTCTCTTTTTATTTACCGCCCCCCTACTTTGTGTCTTTTGTTCTCAGGGGAGTATGTAGCTCAGTTTAAGTTCACAGTATTGCTGATGGCCAACGGGCCTCACAGAATCACCAACGGACCCTTAGATCCAGAGCTCTACAAGTCGGAGCATGAAGTTCAGGATGCCGAGCTACGGGTAAGATTGTTATTTCACTTCACTTTACATCAAGCTCCATAATCACAGAAACTGGCTGCATTAAACATTTGATTACCTTTTTACTAAAACGTCTCTCCTCTTCCCCAGACTTTACTACAGAGCTCTGCAAACCTTAAAACACAGAAGAAAAAGAAAAGAAAGGTACATTATTATTTAAACAATGAACCCTCATGCTGTCCTACCATTCACTTCCTCGACTTTTCTGTCGCCTCACTGATCCGTTCCTCCCTCTTTCTTTTTTTTTACATCCTACAGGCCTCAAAGACGGCAGAAAATGCGACTGGACAGCCAACTGAGGACACAGAAGCCGTAGAATAACAAAATGCTGCCTTTCCACACATGCAAGACCCCAAAGAGAAGCAAGAGGAAATATGACAAATTGCCCCAAACTCTTAGCCCATTACAAATCTTTGATTTCACCAATTATGCAGCTGAATTTGAGATCTTACATGGATGCTTAACCCTTTACTGCAGTCACTAAAAGTACCATGTTACTTTTTCATCCCTTTCTTGAGAAATAAAGAATATTTGCAAATAGTTTTACATCTTTGAAAGTACATGTTGCCAAATGGTACGTGTGCGGCTGGTGCCTGCATTTGTTTTTTTACTTAAATAAACTTTTGATCTTCTTCAGGTTTATATTATTCACAACTTTCAAGTAAACAGAAGCTTACACTGGGCATTAATGGAAGTGGATCAGTCTGTATTTTTGACATCATACTACAGTGAAGGATTATTGGTTGATAACAATGGAAACATGAGTCACAACAAGTTATCTAAACTTGTTTATATGTAAACAAAGATTTATAGTGAAGAAATTGTCCATAAAAAATTATGTTCGCCTCTTGTGAGTGAAATCAGATGTTGATGAGTTTATTCATCCAGTGCTTTATGAAAAAACGGACCTTTAGCATTTAAAACATTTGATCAAAAGCATTTTTCCTTAACTTCCTTAACTGTTTATGTTTAGTCTCCCATCATCAAGGCTGTCATTTAGCTGAAACTACAGGGTTTTAACAGCACAATTATTTTAAAGTATTAACATGAGCAAAAGACAATACATCAGCTCAACTTTAGGGAACAAAACCGATACATTTCCTGCCATTTCCCTTTGAATTTTTTTAAACGACAGAATCTTGTATGTTCCACTTTTTAAAAACTTTTCTATTAGTGACACCTGTTACTTGCTTTACTACGTCAGTTGTTTTGTGAAGCATGACATTTAAAGCTGACCAGGTTTAAAAATAGAGGTTTTTTTATGGGTGTCTTGTGGAATTGGACCAGTAAGAGATCAGTTCAGGTCTTGAGTTTCATTTTGAGGTCTGGGTCCGATTTCTCAACAAAAAAGTAAAAATCCTGCTTTGTAGCTCAATCAGTGGACAATGGAACTTTACATCTAATGAAATAAAAACATTTTCATACATTTCTGTTGGTTTTGTCTGAAGTTTTTTGTCAAAGTTCAGTATTGGAAATATCAATTATCATGATTACCTGCCCACTTAAGTTCAAATGGTAAAATAAGAAATTGTTGGAGATGAAATTAGATTTTCTTTCTGTCTGTTGAGGCTATTTGTCCATTGTGGGAAATTTTGGACATCAATGACTTCAGCTTCTTTATAGCAACATTAGATATTTAATAGTCTGACATACCTGCCTGTTTGCTTGATTTCCCTTTGCCTTGATACAAGTATGTTATCTACATTGCCCTTTCCTGAGCATCAGCATGTTTTTTTTGCATACATATTTTTTGTAGGTTAGAGAAGTGGTGCTATAATCAATTAGTTTTTTTGGGGGGGGGGGGGACAAATTAAACAAATACAAGTCATGCATTAACTGTCCTGGAGCTTTTGGTCATTTCACACAAATATCAGCAGATTATGGTCAAAGTTACATCTAGTATTTACATTGGTCATAGGTATTTTACTTTACTTAACTTGTCTGTTAACTTGTCTGTCAATTCAGTAGTTAGAGTAAAGTGTAAAGTAAAAAGAAACCTTTTAAAAACAAAACATCAGGTCAATTTATTTCCAGAATAATAGACTAGTTTTTGTTAATAAAGGTCCTACAAACTCTGTTCATAAAATTTCCTTGAAAAAGTGGATATTCCATTCAAATATGTCGCCATATGTCAATAAAATTACTTTTCAGTAGGAAAGACGCAAACCTGACCATTACAACTACATTTCCCAATGAGCTAAAACACAAGTTGGCCCTTGGTACATGACGTCATCACCTGTATAAATATCGCCCTCTTCCTTCGTCACATCCTCTTTCCGTTGCTCCTCTTGCTTTGAGGTATGGAAACCTGCTCCTCTGCCAACTGAATCCATAGCAATCCTTAAGTTTTCCTAATCATCCACTGGTACTAATCATTTAATTGTTTTGTTTTCACAGAAACTTCTCCTCACGATGAGAGCCAAGGTGAGTTGACCAGCAAGTGTTCGTATTTTTGTGGTTTTCTTATTTCCTCTTCCTGTTGCAGTCAATGACGCTAGCTAGCATCAGAACAGCACCCTCCGTGCTGCTTTAACGTGTCTATTGACTGAAAATGTTTCTCTATCCTTTCATTGTGTTTATAATGCCTACTTTTGCAAGTAAAGTAAAACTATTATTTCAATGAATGCGTAAAGCAATGCAACGTTTTGTGCTACTGCGCCAGGAAGGCCCGCTTTAGGTTGCATGCGCTGATGTTAGCCATGTTAACGTCAATACAATTGCATCTAATGTGTTTATTTTGAGAGGGCCATGAATGTGAAATGCTTTAGTACCAGTGGTTGGCGCAGTGCGTAGTAGTTTCTCTGCATCATATGAAGCATGCTGTAAGTGCGGGAGCACGCATGGCAAATGTGACTGCAGTAATTGTTCTCTAACAAATATCCATTTTGTTTTCCAGTGGAGGAAGAAGCGTATGCGCAGGTAACATTAATACTCTTTTCTTTGTACAACTGCAGTCTAGTTCCAATGTTTTTTTTTTTTTATGACTTACCATAAAACTATAATATATCCATGTATGGCATAATTACTGAATTCAACTATACAACACCAGCTCTTGAATGCAGGATTAAGGCTTACTCTACAAATATCTACATGACACTAGTGACATGTTAATGGAGCAATAATATCAATATTGTTGTCCATGTGAAGATCAGTTATTGAATCAAAGTTACAACTCTAATTACTTTATTCCCTTAATGTTTTTCCACAAGTTCTAAAATGACAAAACTAGTCTTGTGTTTCTTTGTTTTTTTTGCTGTGGGGTGACCATTGCAAGGCATATCTTTAATTGTGAGATTGACTGCAGGCGACACAGTAATGTACCAAACATTGATTGTAGATATTGGGTTGACATTCAAACTCAACCTCATGTCCCAGGTTTTTTTTGTTGTTGTAATGGGCCATAAGTGTAGATGCGGTTTGCTATAAATCCATATTGTTAAATGGCCATTGTGCAGCTAACTTCTAAATGTTTTCCTGACCGCTGCTGTTTTTGGTTTCAAAAGGCTGAAGCGTAAAAGGAGGAAGATGAGGCAGAGGTCAAAGTAGGCCCCTCATCCCTGCCAGCTGTGATCCCGTCGCAGCCTCCAGTTGACTGACTTGTGGCTGAAGTGGAGCCTTAATCAGTGGCAGAGACCTGAACCCTGATTTGAGACGACTGCGCATCTCATGGAGACTGCTGTGGCAGTCTGACTGAAATAGGCAAAGGCGTGGACTTAAAACATAAGAACTACAGCTGCTTTGTTCACGGATCATAATGCATTTTATTTACCAACAACTGATGTATTGAACAATAAACACTTAAAAATTTACGCCACGGTTGTCTCTTAATATGACTGATTAGTTGTTTCGTGGCTCGTTATAACTTTACTATTAATTGCGGCACTTTTTTGATCAGTTATGAACCTCTACTTATGTGTTTCAATCACTTCAGGATTATGACTAATATCTAAATGGAGATGTAGATAAACTTACAGTGGTGTTTTTGGGAGTCAAATGCGATGTTTCTAAATCTATTGTTCTAGAATTGAGGGAACTAAAGATTCGCCTGCTATAAGGTGCCATGTTACACCTATGTTAATATTCCACGCCAGCACACTATCAAATGTATTGATTGGCTACCCATACATTTGTTATACCAGTCAGTGCATTAAATGTACATATTTTCCAAGTATCATCCAGATCAAAGAAACTGAATATAGTGCCTAAATACTAATTTACATTACTGCGTTTCTAATTTAGATTTTTGTTTCTAGAGTTTTGTGAAACTGCAGGTGTTTTTCAAAAACTGGCTTTGCTCAGATGGTATCCATTTGATATTTGCGCGTTATCTCAAACTATAATTTAACTAAAGCAGTTTTAATGAGTGAATAAAAAGGCATTTTTGTTGTGCTGCTGGACACCAACAACATGCTTCTATTACATGTTTGTTAAATATATCATTCTCGTCTGTAGTTCAAGTCCTATATGTTTTATATATACTTTATTGATGAGTATGCACAGGGCTCAGCGAACAAGTATTTTCATTTTTGTGTGTCCGTGTTCTGTTTACAATAGTAATGAAAGTGGAGCCAACATAAGAGTCAAATGTAAAGTAAAACATTTTAAATAAGAAAAAATAATTGATCAAAACACACACGACCTTTGCGTTTGTTCAGAGTTTGTGTAATACAGTATTGTAAGAATATAATCAAGTAGTTAGATTTGGTTACAGTAAATCAGACGGATGGACAGAACCTGACGCGTCTCATTCAGTGGTTAACACTGACAGATTTGGGAAATAGGAAATGAAAGGCTGCCGCTTCTTTGTGAAATGCTCATTACAGCCTCTGAGTGTATTTTTTTTACTTTCATCAGAAAATGTAAGTATGAAAAGAAAAACTATCTTGTATCTAGCCTCCTGCAAGTA
Organism: Taurulus bubalis; assembly: GCF_910589615.1. Taxonomy (NCBI): domain Eukaryota; kingdom Metazoa; phylum Chordata; class Actinopteri; order Perciformes; family Cottidae; genus Taurulus; species Taurulus bubalis. Next base: position 15,861,178 of record NC_136593.1, on the reverse strand, counting down.
ACTAGAGCTGTGGCTCACTAGAAAAGAAGTGGAGTAACTCGACAATATTTGGCTCTGCAATGTAGAAGGATAAATGGAACTCAACTGAAGTACAAGTATCTCCAAATTGCATATAAAAACACAGTGCTGAAATGAATGTATGTATTGTTACTTTGCACTTTATGGATGTATTGCAAATATGTACCATCTAAATTCAAATAATTATTTTCCATGCATTAGATGTACACATAATCAAGCGGTCTTCAGACTCGTGGGGTAAAGAGTGATTTTTTTGGGAGTGGGGCGTCCATGGAGTCTAACAAAAGTGAAATAAAACTTAAATTTCAAAACTGGGGTGCTAAAATCGGGGCATGAGAGAACATGTAGGAACCACAGGCATGATCTCTGGATTAAATGAATCTGCATAGTTGAGCCCAGTTTTGAGTCGCGTGATGCGTCGACAGGGGGCGCACGTGACCCGTCTTGACGTTGCACACTGAAGACGCCGTAGAAGAAGAGTTAGTTTTGTAAACACAAGGATATGGCTGACGAGAGGGGTGGAGGTGAAGACAACGTCAACGACAACATGGGGAACCAGTTACATCTTTTTCCAGGTAACTGTTGAATTTACCAAAAGATGGTGTGTCTGCTTGGTGTTTTAACAGAAAAGCGGATTTCCTGCTAACAGCTAGCTAACATTTCTTCACAACAGGCCACTGTCAGGCATCACATCCCGAATGACTCGTTCTATGAACCTCTGCTGTCATTTTCTGTTCATTTTAACCACCAGAGTGACTCGTTAAAACGATAAAGTTGCAGCTGTAGTTTGGTTAGGAGGTGTTAAAAGAGCTCACTTTGAGCCGCTATGCTTGCTGTGCCATAACAGACAACGAGGACGAGGAGGAGGAAGATGACATGGAGACTGAAGACCGAGACAGTGAGGAGGCAGAGAAGCCCACCATGATCACCTTTGACCCCAGTCTTCCCACATCACACGCTGTGAGTGATGCCACTGCTGCTTTCCTTCTCCACAAGTTTACCACCGTGCATGTGTCACATTTACCTTCCCAGTGTTTTAATAATCAGTCACAAAGCTGTAGAGTTGGTGTTCTTGCAGCTGTCGTTGTGTTGATTCTGACCCGTGTGCCGGCAGTACCTGGGTTCAGACATGGAGGAGTTTCACGGCCGTACAGTCCACGATGAGGACAGCTGTCAGACCATCCCTGTGCTGCCACACACGGCCGTCATGCTAGTGCCGGGCCAGACGCTGCCTCTGCAGCTCTTCAGGCCGCAGGAGGTCAGCATGATGCGGAGCGTCATCCAGAAAGACCGCACCTTTGCAGTGCTTGCACACAGGTAAGAAGCATTAAAAAGGACTTTGTTGCCATCGGCAATCATCACAGACTGGACCGAGCGCATTTCTTTGTTTGGCGTATCAGTCAAAAGGTTTACTAGTCATGAAACACTTGAAGAGCTTTTTAACGTCTTGGAAAAGAAATCCTGATGAAAATCTGACATGCTGCATGCAATTTGAAAGATCTGGGCATGCTTGATGGGAATTGAATGATGTTTTTTCTGTGATTTGTACCATTGTTTTTGTATGCCAGTCCCCCAGCCTTATAGGAGTACAACACTAAATGACTGAAGTATCCTTTTGAATTGTTTTGGGATTTAAATTTTAATGGTTTTATTTGGTGTCGGTTTCAGCAGTGATGCCGGTGAGTCGGAGCCAGAGTTTGGGACAACAGCTGAAATCTACGCATACAGAGAAGAACAGGAGTATGGCATTGAAACTGTCAAAGTGAAAGCTGTAGGCAGGCAGAGATTCAAGGTCCATGAGATAAGAACTCAAGCAGACGGGTAAGTTTAATTGTCTCATAAACAAAAGGCATGTGCACATTTGAATGAGAGATGCACACTGTGAATGAAGACATAATCATTGTGTCGTGGTTCTCACATGGAGTGAGCCGATAGTTGTCTGTAGGAACACTGCAAAAACTTTAAATGATGTTACTTATATTACCCCTCAAATGTAAATGGTATTCATTGCTGGCTGGTAACTGTGGTAGATTGTATTATTATATTATTCTATGATCAATTAGTCATAATTTCTAAGTATGTAAGAGATGATTTCTCTTAGATAAATTATCGCCATAGACTGCAAGTCCAGTGAATTATAAGATTCTCGTAAGTCAAACCAGTTGAATCATAGTGGCCACCATTTATCGGTGTTTGTCCAGCCTGGGTTTCCTGCAGCCTGTTACAGTCAGGACTCTTTTTCTTTTCCAAAATGACTCAAGTGGTGTTCTCATAGTTCACAGCTAGAGGGCAGACTAACAGAAAAAAAGTAAACTGAGAACATGATAGTCAGCTTGCCACGATTGTATTAGTGGAGTAACCACTGTAAATATAAACAGTCAGGTTTTGGTTGTGACTTGTACTTTGAAGATGAGTTAATTGTGGTTGTGCTATAATTCTCCTGCTACATGCTCTGTAGAGGGTTTAGTTTATTTTTTAGAATCTTCATGGGTTACAAGAAAATGCAATGCCCATTCTTTGAGCCTCCTCCTGTTGGAGTCTACAGTAATGGAGCATCGAGGAGAAACGCTGCCTATTTAAGTGTTGTGCTGGTACTGTAGATCATGTCTATATACATCCAAATCATTGAAGTTTACTGTCCGTAAAACTGGGTCTACGTACAGACATGTTTCCCTCTTTCTTTAGTTGCGGTTGTGTAATGCACATAAATTCGTTATAAATTCGTTAATACTCCTGTTAACCTTTTGTTGTACTGTCAGTGACCCCAGCAAGCATAGAACTGAACATGTTGCAGAAACTAATAATTGGAAATTCTGTGCCACTGCCATCATATTATGGCAGCAGTTTTGTGTATTTATTTGTATTTCTTGTGGAGTTTTGTGCATTAAATAGTTAGAAATTAGACACTTTAGACACTTTTGGCAGGATTGGCCTACATGCCATTTTGTGTGTGTGTGTGTGTGTGTGTGTGTGTGTGTGTGTGTGTGTGTGTGTGTGTGTGTGTGTGTGTGTGTGTGTGTGTGTGTGTGTGTGTGTTCTGCTTCATGATGACAGCTAAAGGTGTTGTATTGCTCATGTGGTGTTGCTTAGTGAATGCTTGTTTGTCTGAGCTCCAGGGAGTTCACTGAGGGCATCCTGGGTGAAGAGGAAGGGATGAATATTTCTTATTGCTGACAGAGAAAATGCACAGACGGCACCTTTTTATGATCATCTTCGATTTAGAAACATCCTGTCATACACCTAATAGCATTCAACCAGCACTCCATGTGTTTAATCTGTTATTCATCAACTCGGTTTAACTCTCCTCCTGTTATTCTCGTTCACATTTACTCCTTGCCTGACTTTTTTTCCACATCCTATGTTATTGTCTCCCTTCATTTGTCTCGTCAGGATCAGACAAGCCAAAGTACAGATCCTTCCAGAAAGAATCCTTCCAGATCCCCTCTCTGCCGTGCAGCTAGGACCCCTCTCCAGGCTCCACATGCACCCCTCCTCCAAACCCCCGATTCAGAGCTGCAAAGAGGCCCAACGCTGGTGGAATAACTACCAGCAGGTGAGACGCACAAACACAGTACATGTTGTACACATGTACAGCAATAATATGCAACATATTTTGCTATGAAATACTAAAAATCACGTGATTGTCCATCACAAGGAAAGGAAAGTTTGAGGGGGCTCACATGTCCGGACTGAACAAGAAAAAAGAACTCCAGCTATAACGATTATTGCTTTTCTCAGAGACGTGATTCATTTTACAGACGATGAAACATCAGAAAATAGTGAAAAATGCTCGATACCCAAAGTCCAAGGTGACTTCTTCAGTTTTTGTTCGACCAAACATCAATTTTGTTTGAGCATTTTTGTGTCCTTTTGTCCTGGCATTCTGTCATAGTTTTAAATTTTGACAACAAATAATAATATTTTAGACAATAGTGTGCTTCCAAACATGGGAATAGTCTTATATGAGTATGAAGTTTTTCGCTTTTGGTAATCGCTTTTCAGTAATCACAATGTGGGAAATGTATTTTAACTGGGATGTACTGGGTACTTCAGTAATCATTGTATGAAGATCGAATTAGTTAATGATGCGTATGTTTTTCATCACAGAGGAAGTTTCATTGTGCCAGTCTGACGCCATGGCCACCTTGGGTCTACAGACTGTACGACTCTGTGAGTACTGCAGACACTGTGCACTGCTTGGAATTTCCTCCTTTCTGTGTATAAACATCACATACTGTAGGAATAGATGTAAACCAGGTTGTCTCTGCCTCCTGTGTCTCACCTCACAGGAGACCCTCATGAACAGAGTGAAGAAACAGCTCCATGAATGGGACGAGAATCTGAAGGATGACTCCCTCCCTAAGAACGCCGTAGGTCAGCCTCTGTTCTGTGTGTTACAGATGGATGGCAGACGCATACACACATGCGCATATATGTCTTTTCGTTTGTGTTTTTTCTTTTCAACCCTTTCTTTCCCTGCTGTCTGGTTTCCGTCAGACTTCTCTTACAAAGTGGCGGCCTGCCTGCCCATAGACGACGCTCTGCGGCTCCAGCTGCTAAAGATCGGCAGTGCCATCCAGAGACTTCGCTGTGAGCTGGACATCATGGACCGGGTAAGGAAAGGTCACCACCGACCCCTCATTCCTGCCCGACCACCTCCGCCTGTCTCATCTGCCCCTGCAGCCATCATCATGTGATAAGATCTGGTCTTCCTGCTGGTGTCGTTCTACACAGACCGTCTCTGTTTTTCCTTCTGATGTTCTGTAGCTGTCAGGGGCTGTACCTGCAATATTTCAGTCCAAAGTTAGCCTTCACAATGTAAACTGTTTAGAAATATTTTAGTGTAAGCAAACAGTTTAATTTTATTGCTTGTAACAATGGATTTGAACAGATCTGTAGTAAACATGCAGTATACATTAGCTGCCACATTTCACCAGCAAAAGGCATGTTTGGTGGAATATTTACTAACAAAACAGCTACACCGTAGTAAACGAATATTTACGCTTCATGTTATTTTTTGCTTTCTAAATCTAAACACTGGATTTTGAATGCAGACTTTGTGGGTTTTGGTCTCATGCGGTTTAAATGTGGTTATTCTCAGTGTGCTATGTTGGAATTTATCCTAATGACAATTAACATTTTGGCAGTTATCATTAGCTTTCTTTAATCAACGTATTATGCATTTAGTGTCTTGATTAACATTTACATTAGAATGTTATGGTGGCAAAAATGACAGATAATCCTGGGTGAAGAAGGCCAATGTCACTCTAACCTTATCAACAAACATTAAGCTGATCATGCACGCACAGACGAACGCACAGCACACAGCGCTTCATTCCCCTGCATCACCAGAAACTGCAACGCGTTCACAGTATGTGTAAAACACACTTTATTATCTCTCCTCCTTAGTGCACATCACTGTGCTGTAAGCAGTGCCAGGACACAGAAGTCACCACCAAAAATGAGATCTTCAGGTGAGGACATCAGTACTTTAGCATGTTGCTCCGTTATTACGAATGTTTTTCAGCACAGTGTTAATACAACTTCCCAGAGATTTGACATTTGTTTGAGACATAGATAATTCATCACTGTGCATATTGCATGTGGTGTTGCACTTTCTTCACCTGCCTGACACGTAACCAGATTAAGGAGCTGAAACTGTCTGAGCATTAAATGAAGCTTTAACATTTTTTAGCACCTAGATGCACACATTTCTGTCTTTGAAGAGGTTTTACCTGATCGTTCGGCCACCTGTAGAAACCAGACGGTTGTCAGCTGAGCCTGATCGGCCATGAACCAGCCAATCTGTCTCATGATGGTTTTACAAATGAGTCCTTCCCTGCAGCAGTTGGGGTTAATGTAAAAAACACATGAAAACAGTCTGATTGTGGTACACTACCAGGAACAGAACTGGTGCCATTTATAATTTTTTGTTGTTTTCATTTTTGTATGTACCTTCATCACGGTAATTATTAACACGTCAATGTTGATTAACGTTTGAGTTTCTGTATGGAAGTGGCATAAAGTCTGCGGTTCTGTCGTCAACATAAGACACACACACACACACACACACACACACACACACACACACACACACACACACACACTGACTGTAATGTAATTTTATAACATTAATGTGTTTGTCTGAGAGTCAAACACAGAACCACCAATGAAACTCTCCAGACCTTCACTTCATTTATGAGAGAAGTGTATCAACTGTTTTGTTCTTTGTATCTGGATAATAATGATTATGTGTTTAATATGATTCCTGAAGTTAGACACTTCCTGACTAACAACTACATATATATGAATTTATGTATGCATTTTCAGTGGAGGCAGGAAATGGCTACTTGAGAAACTGACTCAAATTGTGTCTCTTTGTGTGGTTTTATTTTCTGCAAGGACCTGTGAGGTTAAAAAAGGATTTTGCCAAACTTAAAGTTGGAAAAAACATTTACTATCCTTGAGCCTTAGTTTTGTAGTTTATGTGTTGTATTTCTCTAATTCACTTAGACCACACTGGACTCATTTCAAGCCACTGAGTTATAAAAAAGTGCGTTATGATTTTGAAACCTTAAGTTGTTTAAACCTTGTTTTGCCTCTTAGTGGCATATCAACAACATTTCATCTGTGTGCTAATTTAATTTATATTCTGGGACATCCAACTGTACTCCAAAATGGTCATAACTGTACTATATTATACACATTCTATGTGCTACACACAATATGTAGTATTTTTGAGTTTCTAATCAATATCTTGTTTTATTCTTTATTTTAAAAGGACCATTCTGATGTTTTAGTTTTTTGCTTTAACTGTTAACTGAAGTCATATTCCCTGCTGATGACGTGTTCCTCTGGCCTGTCCTCTCCCTGCAGCTTGTCCCTGTATGGACCCATGGCTGCATACGTCAACCCTCACGGTTACGTACATGAAACCCTGACTGTCTACAAAGCCAACAACCTTAACCTGGTCGGCCGGCCTTCCACACTGCATAGCTGGTTTCCAGGGTAACTTTGCTATACTTTTAGGCATTTAGCTCTCACCCCTCCCTTTGGACCAGTGAACGATGCAACACCTAACACACGCACAATGAATAGATTGATTCTGACCCCTTTCAGTGCTTTCATAAATGCAGCTTTAGAAATGTGACATATTATGTAGAAGGTCTCACCCATTGCACCGGGGGTCCTTGTCATGCTTTGATACCACATTTGCTCTAACTGTATTGTGACATTGTCCAGTGTCTTGAATTATACACCTCTGCCTTTCTGTGTGGCATCATAATCAATGTGTGACACCAGATTTCTGTAGAGAGCAGCAGGAGAGGGAGAACTCCCAGAGACTCTCTGCATCCGTAACAGCGATGTGAGAAGATACTGTAAATCTGTGTCACTGATGTGGACTGTGAGATATTTTCTCCTGGGTACAGACGTTCACCTGTGTAATGAATTTAATTTAATGTGCCTTCAGTGGCTTATTACTACATCTAGAAAATACCATCAAGAAGAAAGCATTAAGTATTTATTTATCAGTCTTGGTTAAATTGTTCCATAAACCATTATAGTGTAAAACCGTATACTGTTTTTCATCAGCTGAATTACTTGTTAATGGCACATACAGTAAGTACCAGTATGAGCTGTTGGTAACGGGTTGCCTTCTAATAGCGAGTATAAAATAAACTAGAGACCATCTTGTGATGGGATCACTGAGAATAAAAACTGCTTCATCATTCCAAACGGTTCATGTTTTTGTATCCTAAAATGTGTCTGAAAGGGATGTTTAATAACATCTTGTCCTCTTCCTTTGCCCGCAGGTACGCCTGGACAATCGCTCAGTGCCTAACCTGCGGGTCTCACATGGGTTGGAAGTTCACAGCCACCAAGAAAGACTTGTCTCCAGCTCGTTTTTGGGGTCTGACCCGCTCAGCTATGCTCCCCCGTATCCCCCATGGCGAGGGAGAGGAGGGGAGGGAGGGCTCTCGCCTTTTCTGCCTGTGATGTCGGACCATCAGTTAACGTAAAAAGAAAGAAAAAAGAAATCCTCACGAGCCTGGATCTTCATGCGCTCTCTGGCTGCGTTTACTTTTAGTGATCGATGCATCACACACCGCCTGTCACCCATGGCAGAAAATCCATCATGTTAGTGGAAAGATCAGTAGGCCTTAAAATGTCACTCTTAAGAGCAAATTGGAACAGGGAGGAGGAAGTAATTGTTCTCAAAGGTCCTTGATATGATGACTAAGTGCATTTTGAGAGAGAAATAGATCATACTGGATTGATTCCCTTCAGTTGAAGCATCCTAGCATGCAGCTAGCTGATCTGCACATCTGTCCAGCTGATTCCTTGGTAGCTGCAGACACACAAACTCAGTTTTCCTTTGAACTCCTTTCCTTTGTGTGATGGATAATTTGACTGCATGCAGGTGAGATAGATATATTGGTGGTCACCTAATCTGTTGTTAAACCAACCAGAAAATATAAATTCACTTAGCATTCAGATCCTTTGTGGGTTTCTCAGATATGTTTTCTGACGTCAGCTGCTGTCTTTAGAAGGAAGGAAAGTGCTAATATTTTCAATCTTGGAGTTAAATTTGATGTATTTTTGTATGCAAGAAAATTGGGAAGTAATTTACCTACTCATCCATGTGTGCTTTCTATTATCACACCAGTTTTTTATGCAATAAACAAAAAACTGAGGCGACAATGTGTAATATACTTGATATAATCGCTGTCTGGTTTGTATTCAACCAAGGCTCATTGTGCTGTCAGACGATGTGCTTCATGAAACAAGAAAGTAAAAATAAGAGATGTCTTCTTGGCCCCGAATGGAAGACTGTTTCTTTTAAATGTTAAAGCTGATTAACACAGAGAGCGAGAAGCAATGAAGTCTTCATTGAGTGTGTTCATATTGTATGACATGTTAAAATGGTGTGCCTACGCCGCAGCGCAGTGTCTTTTGATACGTGTGATGAATCAGTGAGCCACAGACGTGAATGAAAGATTGTAAATGATGAAGAGATTCAGATTTAATTAAACAAATGTTTATTTTGGGGTTTTTAGTTTCTCAGTTTTTAGAACTTGTGATTTTGTTGCAAGGTGCTGTCTCATGTTTGTATAAATGTTGCTGTAAATAAGAGGCAGATAAAGCCTTTGCTGTGAAACACTACTGTTATTAGAATCTGACTCTTATTTTATTTTAGTCTCTTCATGTCACAGAATTGTTTGGAAATCATCTTTTCATTATTAAGTCATTAATCGCAATAAGAAATCATCTAGAATGTCAAGATGATTGGTTTGTCTAATTTAATGTTTTGGGATATTTTCCTAAAGGAATAGATCCAGCCTTTACAGATATGCGTGCTATCGTCACATAATCCCTGGCATTAAAGCAAATTAGCGTTATTCTGAAAATGTCAAAACTACTCACAATTTAAAAGGGAGACAGTTTTCAATTTCAAAATGATGACATGTTTTTCATGCAGCCTAAGCACGATGTCATGTAGATGTATAATTCTGAGTTGTGTCGACACACTGAAATGACTTCACTGGTTTTATGAAGAGCTTGTTTTGAATTACTCTTTTATTCTTATCGTCTTTCCTTAAAAGAGTATTCCTTGATTTTACATAGACTCCCTGTCAGACTAAAGAGGGACAGTTAAATTATTTAATTGGAATCGAAGTGGTAGAAGCATCCTTTTTTTTTATTCAATGCATTCTTCTGTGTTAATACTTGCCACCAACATTACCCACAATGCAACTCGACCGCTGGCAATTTGGTCAGAGACTGGTGTGTCATGACATAGTTCTTTTAAGTTACATTCACATTGTAAATCCTATTAATAGTTATATGTTGAACTCTTCAACGGTTTCATCTCATTTGGTTTCATAAATGTTTGTATACTAGATGTACAATTTAAAATGCTGTGTTAAGCCTTCTTTGACAATATTCTCTGTCATATCGCTGATTCTGTGTTCGCCAAGCTGTCAGGCTTTCATGCAATAAAATGGATGCTTCACAGAAGAAATCATTGGTCTGGTTCCAAAGATGGCTTTTGCTGTTTTTTTCTTGACATTCAGTGGACCAGAGTACAAGAGAAGGGGGGGGGGGGGGGGGACAAGAAGTGGTACAAGAAGTGACTGTCGCAAGAAATCCTCAGCTAGCAGCACAACATATTACAGTATGCTGCTCATTATTTGGGCTTTGTTAATGATAACAAAATGAATTGTATTACTATCAGACGTAATATAATTACATAACTGCTGGATTCAGTAGAGTCAAAGCTGATTACAAACTCCTGCTGAAGGTCTTGAAGGTCAAAGTACTGAATCACATTACCATTCTAACACTGATAGAAACCAATACACAGATTATTGGCTTTCACCTTTGCACATGTTCCCAATATCACACAGGCAACAGACACGAATGACCTGCTGTCAGCCTGGTGTAATGATGGAGCATGTGTTTCCTAATTGTTCAATATAATTGCTGAAAGATACCATACTTTTTCACACCCCTCAATGTCTGATACACAAAGCACCCATCGGCGTCTGTATGACACCCACCAGGCGTTCAAATCCCTACAATGTAAACCCATATAAACCCATGTGAACCAAAAACCAGATATATTCACCTACTGAGGTGGATGGGTCAAACTAACGCAGCACTAAAAACGAAACAAAAAGAAACATGCACTTTATTAGTCCCCTTGGGGAAATTCTTCTCTGCATTTGACCCATCCCTGGTTAGGGAGCATAGTCTTAATTATTATGGTCATAGTTCTTTACTTTGTCATAAATTGACTGAAAATATGTTCGTATACGAGTAAAAACACAAAGCAGCTGAGATATTTGTTTTATTCCAGCACTTGCCTTAGTTGGACATAGCAAATATACAAACAGAGTCACTCAGCAGTTATTCACCACAGAGAACAGGAATAGAAGTCTTTAAATGCTAACAGCTTTTTTTGGAATGAAAAATGCATATTTGTTTTAAACAAAGCGTTCTTGCTTTCACTCTTTGTAATAGTTTTCTCTTTTGGAAAATAAACCTATAAATACAATAGATTTGATCCCTTAAGATCTCGGATATTAACTCAAAGGACTGTGGTATAATTTCATATGATTGCTCAAAATTGTGTTCCTCTTTACCAGCATGATCTGCAAACCAATCATTGAAATTGTCTGAAAGGCAAAGTGTTCCTGCAGTCTAAATCTAGCTTCTATTAAATATGAGGAATCTTTATGTCACATAAAAACTGTCACAGTCATAACAATGTGATGACATGATCTTTACAGAGTCCATACTGATTTTCCCTTAAAAAAGCACTGGCCCTATATGTCCAACACCTTGCCCTTGTCCTCCTTCAACATCCAACATCTGGAGTGCAGACTCGTGGCCATTGAAGGGTTGGTGAATACTTCCATGACGCATACTATATTTTTCTTCATATGTCAGAGATCCTGACAGGTACAGTATTTATCATCTCCATGCCGCTTTGTTCAGAAGAAACAGTCGTTCAAACGCAGAGACATATCGGAGGCAGCCCTGCGAGGCGCATGCAGGGTTTTCCCGTTTCCAGATTAAAATTTGTGGCTCTCATTTGGACTCGGACACATTTTTGAAGCTCATGTACAACGTGCTGACCAGCGTCGCCTCTTCGCGGATTGAACCCTTACCGGTGAGGTGCCGCTGCCACAGGAGTGTCACGAGCCTCTGGGGAAAGTGTCCGCTGAACAGAAGGTAAATGCAGGGGTTCGCGCAGCTGTTCAGACTGGCCAGCAACATCAGGACGGTGAAAGTCACAGCTGGAATGACAAAGCGAATCCATCTCTTAATATCTTATCGTTTATCTTTGCGTGAAGGTGCTCTTTTACAATATGTGTAATGTAATCTAATTACGGATCGCGTTGAAGAAAAGTTAGACAAAATCTAGGGTAAAAGTATAAAATATAAGACTTTACAATAAATCACCTCTGGGCAGATCCTCTGTATGTAAATTAATTAATCAACATCAATAGCCCTTGCACCTTGTTGTTTGTTACTCACTGTACATGGTTATGTTTATATATACTTCATATACACTACACTACACATACTTTGCATTTTTGCACTTTCTCTATTGTTTAAATTTAATTTCTTAAATTAACACTCTCTGCTGTTTCGTTGTACATATTGAGTTTTGCTGTATAGATTGAGCATCTTTCATCCCGGTTATTTTTATGTTTGTGTCTGTAAGCTGATACGACCAACACAGCTCCCCTTGGGGATGAATACAGTATATAGCTATCTATCTATATCTATCTATAACCAGATCAAACTGGGCACCAGCCAGAAATACAAATGTTAATGACTTACTTTCTTTCGGCGCATTTGTGTCCCAGGCGGACCAGAGCTGGACCGTGAAGAAGGGAGCCCAGCACACAATATAAACCAGCACGATGACCACCGTCATCTTCAGCGTCTTCACCCTGGCTTTGGACATGCCGGCCACACCGCTAGCTCTGGATGGCAGAGGGAGACCCACTTTGCTCTGCCGTTGACTCTTTTGGTAGAGGTTGATCTGTATGGCCCGGCAGATGCGCACTTGACAAAAAACAACTGTACTAACAGGTAAAATGAAAATGACCAGAGTGATCCAGGTGATGTAAGTCTGTAGTCCCCACGGGTGGATAAATTTGGCCCAGCAGTCAAACACACCAGGTGCAACCTCGACCTGAGAGAAAATAAAAACCTGTGGCAAGCTGCCCAGCAGAGAAATCCCCCACGCCACACATACAGGGACGTTAAGCCTCGTGCTTGTCCGCTGGAACTTCACCATCGGGTTGCAGACAGCCTGGTATCTGTCAACTGTCAACACCACGATCATGTAAGTGGAGGAAAACATCCCGAGAACTTGAAGGTACTTCACCAGGCGGCACAGCAGGTCTGGTCCAACAAATCTGTCTGTGATGTCCCAAATGAGCTGCGGGCACACTTGGAAGAAAGCGACCACCAGATCTGCGAGGCACAGGTGGAAGACGAAGACGCGCATCCTGGTCATCTGCTTGCGCTGTCTCCAGAGGACCAGCAGCAGGGAGGTGTTGAGGATGGCGGCGCTGATGAAGATGACACTGAGGAGCGCGATCTCCAGCTTGGCTAAACTCTCGTCCCTCGCCAAGTCCTCCGCGAAGTTACTGCCGTTCAGACTAGGACACATTGTGTTTGTCTCGTGAAGGAGTGCAGACTCGCCAGCAGAGAAACAGGCTGGTGCAAATAACAGACAGTGTTGAAACTCTTAATTTTTCTCAAACAAAATGAATCGAAACACTTTTACTTGGCAATAACCTAGTCTGTCACGTAATATATGTATTTTAACACTTTTTATTCTGAACAAATTGTTTCGTTTGTTACAAATCACCTATTCAATTAAACAAGTATAACCATTTGTCAGCAAAGCATTTAGCATGTATTTCTACCTACCTTTATATATTTGTTTTTCAAAAAGTCCCGCAGGTGATTTGATACTGCAGTGGTCGAGCTCTGGTTGCAATCTCTCGGGGGGAAGGTGGTCTATACTGTGCCTTGTGCGTTATGTGAGGATGGAACTGGGTGGAGCTTAGAAAGGCTACATGGGAATAAAAATGAAGTGCTCATATAGTGTGTGTGCACAAAATTGAATTAATACAAAAGGTGATATGATTAAAGCTCCAGACAAGGTAAATAATATACTTTGAGATGATTGTGTCTCAGCAGTAAAATGTTGTAAGACATGTATCATATCCTTAATTTTAACCAAGGTTGCTTGATACCTGTACCACAGTACGAATATTTTTAATTAATCAAACATTAACAGTGATTACAAAACGTACAGAGCAAACAAAAACAACAAGTATTAATTTAGCAAAATAACAGTCGGTGTTTATTATTACACATTGTATAACCCTATTAGATTAATTTTCATATAATATATAATTAGTATAACATACACGTGCATGTAATGCTGTAGCTGATCATATTTGAACGCTTATATGTTCCTGTTGGGCTGAATAATCTTAACATTTGATCACATTCTGTAAATCGGTTTTGTGCGATCTTCGTGTGTAAGTAATGTTTGCCTCTGAAATAAAAGAGGCTGCAAAAAACCTGCTCTGTATTTGAAATGAGACAAAAAACTATACATTTTAACGAGTGTAGTAGTTTAACAATATTTTATGATATATTTACTTCAGATTGTACTCACTTTTCTTGTTTCTCTGTGTAAATCTATAGCTCATGAAACTCATCCTCTGTGAGACCGATACGTCATCGTGCCTCTCGACCAATCACAACACAGAACAGTTTGACGTCACAGGACTTTCAACCGGAAGTGAGAATGTAAACAAAGTAACTAGTTGAGGTGGAGAAGAAGTGACAGTAGACAGTTCTCCCGCTGTAGTGTAATTAGAATAGTTGCTCGTAACCCTTGTTTGTAAACGATGTAATGTAATCAGACGGACTGAGTGATAAACGTATTATTGATTCCACGGTCTCCATGTCGACAACAGGCAACATCCATGGCGAGCTACCCAACTGCTAGCTAGCGTTAGCTTAGCAGCTAATCTCCCTGCGCTAATAATAAAGAGTAAGAAACCAGCACCAATGCCTCAAGAAGGAGAGCAGACTCTCCCGCTGGTTCGCTCCCTGAACAGTCACGTACCCGTCAGTGCTGTGTTTCGTAACCTCAGTCCTCGTGTCGTACGACCACTATGGATAGATTACAGCGGGGAACCGCGGGCGTACGTTGATTTACAGCCAGGAACGGGACGAGAAATGGCCACCTTTATCGGTAAGGCAGCTTCTATTACAAGCCAACGCTACTTGTGCGTTTGAGGTTGCTGCCTGTCTCAGGTTTGAGCGACGTTTCCAGTGGTGGAAGAAGTACTAACTCAGATATTGTAATTCAGTACAAAAGTATTAGCATCGTAATATAAAGTACCAAAAGTAAAAGTTCCCATTATGCGGAATGTCCATTTTCAGAATCATGCACTCTAATACGTCATCATTTATTTGTTGATTGATGTTATATTTGGTATTACTAATCAGAAAAGAAATTAACGTTAGTAGCTAAAGTTGTCAAATATATGTTCAAGAGTACAATATGTCCTTTAAAACTGTCATGGAGTAGATGAATAAAGAAAATAGAAATATTCAAAGAAAGTACAAGTATCTCGAAATAGTAATTTGTACAGTGCTCGCCACTGTTTACTATAGTGAAAAATCATCCAGGGGCAGCATGCTGATGATATTTACAAAAAAGGCTATCATGTTATTTTTTTAATATTTGTACAGTACTTGTGGATATGACAAAGTCTCTCACTCCTGTAACTCATGCTTTCATCCCCGGATACTGTGACAGCTGTTATTTCACTTAAACATAGTCATTTTCTTATTCTGACACAGCTGTAAACCTCACTGCCAATTAAAACTCAATTGCATGTTGCAGACAAAAAGAGTCACAAAGTTGATCACCAATTAGTGTCACTGTGGACGAACCAAAAAGTGTGACCTGGTGACATTGCGCTCTAAGCTGGTTTAGTATGAGAGTTGCCAGTGCGATAGTACAGTATCACACTGGGCAGTGTAACACACACATTGATTGTTTTCCCAGGTCATCCATGGATGTTCAGAGATGCAGATTCTGATGAACCACTGAGGGTGAACGGCAAAGAACTGTTTCTTCCTAAACCAGCAGAGGGTAGAAATGCGGATATCACTTTACCAGGTAAGATTAGCCACTTTACTTCAAGTTTGAGCCATTATCATCACATGCAATGCATTACTACTCACAGACATACAACCAAGAGTACATTTATGGTGTACTGTGTAAGTCCATTTCACTGTATACCGCCTCTGAGCACACTTAGTTTGATGGTAAATTCAAAAATAAATCTAGCATGTGTGTATTTTCAAAGGCTGTTGAACGGCTGTTGATTCGGCACTGCGAACAATTTCCAGTCTGATTGTTTAAAGCATAGGTGTCAAACTCAAGGCCCGTGGGCCAAATCCGGCCAGCCAAGTAATTTTATGTGGCCCTTGACAGCTTGAAAGGCATATGATCGTCTTAATTATTAAAGTCTATGCTGCTTTACAGTGTACAGTGACCATAGACTAGATCTCCCACAATGCATGTCGATTTTGTGACCTGCAAATGAACGGCATCCTACCGCGAGAAAGCAGTGTTTCCATATTGCCGTTTAACTAAAGACAAGTCATTACATTTAAAAAGATCGACAAATAATCCCAACAACAAGATTGATGCAGAGGAAAGAACATTTAAAGAAGATGGGAAAGTACATATTTGTGCTTCAAGGAGAGAAACCGGGAAGTCTTTTGTGGTATGAGTAAGTGTCGGTGATGAAGGAATACAATTCACATCGTCGTTTTGACAAACACAGAGCCAAGTACACTAAATTTAGCCTCCAAGAAAAACATAGTTGTCCAAGGTGTGCCCCATGCCACATAAAGGTATGTGAGCAGGTGAGCCCCAGACCACACCTGCTCACATGTTCTTACTGCTCACAATTACTTGTTGGACCAGAGTATGTCCTTCTCAACTGTGACAAAAAAGCTTTGAACAAAACTAATGTAATAACGTGCGTTTGATGTTTGTCTTTATTCTCTTTAAAAAAAAAAGCTCTTTGATAGAGTAATGTGGGTTTCTTAACACTACATTAAATGGAGTTATGTTGTAATAACAGAGACAATTGCTTACTTATATTTGTACTTTTATATAAATGCATGTCCAATATATTTACACTTTAATAAACAATAATCAAATGCAAAGACAGTTATTTAACAATATGTTAGGGAGTAGTTTATACAGTGTTACAGTTACAATCGGCCCTTTGAGGGTAACCATGATGCTGTTGTGGCCCAGGGTGAAAATTAGTTTGACACCCCTGGTTAAAAGGACAAATTACAGAAATAGTGCTACTAGTTTTCCACTTGCCTTTCATATTATCATGTCATGCAGGTAGTTGCAGCTTCATTTGGACGGGTTTTAAGATCTCTTCTCTTCTACCATGTGTGGATGTGATTTGGTTTGCGATGCTCAAAGGATCACAAAATTACATAAAAAATCATCCAACGGTTTGAATAGCCATTCGATCGTTATATTTCTGTATTTCTGTTGTCTCCCATGTTCATTGCCTTCCAGACCTAACAACATTTATCTTTCGTATTTTTAATTGAGGACAGGCTCTATGCCAATCTTATTTAGGAGAATATAGGAACTTGAAAAATACCTAAATTAGGACGTTTCTGTAATTCCTATCCTAAAATAAGAAAGTTTTTTTCCGAAATGCAGTTTGGAAACAAGATTTCTGTTAAACGTATAATCCTAAATGTCGTCCAAAGCTGAGGTAAGATAGGATTTTAGACTTAGAAAGTGTCTGTAATGAGGCTCCAGGTGTGTAATATAGCCTATGCTTTCCTTCCTCTGATTTCATGTATTTTTATCTATCATCTTAAATCCTTAAATGTTTCTGTGTAAATATTGATATGCCAGGCTGAACACCCGTATGTCTTCCACTTTGTTTACCTTTATTTTTCACGGCTTGAGGCTTCCCTGGTAACCCTGTCTTTGGTTTGATGTCACAACGCTATGAATTGTGGGTAGTAAGTCTGCAGACTTATGGAAATGTTCCATTAATGGCTCAAAATGTTTTGGAGAGAGCCCTTCAGCACAGTAGGTCAGCCCTGAACACTCACATACTTTGCAGGAACGTGCCTCAAATGAAAAGAGCAAACAGTTTCTACAAAATAAAAACAATTCTAGGATATAAATATATATTGTAAAATAATTTCACTATTACTACCTTTATTTTGACGGTTTAATTGTACTTCCTCTTGACCCTCTCATTCACCTATGTTCTTCAATATGCAATGGAAAAAAAGAAAAGAAAATCTAACCAAAACAATAAAACAAATATTTGTTTTCACTTTGGATTTTTTTATGTTCGTGGACATTGAAAAAACATTGTCATCCTTGCCGCCAGGGGTTAGTTTCGCCAGGAGTGTAGCTACGGGGAGGACAAGATAACGTTGCAGGTTGATCCTTCTGCATCTTTGGATTTAATCCAATAAACAAACTATTGAAGCACACGTTAGTGGCACAAACACACACATGGCTTAACGTAAGCTATAGACCGATGGCACACGTGAATGTTAGGCTGACATGTAGATTATAAAATAGCAGAGTTGTTTTGACTGGCTCCCAGAGTTTCCTGCCCTGCTGCTAGTTAGTTAGGCTTTTATAACTAATGACTGTAAAATTCAAATTGTATGGACCCAGTAGTAGAGGTGAAATGCTGCCCCTTATTCCTTTTTTTTCAGAATGATTATAAATGCAGCTGTAAAACAGAGCTATATTTACACTGGTATCAATGGTAGTTGCTGCAATTTGAAGGAAAAATGTTCTCCTCCTATCAAGTTCTCAACATTTGACAAAGACTTGTTTGTTCGGTTTACACAGTTTACAGCCTCAAGGATCGTGCTCTTCAGGTTATTCGGCGTCTGGTACGAGCAGAAGACTACAGGAGGTTGGAAATAGCTCGATGTCTCCACGAGGAGCTGGAAGATCAGCCTAGTATATTGAAAGATCTCCACCGCATGAACCAGCGAGTAGAGCAGCATCTCCTGGAGAGGATCCAATGCCAGGAGGAATGAGGCATGGAACTGGATGGATTATGGCCACGTATAGACAACACTTGTATTCCACACTATTCAGGAAGATCAAATGTGCAAGTTACATTTTGGGTTAGTAAGCAGCTGTTGCAAAAACTTCCCTTGAGGTCTGACATTGGCTGCAAATGATGATCTTCTGCTTTTATATTCACGCATTGGCTTTGTCAAATGCCTTCCTCTGCAAAAAAAAAACACCTCTCTTATAGGAAGAGGAGATTGTATATAATGTGATTGCAGCATATTCAATTAAATTGTATTGTTTGTACTCAAAAATTGTATATAAGCATTTCAATGGTTATTCCTACGAAACCATTAGAGAAATGGGGACATCTTAACCATGGATGCCGATCTGATTATCTTACTTGCTTCTTTATTTTGTCATTAGTACTCCCTCAAAAAATCCTATTTGATCATACACACAAGACAGCTGCATGTATTTTTGTTATGCATACAGTGTTATAATTGATCTTCTGCCATATATATCCTAATTTATAAAGGACAGATTTAAATGTATTATAGATGTGTGTTGATAATATTCTTATTGAGAATGCCTGAGATAAACTTATCCAGTTTATTGCACATCTCCCCTCAAGAATGTCTTTGTTATCCTGTTAAACTCAGAAGTTACATCAAGACTAAACTGTTCAGCAGTCATCAGAAAGCTGTGGAACTTTTAGTTTGGAAAAAGATGGTCTGCTCTGGTAAATGTGGACTTTTTGTTAGAATATATCTGCCACCATAAATGGGCAGAGTCTCTTCTAAAATGGTGTCTTGCAGCTTAAAATGTAATAATTTACCTCGTCTTTACATTTTTAAGACTGGGCTGTGAAACACTGTGAGTGAGGATTTATACTTTTGTTTTTGTCTACTTTGCTTATTTTGTTCCTCTGTCACCCTGTTTTAAATACAGACATTGTTACTCTATCTCAAGACCATCATTGTTTATTTGTGTAATAAATAAATAAAAGATATATTTCTTACTGGTTGAAAGCTGTGAAGACTTGATATTTTAGTTATTTGCTAAGTCTCTTAAGTATGCAGATAGATTGATAATTAACTATAGCATTTTGAACATAAGGTCATAAAACAAAAATCTTAAAATTGAGACTTCATTTCTCAGAGCATTTAGGGTGACTTGAGATAGTACAACATTACTGCTTGTTAGATTGGTCTGACAAAAAACACTCACTTTGAGTACTTAATACAAAGAAAATACGCATACAATAGTGTCTGTTTTGACAACACACAATAAACTATTATTATTATTCTGTGTGTGTTTCGGCGTGTATTTATTGAATGGGAGTTCTGTCAAGTGCAAGTAAGTTATTGATGATATGATTGATCTGTATTATATCAAGTTTGGCATATGCTGAATAACTGCACACAATTGATCATTACAAACTTTTTCAAGTCAAAATGTGAAGTTATAAGCTGCTCCAGTTTACCACAGCAGGGGTTACTGTTACCAAACGTGTTGCTAAGCGACAAAGTAACACAACCCTTCTTTGGTTGTGTGAGTCGAGCGGAGCTGGCTGCAGGAATATCAGGAACATGCAGGCCGGGGAACATAAAAAAACATGGGATCCAAGTTGTTTTAGGGAAGAGAAGTAAGTACTTGTTTGTGTCCATCAGACAGGTGCATGTTTTGTTTTGCAGCCGTGTTATGCATGATGTCATTTCCTTGGACAGAAGGAACAGACGCTAACTAACATTCATGATCCTTCGATTTTCCTGACCAGCATGACATGTTGGCCAAGGAGTCACCCAGTCAGGTTTCCACATGTCCAGACTGACCACTGGAGCAAAATGAAAACAATGGTAAGAACAAAGAAAACAAACCCTTCTACTAACAAAAAGATATACAATGTAATAATTAATAACAAAAACATACTTTGTATTGTTGTGAAACTATACAGTTGTTCCCATTTATAGGTTCCAGTTTATCTTGCATCCATTCCAGCTGCCTTGTTGAAGAACAGAGGTTTGTGAAAATTATTTTATTTAACAGATAATATACAATTGGGAGGTGACCAGGAGAGCATTTTCTACAGTACAGAAAGGGAAGAGAGTTCTGATCATAGGAAAATGTGTCTCTATTTTGGCTTGCTTGCCTTATGTATGAATCCCAAGAAGGTGATCTAAACCGTACCCCCGACAGCAGCCTGTTACCACCACTGCAGCTGGATGAAACTGCGGTTAAAGATCCTAGATCCTCCATGCTGCAAGCATACAGTAGGTCCCACATTGTCAGTAGTCATTTTAAATATCTTTCTTTTTTATTATCTACTTCTTTGCTGTTTCACTATTATGTCCATTTTCTTTAGGTGTGCATCAAAACACACCAAAAAACATGGTCCAGCTCAGGAATGAGTTCAACGACCGTGCCAGGAGGGGCTTTTGCTACTGGCTTATTGAAAAGAAGGGCTCAGCGTGTAAGCAATGATCCAAATGTCACCTGTACAAGAAGTGCTCTGACATTCACATGCCCATACACTAAATCTTTTTCACTTCTGATCCTGCTGTTCAGACCCCGCTGCTCTGTTCCTCACTGACTTTCGTGCATGGTTGTGAGCAGCGGGTCAGAACATTTTATTGTAATTGTCAATTGCCTGACACAGACCTCCTAGTTTGCTCACATTTGACTTTATGTTTGTATATTATACAGTGGATTGAGTAAACAGAAATCCATTTCTTTATTTAATAAAAGGCATGTAAACACTTCTAAATGTCACAAGCAGCATTTCTAAGAGAAACAAAGGTGTCTTTTAGAATACCTCCTGTCACTTCACATTATGATTGGTGTACACAGCTCAGAGGACTGATGCATCTTCATTCCTTCCTTATAGGTAAAGGATACAGCTTTGGTGCCTACAAGACCTCTCTGGGATTACCAAAAGTCTAACAAAGTGTCACTGTCTAAGATTGTTGTAACCCTCTGTCAGAATGAATGAAATCCCTTCAAAGTAAAAACATGATTACTCTCAGAGGGTTTGATGTATAATTAATCCTCTGTCATCTATACCAGAGTGTGTCCACAGCTGTTAAGACATTACTGCTACTACCCAAAGAGTGATTAGCTTTTTAGTGTATAGCAATTGTATACCTAAAGTCACATTTTTGTATTTTGTAGATCAAATATAAGAACAAAAGACTAAATAAAATGTAAAATACACATTGAGGATTCATATTAGCAGTTCTACATTAATTGAAAATGACTTGTAGGCAATGAGCAGTTTGAATAATAAAACTATTCTATCGTAATAACAAACACATTAGCAATAGATAGTACGAAGTAGATGGATCGTTACTCATTGAACTTGTATAGAGAAGCATATACCCACCACTTCACAGAAAATACTGTATTATGCTGATAAATTACAGTAGTCTGCTGTTAATTGACGGTATAACTGTTAATTTACATACGAGGGCTGAATATTTAACTTTATGTTACAGTTATTGTGAAATACTGTAAGATACTGTTTAAAATCACCGTACATTTACAGCAATTCATTACAGTGTGGAAAGGCTGTTTACTCAAAGTATTAAACCTCAGAACAACTGAAATGTAGTGAGTGCAATATTGTGCTGAGGAGACTGACTATATGCGGAATAAAAAACAAACTCGATGAACATCTCATGGTGAGCTGTACAGTATCTAACCCTCCAAGAAGGAAATGTGAGGGTCATGATCATTGTCTAGCGATATCTAGTATAGTAGCCTATCATTGTTAAGCAAACTTGTGTGTGGTGCCCCGCCTCTGATGAAGTCTAACAAGTGTCTTTATTTCCATTTGTCATAATCAGGATTGCCTTTAATATTGTATAGTATAGTATAGCTATACTGTACATCCCACACTATATCTATTCAATATTTAAAACCTTGTTTTCCCTTTGGAGTTTAAAGGTATGCAAGGCACTTGGAAAACAGCATAATTTGTGCTGTATAAATACACTTTGTCTTGTCTCGTGTTGTGGTTTTAGCACCAAACCTGTTTTCGCGGTTATTGTCGCCCGTCAGTCAAATCTCGTTGGTAGAATTAATCTCGCGGGAAGCAGATTAGTTCGTCGGTCGCTCATATCATTTAACTAAACTTTACCACCAATTTGAACTACACGTTTTGCATTAAATCCAATATTTAACATGCCAACAAAACGTTGTCATATTTGGTTTCAGTTCAGAAACGTTGTAAGCAGTACATCGTGAGAGCTACCGAGAGGTGAATGCCTGCCTCAACGCGGACAAAGTGACACGGCACCGTTTTGACTTGCTAGGAGTCCGTTTCTACTGTGCCGATCCTCAGAAGGTAACGCTAACTTAACAACTCCTCAATATTACCTCGTTGAATAAATGTATGTATGTGATAAATAAGTGTCAAGTAATAACCATAAAACGGTGGGTTTTCGTAGCCAGAACATGAAGGTACTTTCTGAGTCCCAGGTTGAATCAACACGTGAACGCAGTTCCTGTTAGCTAGTTAGTTAACAGCTAGCGGTAGCGGCTAGCGTCAGTTGGCTCAAGTGGAGGTGTAACGTTAGCTGATTGTCTCATTGAGCATCTCAGCAATGACTGCTGGTTCGGCTTCTCTTCGAAGTCAAGGCAGACGGCTGCACAAAATCCGTTAACTGTTGACAGGTGGAAAACCTGGTGGCCTATAATTAATTGGGACACTAGTTGTGGTTAATGCAAGCAACTCACGGTGTCCATAATGTGCAGCAACATATTGTTTAGATTTCAGTCATTTTATTGTGATCCTTCTTTTATTTGGATCCCCATTGTTTGTTACTATTGCACGGGTCCATTAACCCAATACTACCTGGCCCCAGGTTTGCTGTGTGGTAATTTATTGAATAATATCCACGTTACCAAGCAAAGTATAAGCCATATTTTGTACATCTGAAAACTAGATTTTGACGCAGGGTCTCAAGATCAGGTAATAAAGCAAGCGCAACCTCAGGCCCTTATTATGTCAGTGGAAATTGTGCTTTAGTGAGGTATATTCCCATACAAAGGACCCAATGGGCCCTGAGGCAGTCACCTGAACGACTTTGCTCAGTTGGTAACCAAGCCTGGGGGCCTCCTCACCTGAAACAAAGACCACCTCTGCCAACATCTTAAAAAACTTATATATATATATATGTCTCCTGTTTTCATGTTTGCTTGCATTATGTGCTAAATGGTTCTACCATTCTGTTTATTTATTTTCTTACTATGGATTGGATTAGTAATCTCATAACATGGACAGCAGCAAAAAGAAGTTGGCGTTTAAGTGGCTACAAACTGCAATCACCTCGCCCAGAAATCTTCAGGAGAGAGATTCTGGATTAGGCACATCCTCTCGCTGGAATAAATCACCGATTGAAGATTCAAATACTTTGACTCCAAGTGACTCTCCAGGACCTGATGGCCTTGGGGCATTGAGTCTGGACACTCCCAAGAGAAAAGCAGGAGTGCTCAGTGAAAGCGAGCCATCTCTAGGCAAAGTTAAGCTGAGGAAGCTTTCCAGGAAAAATTCTGAACATTTCATAACTTCAAAGGTAAATCTTTACTGTAAATCTTGCTCTATCCATCTTTTTAATGGTACATATAAAGTGTTGTATCAGAGCTAGAGTCTCAAATGTACCATTTCTTTCATTCCATGCAATTCTTGTAAAGAAATTACTGATGTATTTGTACATTCACACCATAACTATTAGGAGAAACCTATGGACAACTCATCCAAGCAGCTGGAATCTACAGAGAGCCATGAAGTATCATCACCTCCACCTCACTCCTTACTCATGAGAAAGAAAGAGAGGACACCCAAGGAGGGATCAAAGGCTATCTATAGGAAGGCAGCTATTGGCAGCACAAGAGCAAGAGGCAGTGCTACTAGTATCCCCAGGACATTTGAGTCTTCACCAGTGAAGACTGAATCACCCACTCCAGCAACACCTCACAGAACAGACAGGGATATTAAGTGTTCCTCAATCAGAGCTGTTCTCAGCTTTGAGGTCAGCGACATTGTCCAGGAAGAACAGTGGTCCCCCCTTCAGGTGTTTGAGGACATTGAAGACCAAGATGGTGACTCAAAGCTAAAAAGAGACGGAAGGGTAAGTTAACAGACATTTAGAAATACATTTTTGTTGTTGTTTTATTTGCTTGTATATCATTTATAATGTTTTTGTTGCATGCAATCTGTTATTTAATACATTTGTCGTTAATTTAGCTAATCTTTACATTTATTTTGTCTATCAAAAGCAAGCATAACAATTGTACAATTTATGTTCCGAAAATATAGTGTAACAGCTAATGGGAGGTGTCATTTTTGTCCCCCTATTTGTTTATGTTTTTCAGACTGTTGTGCTAAAAGGAGAGGATTCTCCCAAGAGGTTTGTTGCTCCAAGCTCTGTGTTTGTAGAAACAACTTCTCAAGTCCAATCCTTTGCTCCAGATAATGGACCAGAAGCCGAGTGCTGTGACTCGTACCTCCCCGCCTTGGATAATATAGATGATTCTTCGTCTTGTGAACAATGGAAAAATCCTTCAGTGTATAGCCAGGGATCTACAACTTCATCTTTCACCTTTTCATCACCCAATGAAACCACTAGGGTCATCCAGGCCGTTGCAGTGGACAAGGATTTGCCTTTCTCACTGTCACAGAGGAATGTTTTTATCTCATCAAAGCAGCCCCACCCAACAAACATGGCCCCTTCACATTTATGCAAAGTTCAGGCTAAGAATGTCTGCTCCTCCAACATGATTGCCTATAGGGACCCCTTTGCGCTGCCACTACACTCAAAAAAAGTATTGAACCCTCACTTGAAATCAGCAACCACACGCAGGCAGTCAGATGTTGGTGCTTCCATGCATTACTCCCCCTTCTCCTTTACTCATGGTGCAACTCCTAAAAGAAGATTATCACTTGGGGCAGAACCTATGCGGACCAGTTACCCCTCCCTGAACAATCAGGTTGGATTTATAGACACACACTGCCATATAGACATGTTGTATGGAAAACTTGGCTTCAGTGGGACGTTCCACAGCTTTCAAAATCGGTACAAAACGAGCTTTCCTCCAGAGTTTCAAGGCTGCATAGCAAACTTCTGCAACCCAAGAGTCATGGTGAAGGAGGCCCTGTGGAAAGGGTTGCTGTCTGAAGACAAGGTGTGGGGGGCATTTGGGTGCCACCCCCACTTTGCCAATGACTATTCTAGTGTGCAGGAACGAGATATTCTGATGGCTATGCGGCACCCAAAAGCGGTGGCATTTGGTGAGATCGGCCTGGACTACTCTCACAAAAACTCCACCAACCACTGCAAGCAGAAAGAGGTACACTCTCAGTTGAATAGAACTTTCTAATCCAGTAAGTAACTGTATATCTTAAACTAAAATGGTCTTTATCGTTGGGTAAATGTCCCAAATATTTCGTGTGAAATGCAATGATTTTATTGTAAAATAATGAGTGGCGCGTGCTGTGTTTTTGTTTTTTGCTATGGAGGTGTTTGAGCGTCAGCTGCGTCTTGCTGTGGACATGCAGAAGCCTCTAGTGATCCACTGCAGGGACGCAGATGATGACCTGCTGGAAATAATGAAGAAGTGTGTCCCGAGGGATTACAAAATTCACAGGTGTTTTTGTTTATTTTTGTTTTAATTGTTCCCATTTTAAAATAAATATTTCCTGCCTGTCTTTCTGGTTAAATTACGATCCTTAAGATAATCATTAAATCTAATCCTGTGTTTTATATTATTTAGGTATTTTTTTAAGCAATACCCATTTAATATAAATTAATTAGCAAAACAGTCACAGGAACATAATGTGTTTGTCATTGTGGTTGGCTCTGACTGGAGTCATTGAAAAGTTAATTCTGGTAATTTCTTCCAGCCAATTAGTTTATTTTTGTCAAATCAACTCTCAATATTCAAGACTGTAATTATACGGATTTAAACTTCAATGACTCTCAAAGAGTAAACTGTTATAAATTTAATCTGTGACTTTTCTCACTTATGTGTGTCTAGGCACTGTTTCACCAACAGTTACCGAGTGATTGAGCCCTTCCTGACGGAGTTCCCCAACTTGTATGTGGGTTTCACAGCTCTCATCACTTACTTCAAGGCCACCGAAGCCCGAGATGCTGTTCGGCAGATCCCATTAAACCGTATTGTGTTGGAGACCGACGCACCATATTTCCTGCCAAGACAGGTACATTTAAATTGAGGCTTAGTGAAACCAAAACACTGCTCTAATGTCATTAATGAATGCCAGGCTTTTTTCCCAGCGAACTGAAAATGGTTACACATTTATCTGGCTAAATGTGTATTATAATATCAGCTTTGTTTACCAAGTTTAGCTGAAAGTGACTGTGATGTCGGCTCATATAAGAACACTTTTTTGCTGACCGTGATATTTTTATTGCAGCCTGTGCACGGAGTAGTGCTTGTGCTTATTCTCTCCGATTTAAATACTGGCACCCAACATTGATTGATGTTTTATATTGATGCACTAGTGTTTTCTTTAACAAAAAATATTAGAGAGGCTGCTTTTAGTAATTGTTGACGTTCCAATGCGTGCAGTAATGTCCGCACTGTGCCGTCCGCATTGATCGCAGGAAACATGAGACTGGTTCGACAAACAAATGCTCGTTTAGCTCAAATGTATTGTTCAGTCAAGAATGGAGATATTTATGAGGTCAGAGCATAGAACCCTGAAATCAGAACATAGAACCCTGAGGTCAGAGCATAAACCTTGAGGTCAGAGTGGTTAAACAAATGGTTTAATAACCACAGATAAAGTCCCTAACCCCACATTGCTTGACGTCTGAATAAACTGAATTTAAAGCTGGAGGACAATTCAGTTAAATTAATTTTTCTTTTCTTTTTTTT
Organism: Taurulus bubalis; assembly: GCF_910589615.1. Taxonomy (NCBI): domain Eukaryota; kingdom Metazoa; phylum Chordata; class Actinopteri; order Perciformes; family Cottidae; genus Taurulus; species Taurulus bubalis. The sequence goes on along the minus strand of NC_136593.1, from coordinate 15,833,598 downwards.
TAAGTACTTTATTTTAAGTCACATTTTTCAAAAGCTTTCTGTTTTTAAATCCAGCTTTTATTGTACTTGAAATAAGAGAAGATCATGCATTTATTATTAGAGTATGTATTATTTATAATTAATCCAGTTCAATTGAAATCTGTAATAAAAAATATTGTTTAGATGTTATTCAATTGAACTTTCTTTCTTTATTTAATTTGACAGTCAGTTGTTGATTACATATAGACGTTAATACAGCTGTTGGCTACTTCAATACATATGGCACAAACAATACAGCGCAAATCTGACATTATTGTGATGTTCCGGACCTTTGCATGAGGAAATTCTGAAACCCCTTTTGTGATAGGCTCCAGATGTCGCCAAAAAAGTGCCAGTATTGTGCTGTCGACAGCACTGGTACAATTGGAAGTAACGGGAGTACATTTTGACAACGCATGTGATAAGTGTGTCTCTCTTCACAGGTGAGGAAAGATGTCTGTCGGTTTTCACACCCAGGGATGGGGATCCACACGCTGCAGGAGTTGAGCCTTCTTAAGGGAGAAGACATGGACGCGGTCCTCTACACCGTCAGGAACAACACCACTGAACTCTACAGCGTATGATGGAAACTAGACATAATCAAAGGGAGCTGGAGCTGGTTAGTTCCACAAACATTGTATTTGGCTTTGTATTATAGATGTACCAATCCTCTGTGTTTAGATCAGATTAATATTATATTTCATTGTTCATCATTTAATTTATGAATTCCTCAGCATATTTGGTTATTGTTGTTCAACTGCTGTGTGGTTCGGTTCGGTTCAGTGGAGACGTATAAACACCTTTTAATCCTGCTTTTTAAAAAATCTACTATGGTTTGTTGAATTACTCTTAAATTCTGACTTAAGAGCACATGAAGGTGAAAAATTGGAAAGCGAGTAGAGCATCGTCTGTCATACAGCAACGCAAAAACGTGTTGTGTTTGCTGTGAGCAAAGCTGATTCTTGATTGAAGAAAGGAAGTGGCTGTGAGGACAGTCCATTACCCCGTTTTAATACAACTATATTTGTCAGACACATTTGGCTTGAGTGCTTTTTATTTTCAGAATGATTAGCCTAGGCTAGCTGTGTTTAGAGTGCCGACCGAAGACAAACTCGAAGTTGACTAATAAATGTGTTTCTTTCATATCAAGTTTGACAAAAGAGATGTGTTGAAATGCAGACATTCCCCTTTTTGCCAGGTTCTCAATCAAAGCTGTGTTTCCAAGTGTTTTGGAGCCTCTTCAGAACGTAGGCCAGAGGACATTATGTTCACGGATGTGAATGTGTGTTTATTAAAAGCTGCAGGATGGACATGAGCAGTATGTGCTTTGCTGTGTTTGACACAGTTCATCTGATTAGAACAGAAAGTTTCCAACCTTGTTCTGGGAGTTGGTAATATATTTTTCCCTCTGGTAAATTTTCTCTGCAATTGCTGAAACACAAATTCTGAAACAAGGGCCCTCTTGGTCACAACTTGACACACAAAAAACAAAATTGTATACATGAAATGGTCAATAGATGAGCTCCATGAGTTGGTGGGTTAAATTACAAAGCTGTACCAAACAATTATCATGTGGCAATAATAAAGTATCTTGTAATAATTGTGCCGCAAGTAGCAGTTTTTGTGTCTTGGCAATTGTAAAACGACTACATTCAAACCTGTTAATGCAGTTTTCACGGTCGAGACACCAAACACTCAGAACGCTTTCAAACTAGCACTAAAATGCAGACTGAACTGCACATCTTCTTTGAGGTTGAACCTGAAATGTTGATTAATGTGCACTGTCCCTGTTGAATAAATAAATAAAATGAATGCATAACTCAATTTGTACACAAAGGTGCAGTTCATTTCGGAGGAGAACGAACCAGTTCATCTTGTAAAATAATTAAATAAATATACTTCTGTGTGTTTCCCCACTCCATCATTTCTTCTTTTCACCCACAATTTTGACCTTGATTTTTTTTGTTTTGTTTATTTTGGTAAAAGATATGAAAGAGACAAAAGATGAGTTGATGCTTTATTATGTGGGTCTCTGAAGAGGAATAAGAAAATATATTGTGTGTTTATTGCTGAATAACATCAGATCACTCCACAGGATATGAAACAAATGCAGGCAGTTTATAAAATTATGATGACATTCATTTCCCTACAATTTTACACATTTGAGAGTCGCAGATCAATATTATGCTTAAGAACAGTAGTTTGACAAAATCATTGTAAATCAAGTTCTATATTTAGTAGAATCAACTTTTATCATCTTCCATATTTTATTTAACCACATCAGCCAAGCTTCATAAGGTAATATGATGGAAGCTGAACCAACTGTAATAAATGATGAAGACCCTGGATGTGGTTGAAAGCTCCAAAAAGATTTTGTGTACATTTTTCACATGGTTTCACCTGATAAACAGTTTTTTAGTTCGTAATGACGGTCATCAGTAGATTTAGTAACTTATTTAGCCACCGTCTGAGTAACTGTGTATTAAGAGCCTTGAGTTAAAGAATATATCAAGTTTTGAAAGAGAGGAGACCAACATGTTCACAGGATAATTTCTAAATGATTACAATAATTAAAGTGGAAATTGGAAGGCATTGAGACAGAACATTTTTAAATTCTTCTCCATGATCTTCAAAGTTGTTATGGTTTATCTGAAACGAGATGAAACATGTTAAGAAAAATATTTAAAAATGGTAAGTTTACCATATATTAGCTAAAAGGAACATTTGAATGTATAACACAAGAATTAGGCCAACCTGCTGCAGCCTCTGTGCTTCCCAGCAGACGCTGAATGATCTCCTGCAGCGCGACACCGTACTGCTCAAAGTCCTCTCTCACAGTGAAGCCAACGTCAAAGGGGGCACTTATCTACTCGGACGAGAGGAAGACCGTGTAGTTAGAGGGGATTTGGGGTGATGCGATGTCATGAGTGATTTCCACTCACTGTGATGTAGTTGTCCTCAGCGGGCTGACTCGGCTCCTCCATGACTTGGCGGCCGACTCTCGGAGACTTCCCCTTGTTCTGTGTTAGACACCAGAGCAGAAAAATCTCATGTTTGTCAACAATTTACTCATCAGAGGTTTAAATGCACTACATGAGATAACATAATTCCTAAGTTTTGAATAAAGTCGATGCAGTTCTAACTATGATTTTACTCTCCATGCAGCCCTTAATTCATCTCATGTGATGCGTCAAATTTCACTCCTTTCACTCCATCTGGCCAATATACTGCATCTTGTGTTGTACTTTAAGTGAGCCGCAGAAAATATACACACATTTATATTTTCATGAAGAGTTAAAGAATGAGTGCACATGTGTTGAATGGCTATCGGAGAGAAAGCATCTTACCTGAGGTTTCTGTGAGGGGCTGAGGTAGCTGGAGCCTGCGCTGGTGGACTTGCACCACAAGCTCAGAGAGCACAACAGAAAGACAAGCAAGCAGGTGTTTCTTTTCACAAACATGATGATATGAAAATCTCTGTTTGGTCTCCTACTAAATGTATGATGAAATATTCTACAGTGTAAAGAGTTGAAACGAATGATCTACTAATCTGATATTGACAGCGACCAGCTCTCTTCCCTTCAAAATGGCCTGTGTGTTGGGGAGCATGTGGCTTCATAGCTTTATATACCTTTCATCCTCTTTTATTTTGGTTAAGAGATGCATTCAATACAACAGTAGCGTGCAATCATATCTTGGTAGCATTGGACTGTTCAAATGTGTATATTGATAACAAAGTGGGCATTTCTCCGTTGTAACCTGATAGCAAGCCATCTGATCATCTTATCTTTTCAATGTGCTGATGGAGACAATGGTATCACTGTCATAGAGTTACTGGTAACTGGGACTGCTTGTCTACAGGAACATGTCAATGTTGAGCTATTATGCAGGACAAGTGCAATACACATGGACATAATTATAAATAAGGTTTACTTAGGGAAATACATCTGCTTCATATCAACACAGTTAGATATTAAGCTTAATATTGAACAGGCACACTGCTCAACAGTTAAGAACTCTGCTCTAATGTGTCTTAAGTGCATCAAACAGAGGAATTTGAAAAAATCTGAGCCCATGAATGTATATTTGATAATTGATAATTAAAACTTGTCATGCAAAAGATATGATCCTTAATAAATCATTTCTCAGAATGTTTGATATCTGTGAAAGTGTGATGTTTCAAAACTTTATTAAATGGGACTTTTACATTTTCCACTCAATATTTATTAATGTAATACTTAAATCCTTGTACAATCATTTAGCATAAAAAGCTGCTATATGCTACCGTTTAATACAAAGGTGCCTAACACAATTAAAATACAGGCATGAGTGTAACTCTTTAAATACTGCACTCTGAAGGGTGATCACATTGTTTGGAGGTAGAAAAGAGCCATTAGAGAAAGATCTGATGATGAATATTGTGTTTTTATGAATAAGACACATAGTACTTATACCTGCAGATTACTTTTTTTTACTGTTATAATGTGATGTACCGTCTTTGTTTATATTATTATTGCTTTTACTGTTTCTGATTTTACCATGTAAAGTACCTTTGAGTGCCTTTCAAAGAGCTATACAAAATAAATGCATTATTATTATTATTATTATTACTACTTAGTATGATAACTTCATGCAAGGCATTACTATGTTTATACTACAGAGGAGGCAAAGTGCTATCATTTTCTAAATTCTGTGCAGAGGATCTTAACATAACCTCATGCTGGGAGCTGCACCTCTGCTGGATATAATACATATATATCAGCTGAGAGGGCGGACTGCATCTCACACCATATATTGAAAGTTGTGGAAGAGAAATGTTATGGTATTATTTTCTGTCTTACTTTAGATGTAAGATTGTCTCAGGTATGTCTTGCCTTATAACTGTCTTTTTAAAAGCTAATAACATACTTTTGATGATAATTTTCCTCCTGGGAAGTAAACTGAAACCCAATCATTGGTTTCAGTTTTCAGTTAAAAGACACTTTTCAAGACAAAGTTGCACACGAGACAGAAATAAATTAAACCGAGTCAGGTCATGAAGACTTTTTGGTGGATCGAGAGACAGAAAAGGGCATCAGGGCGGAGCAGATTGGGATTGTATGATCGATGGCTCTTGTGTTTACATCAAACCGCCACTAGTCAGCGGTAAAGCAACAGTTTACTAGCGAGAGAAGAAAAAACAACGAAGAAGTCAGGCACAGTTACCACAGCAGTAGCCCGCACAATATGATGTAGAACGAAGTAAACATGGATAGCAAGAAGAAACCCTTCGCTGTGACTGCTTCATCGGTGAGTTGCATTGAGAAGCATATTTACAATCATTGTATTGATCCCCGTGTGACTGTGAGATATTACATTAATGCTAATAACAGCTAACATTAGCTAACTGACAACATGCTAGCATAAAGTTGTACTTAGCATTAACTTAGCTAGAAAACAAACATGTGTCCTTAAGTATTTCCCTGCATTTCAGTAATGTATTGTTTCTTACAGCTGGTGGACCTGAAAGCTGAACTTTACAGAAAGCAGGAACAATTCAAACAGGAAAAACTTGGGCATGACAATTCTGGTGCTGGGTTCACATCAAAATCCAAAGTCAAGGTACACAAAGTGTTATTTTGGGACGTGTTTTTACGTGTTTGTATAGAAACATATTGATTAACCAGGGTGTCATGTCTTTAGAAACCTACTGTCTGGACTAAACAAAACGCTGGTGTTTCTGCAAGAGCTGAGAAAGATGCAGAGCAGCTTGCTGAGGAGCAGACCACTCTTGACACATCCAAGTGAGTTCAACACATTATACAGTAGATCAGGGGTGGCCAACCAGTCAGAGACTAAGAGCCACATTTTTTACTGTGTTACCGCAAAGAGTTGCATCATACACATGGGCACACATGAACACCCCCCCCCCCCCCTGACTGAATGACAAGCAGCGACCAAAGCGAGGAACATTTTCAACTTCTCAATTTGATTTAATGAAAATATGGT